>NC_090668.1:0-300000 GCF_013368605.1 Nyctibius grandis | reverse complement strand
TTCTTCAGGGCACGGACCGCCTTCGCTCGCGACACGTTCGCCTGCGACATCACCAGCTCAATGTCTTTCACCTCGACGCCGGTTTCGTCAACCTGAAGGAGACAGAGCCGGGGTTCACGCCAGCCCCACGCACGGCTCGCTCCGCGCCTGGCACAGGAAAACGGGGTTGTCTCGATTGCGGCGGCTCCCGCTCCTGCCCAGCCCTGGGGACAGTCCCCTGGCAGCGCCGGGGCCAGACCCTCCAGGGGAAGGACCCTGCGCTCTCCCTTTGCTGTCACGGTGGAATAGTGGATGAAGGAAAGAGAACCACGGGGTCTGAACACAAGCTCCGCAGGCTCCGTGGCCGGCCCAGCCCCGCGGGGACAGGCCGCGGACGCCGTACCTCCTCTTCCTCGCTCTCCTCCTGCACGGTGGGCGTCTGTGTGTTTTCCTGGATGTTTGACACGGCTTCTCCTTGCACTTTGAACTTTTCGGCAGCGGCCAGCTGGGCCTGCTGGGACAGGTCTTCGATCTGGAGGAGGGAAGAAGCGTAAGCGAGGCCGCTCTGCGCAGAGCAGGACGTCAGCACGCGGGCTCAGAGCTGCCCAGCCGGGCAGCCGGCCTTCAGCGCGGACCCCAGGCCTGCCCGCATCCCTTGGGGACACACAGCGGCGGGGACCCGCCGGCGGCAGCCACGGCACGCAGGTGGCAAGGAGGAACCCTGAGGCAGTGGCCTGCCGCCCCACTGCCGCCAGCGCGGCTGCCGGACACCGCCCATCAGCTCACCTTCGCTTCGCCGAACACTATGTAGGTGTCTGACGCGGGGCTCTTGTACACGTCTGGCTTTGTGATGACAAAGAGGATGTTCTTAGATTTCCGGATGGTGACTCTGGTTACTCCCGTCACCTGGCGAAGGCCCAGCTTAGACATTGCCTGAAAACACGAGAGAAGGTCAGCGAGGGGAAGGAGAGCCCCGGAGACAGCCCGGCCCGTGGAAGGTGCGCCCGCTCGTCCGCCCTCCGGAGCCCCGGCTCCAGCGGCGGCTGCACTCACACAACTGGGATGTGCACTTTGTGGCTGCAGAGCGGCAGGGAGCCTGCGAGGGAACTCTGCTCCCAGGACTGGGGAGATCCACCGCACGACCCCCAGCCCAAGGATTTTGCCTGTGAGGGGGCGTCCCCCTGCCTGGGCCCTGACAAGGGCACAAAGTCACACAAACCCCTCTCGGCTCCCGAGCGCCCGGCTGCTGCCACGGGGGCGGGAGGTGAGGAGCTGCGGCCCCGAGCAGGGCTTATGGGGTGAGGACCCCAGCGCTGGGGGACACCACGCAGACCCCGGGGCAAAGCTCAGCCGCCCGCGGGCTGTTCGCTGCGCGCAGGTTTGGGCCGTCCCACCTCACCTTCCGTGCTTTCTTTTCACTCCGGCTCTGTTTTGCTTTGCTAACGGGTTCCTCATCTATCTCAGCTGCTGCTGCGAGCTGCAAGGAGAGAAAACGAGGGAGAGCCGTGAGAATCCCGAGGCGGCGGCGGCCAGCACCAGCAGGGGTCCTGCTCCGCCGCTGCCCGGCGCAGGGACGCACCGGCACGTGCCGCCCGCCCTACCTGTGCCTGCTGTGTCGTGGCCTGTGTGGAGTCTTGCTCTTCGAGCTCTGGTACGGATTCATCGCTGTCAGACTCTGTTCCGGACCCTACAGAAACACACACGCCGCTTTTTCCGGGTAGATCCAGGGGACAGAGCAAGACCAAAGCACCACACACGTGCTTCGAGCGCTGCTGGGGGCTCTGGGTGCTGACACGGTTTCCAGCCAGCACGGTTAGGGTGGAAGGAGCTCTTGGCAGCCCCCAGCGCCATCAGCAGCGGCTGGCACCAGAGCATCGCCTCTCCCGAGCGCTCGCACCGTAGTGGCAGTCGGATGCCAGAGCACCGCGGGTGCCTGGAGGCTGGTGCCGGAACGCCGGGTCCCCAGGGGGGTCCCCAGCCTGACGCACTCCCCCCGGGTGAGGCACGGCACTGACAGGGGCTCCCTCGGTCCCCTCGGGCAGCGTGAAGCCGGGCTCACCACGGCGCAGCCCCACAGCACAGCTCAGACCCGCCTCGCCTTCCCGTGGCTTCGCTACAGGGGACAATTACCTTGAAACCCCCACCAGGACCAGCACCTTTGGGTGCCCAGGCTGGCCTCTGTGCCAGGCCGGCCTCTGTGCCAGGCCCTGAGAGCCATGGCGCCAGGGGGCTCCGGGGGCTGCCAGCCACCGCTGCAGTGCTGCCATCAGCTCGTGAACCATGGCACAGCCGCGTCCGACCACGCGGGAGCGAGGGAAGCAGAGCCAGGCATCTCCAGACTTGGAGGAGGCCAGAGGGCGACCGCGACGCCCTCTCGTGCAGCCATTACCTGGGGTCAGTCCTGGGAAGGGGCCTCTTGCCCACGGGAGCCCATGGCAAAGCTCGCGGCAGGCTGTCGGCGCGCGCCCGGGGGATCCCGGCGGCTCAGGCAGGTGAAGGAGTTTCCCCGGGCGCGGGGACGGGCCCATTTTGGCCCCAGCTCTGCCCACAGCTCCCCTGCGCTGGCGGGGCCACGGGGCAAACCACGGTGGACGCCAGACACACACAACAGGGTACAAGCACGTGGCAGCTCTTCCCGGAGTCTCAGCGTGAATCCAGCTCAGGCAACAGCCGCGACGCCCACGCCACAAGCCACACCGTGCTCCGTGCCCGAGAACGCGCGTTAGTGACCCGACCCGCTGGCGCTGGACCGTGCCGAGCCCTGACCTGCCCGATCCCGTGGCCGGGGGCGGCTCGGGCAGGAGCGGCTCGGTCCGGCATGGCTCAGGCCGCTTCTCCAGACCAACACACCAAGCGACGCGGGGGCGCCGGGGCCCCTCCGCGGGTTAGTAGCCGGTGGGCAGCCAGCGACACGCCATGCACACGGCAAACCGCGGCGGCAAATACCCTTGTCGTTCTTCAGGCCAGGCTGAGCCGGAGGAGCAGGGGCCTCGGCGGGGGCCGCGGCTGCTCGGGGGGAGAGGTCCACCAGGATGGGCTGCGCCGGCGGCTCGGCGGCGGGCAGCTCGGGGGGGATCAGAGGCGGCAGCTCGTCGTCGTCGATGGCAGCGCTGACGGGGGCCGGGGCCTTGGAGGGGAGCTTGGACGGGGGCGCGCGGGGGGCCAGCTTGGCGGCCTTGCTGGGAGGGGTCTGCTTCTTGGCGGGGGGAGCGCTCGGGGCAGGAGGGGCGGGCGGAGGGAGGCTCCCCGGCAGCGCAGAGCCAGGAGGGCCAGCTTCTGCTGTCGGGGCAGCAGGGGCAGCGCTACCGGCCGATGGCGCCGGGGGGGGCACCACGAACCCCCGGGGCTGGGGCAGCTGGGCCTGGAGCCAGCGTGCCGGGTGCTGGGCGGCTCTCGGGAGCCGCTTTGGCTGCCAGGGGGGTGGCTGCGGGAGGGCTCTTGGGAGGTGCCTTGGCAGCAGCAGGGGCAGCTGGAGCCGGGGAAGCCACCGGCACAGGAGCGGCAGGGGCCGGGGGAGCCGGCGGGGCAGCGGCAGGGCTGCTCTTGGCAGGCTTTTTGGCTGCAGCGGTGGCTGGAGCTGCCCCCGCCGGTGTGGCAGGGGCAGAGGGGGCAGATGGGGCAGTGACGGGGCTCACAGGGGGTGATTTGGTTGCAGGAGGGGCAGCCGGCGCTGAAGGAGCTGGGGCAGAGGGAGAAGCCGGGGCAGTGCCGGGGCTCGCAGGTGCCTCTTTGGCCGCAGGAGGGGCGGCTGGAGCTGCCCCCGACGGTGTGACAGGGGCAGAGGGGGCAGATGGGGCAGTGACAGGGCTCACAGCAGGTGACTTGGCTGCAGGAGGGGCAGCCGGAGCTGAAGGAGCTGCCATGGCTGGTGCAGCAGGGGCAGGGGGAGAAGTTGGGGCAGTGACAGGGCTCACGGGGGGTGATTTGGCTGCAGGAGGGGCAGCCGGAGCTGGTGGGGCTGCAAGAGCTGGGACAGAGGGAGAAGCCGGGGCAGTGCCGGGGCTCGCAGGTGCCTCTTTGGCCGCAGGAGGGGCGGCTGGAGCTGCCCCCGCCGGTGTGACAGGCGGGGAGCTGTCAGGGGCAGAGGGGGCAGATGGAGCAGCGACGGGGCTCGCAGGCGGTGATGTGGCTGCAGGAGGGGCAGCCGGCGCTGAAGGAGCTGCCGTGGCCGGTGCAGCAGGGACAGGAGTTGGGGCAGTGACGGGGCTCACAGGGGGTGATTTGGCTGCAGGGGGGGCAGCTGGCGCTGGTGGGGCTGCAGGAGCTGGGGCAGCAGCAGCACAGGGAGAAGTCGGGGCAGTGACAGCGCTCAAAGGTGGTGATTTGGCCGCAGGAGGGGCGGCTGGAGCTGCCACTGCCGGTGTGACAGGGGCAGGGGGGGCAGATGGGGCAGTGACAGGGCTCACAGGGGGTGACTTGGCTGCAGGAGGGGCAGCCGGAGCTGGTGGGGCTGCAGGAGCTGGGGCAGCAGGGGCAGGGGGAGAAGCCGGGGCAGTGCTGGGGCTCGCAGGTGCCTCTTTGGCTGCAGGAGGGGCGGCTGGAGCTGCCCCCGCCGGTGTGACAGGGGCCAAGGGGGCAGATGGAGCAGCGACGGGGCTCGCAGGAGGTGATGTGGCTGCAGGAGGGGCAGCCGGCGCTGAAGGAGCTGCCATGGCTGGTGCAGCAGGGGCAGGGGGAGAAGTCGGGGCAGTGACGGGGCTCACGGGGGGTGATTTGGCTGCAGAAGGGGCAGCCGGAGCTGGTGGGGCTGCAAGAGCTGGGGCAGAGGGAGAAGCCGGGGCAGTGCCGGGGCTCGCAGGTGCCGCTTTGGCTGCAGGAGGGGCGGCTGGAGCTGCCCCCGCCGGTGTGACAGGCGGGGAGCTGGCAGGGGCCAAGGGGGCAGCAGGCACAGGGGCTGCCGGCAGGGAGACGGGGCTCGCCGGGGCTGCTTTGCCCAAAGCTGCCGTGGCCGCTGCTGGTGCGGCACCGGGAGCTGCTGCCGGTGGCTCTGGGGGAGACGGGGCAGCTCCCGGAGGGGGTTTGGAGAGGGCAGGAGCGATGGGAGCTGCTGCAGCGGCGGGCGCTGCCCCAGGGTCTGGGCTCCCAGGAGGGAGGACTGGGTCTCCCACAGCTGGGGCCACTGGGGCAGGGCCCACGGGACAGGTCTTGGCAACAGGAGCAACTGGAACCAGTGGAGAGACTGGAGCAGTGGGCGCTGGGCCCTGTGGGGCAGCAGCAGGACTCCCAGGAGACGGCCCAGCTGGCACCAGCGGGGCAGGGGGTGACAAGGGGGCCAGGGCCACCGGGGCAGCCAGGAGCGGAGAGGTGGCACCAGCCAGGGCCGGGCACTGGGGAGGAGCGAGGGGGGAGAGGGGGGAGTCAGGGTCTGGGGCCTGGGGAGAGGCGGACGCAGAAGCCAGCGGGGCAGAGGCAGGGCTGCCGGGGGACACCGGTGCTGCCGGGGCCATGGCAGGACAGAGAGGGGCTGCCGCGGGAAGAGGGGGAGAGCCCGGGCTCTGGGGACAAGCTGCGGCCTCAGGAGGCGCAGGGGGAGCAGGCAGGAGAGTGGGGGCGGCGAGGGGAAGGGAAGGGGGCGGCGGGAGAGCGGCC
Source organism: Nyctibius grandis (assembly GCF_013368605.1). Lineage (NCBI taxonomy): Eukaryota > Metazoa > Chordata > Aves > Nyctibiiformes > Nyctibiidae > Nyctibius > Nyctibius grandis. Next base: position 294,432 of record NC_090668.1, on the reverse strand, counting down.
GGGGCTGCCCCGGGGCTCTGGGCAGGAGCTGGGGCTGCCGAGGCTGCCCCGGGCGCAGGGAGAGGGGCCTGGGCCGCAGTGGAGGGGGCAGCTTCCACAGGAGGGGCGAGAGCTGCGGGGGGAGAGCCGGGGCTCCCGGCGGGGGCCAGGGGGGCCACCACCACTGCGGCAGGAGCAGGAGCCACCGGGGCCGGGAGTCCCGGAGACACTGGGCTAACTGGGGCAGGCCCTGGAGATCCTGGGGCGGCAAAACCCACCGGGGACTGCGGAGCTGGAGGAGGGGAAGGGGTGACCGGGACCTGCAGAGCCAGGGCAGGGAGCTGGGGGGGGACAGAGAACACGGGGATGGCCGCAGCTGGGACCACGGTGGGGGAAAGGGGGGCCGGGGGGCCGGGCAGCTCCCCGGGGAGAGCCGGGCCTGCGGGGCCTGGAGACAGAGTCAGAGGTGGGGAATGGGCAGCGCGGAGAGCAGCTGGAGGAGAGAAAGAGAGCGGAGGGGTGAGGAGGGCGAGGGAGGGGAGGGCGGGGGAGGCACCGGCCCAGCGCGGTCCCTCCCCGCCTCTGTGCCCGGCTGCCCGACCTGCCGGGTCCCACACGGGCCCGGACGCTCGCCCGCCTCCACAAACCAGCGCCGGTGTCACCGGGCGCCACGCCAGCGCGTCAGCCAGCCGACGGGCACCAGGGGCAGGAGAAAGAGCCCGAGCCAGACCCGCGGGGCCGGCGCAGGGGCCAGGCTGCACCGCCAGCTCTGCCCCCACCAAAGGGGCTCCCAGAACCTTCGTGGAGGCCCGGCCAGGCCCCCAGCGCTGCCCCCCGGGCTGGCGGGAGCAGGGGGGGGACAAGCCCCCACCCGAGTACAGGGAGGACAAGTCCCATCTAACACGCTGGCACGTGCAACTGTCCCGGGAGGGCTGTGGCCGGGGGCAGCCCCCTCCCTCCAGCCCCTGCCCCGCACGGGCGGCCCCTTGGGGGTGACGTGGCTCCCCCACACCACGGGGACGGGACCCCGACCCCGGGCTCCCGTGCAGTGACCTGCGCTCCCCGTGCGAGCTGTTAGCGTTAATGGAACCGCAACCACCGGAACAGCAAACGGGTTAATGGGCACACGGTGTTAACGAGGAGGGTCCGGTACCTGGCGCTGGGCCGGGAGGAGCAGGGGCTGCGGGAGGGAGGGCGGCTGGAGCTGGACGGGGAGAACAACAGTTCATTAAGGCAAGTCCCGCAGACCCAGAGCGCTGCCAGCGGCTCCCCCGGCACGTGCCGGTCCCCGGCCAGCGCCGAGAGCGCCCGGAGCGATCCCGGCCCTCCCCAACGCCGCCCCGAACCTCGGCCACCAAAGGGACGAGCTCAGGGAAGGGCCGTGAGCCAGGCGGGGCGGCGCCGGCACGACCGGTGTAACCGGCCCCGCTGCCGGTTGGGAGAGCAGAACCGGCCCGGCCGCACGCCCGCCCCGCGGCAGCCCCGGGCCCAGAGGCAGCGTGTCCCGGCACGTCCCGGGAGGGACCGAGAGGGCCGCGCAGCCGGGCCACTGCCGAGGAGACACCGACAGCTGCGGAGCCCCAGTCACAGCCCGGTTCAGAGACCCCGTCACGCCAAGGGAGCGACAGACCCGCTGCCACGCGACGCACCGGCTGTCACCGCTGCAGACACCTCCAGCCCTGCCCGGGTCACCCACCGGCCCCCGACCGCGCCGGCCCTGCCTGGCGCCCGCTGCCCCGGCCCAGCCTCTGCCACGCTGCCATCGGGGCTGGGCCCCAGGCTCGGGTCCTCGCCGCGCCACACGTGTGAGGAACTCGCAGCCGCCGCCTCCGTGGGTGACGTCCCCTCCTCTGCCCCGAGAACAGGGGCCCAGACGGTGCTTCTAAGGCCCCATTTCCCCGGCCCACGGGGTGCTGGGAGGGGACAGGCACCAGCCCGGAGCTGGGCAGAGCTCGGCCAGCGCCAGACATCGACGCCTCGTGCCAACGAGTCAGTGTGCCAGGACACCTCCTGCTCCGGGGAACCTGCTGTGCCTCGAAAAGGAGCAACGACCGCTGCCAAGAGCCGAGCTGGCCCCGAGCCCTCGGCTGGACAGGCCGCGCAGAGAGCAGCTTCTCCGGAAAGCTCCTCTGTCCCGGCCAGCTGCCCCTGCTCCCTCCCCGTCCCCACCGACACCTCACCCTCTCTCGAGGGAGACGGGCAGCGCAGCGGGGCCCAGCGCAGGCTGGAGACCGGCCCCTGCCCCGCGGCGGGACGGGAGTCCGCACTTGCCCGCCTGGGCCCTTCTGAGCTGCCCCGGGGCCCGGTGCCGGCCCCCGGCATGGCGTGAGGCCGGTGCAGCGACGCTCCCCGGCCCCGCTGGGACTCTCCGACACGGAGCCAGGCATCGTCTTCCCAACCCTGACCAGCTCCAGAGCACAAAGAGGTTATTAACGTTTGTACACGTCCCCGACCGTCCCCCGACCTGGCCACGGCCATTTTCCTCCCATTCCCACCCAAATCTGTAAGAGAAATGTACAAACAAGGCACAGAGCGGGGGTAACACAACGCTCTCCCCAATATTTTGGGACACGAGGGGCAACAAGTGACGTGACTTCAGTCACGTTTCCTGCAGACAGGACGGAAACGGTTTTGGGTGAGAAACTACAGAACAGACACAGATTTCTCTCGCTCTCAGCACAACGACACAGGAGCAGCCGCCCCCCAGGCAAAGCAGATGACACTCGGCCCGGGGCCGAGGGGGAGACCCCCCGCACGTCCCCCCCACTCCAGCCTGCCGCCCCCCGCAGCCGCGACCCCCCCCCGGCCTCACCTGTCTCCGCCTGCGGCTGCGGCAGCTCCTGCTCCGTGGCCGGGACGGTTTCTGTAGCTTCGCCGGGCATTTCTGGGGAGAGGCAGAACCCAACAGGCCCGGGCTCGCCGGGGCTCCGCACGGCCCCGCCGCCGCCACCGGGAACTCGCCCTTCCCGAAGCCACCCGCGCGTCCGCTGCCCAGACACCGACCGCCTCCCGGTACCGACAGCTCTGCGAAGCCGGCTCAGCCGCCCGGTCGGTACCGGCCACCCCGGGCTCCGCACGGCACGGGACGATCGCGGTCCCGCCCGGGCCCCCCGCCGGGCCTCGGCCGCCTCCCCCTCCGCGGAGCGGGCGGCCCCTTCCTGGTGCGCGGGGCCGTCCCCGCCGGCCCTCCCCGGCGCCACCACGGCCCCAGCGGCGGCCTCAGCCGGGCCGCCGCCGCCCCCCCTTCCCTCCCTCCCGGCCCGGCCGCGGCCCGCGAGCGGCGGGCGGCCCCCGCGGCGGCCCCGGGCCCCCGCGGCGGCGGATGGCGGCGGATGGCGGCGACGGGACCCACCGTGCGGGGAGCGGGGACCAAGATGGCGGCGGAAAGAGACCGAGCAGCTGGAAGCGCGACTTCCGGGAGGACGAGCACTTCCGGGGCAGGGGGCAGCGCCCGCCGCCCGCCCGATCCGCCCGCCCCAGCGGCCGCGCTCCGCCGTTCCGGGCCCCGTCCGGGCCGGGACCCCGCGGTGCCGGGAGGGCCGCCGTGAAAACGGAGCTGGGGCCCCTCCCGCTGCGGGGCTGCCACGCCACGAACGTGGGGCTTGGCCCCAGCTGCGGGGCAGGGACCCCCGGGTGCCCCCAGGGACCCCGTGGGCAGGGGTGCGGGGGTCAGCAGCCCCGCGGCCCCGGGTCCCCCCCGCGGGGACGGGACGCAGACTGGCCCCCTCCCGCCTCGGCGCGTCCCGGGGCGCAGGCACGCGGGTGACGGAGACGTTTAATGTTCTTTGCGTAGAAAAAGTACAAAAGTTGGGACGGGCCCGCGCAGGGCCCGCAGGGAGCGGGGCAGGGAGCCGGCGCGGTTCGGCCGCGGCCTGCGCCAAGGCACCGCGTCCCCCGCGGCCGGCGGAGGTGGCGATGGCGGAGGTGGCGATGGCAGTCGGTCCCTCGGCGGCCCTGCGGCAAGGACGGGGGCTGCCACCGCGGCCCCCGGCAGTGAGGCCTCAGAAGTCTCCCTGCAGGTCTGCGAGGAGGAGAAAGGGGAAGTTTCACAGAACAACAAGAGCCGTTTCTCGGAGCCAGGGGGTCCCCCCGCCTCGGGGTCCCCACACCGGCTGCGGCCCTGCCCGGCACTCACCGCTCCTCCGGAGCAGCTCTCCCCCCCGGGCACGCTCCATCTCCTCCACGAACTGCTCGAAGACCCGCACGTAGGGCGCCAGGCTCGTCTTCTTGTAGTCTGGGGGATTCGGGGAGCTGAGCAGGAGCGGGGGCAGGCGGTGGGGACCCCCCCACACCCCGGCCCCACTCACCCCGCGCACGGCGCTTCGGCTCCGTCTCCCCGCCGTCCTCCTGCTCCCCATCGTCGCCAGCTGCGTCCAGCTCCTGGCACAGGGAGCTGCGGGAGATGGGGGGACGTGGCGGGGGGCTGCCGGCACAGCCGGGACTCCCCGTGCCGCCAGCCCCGCTCACGTACCTGATGGTGGGGACAGCGAACGGGTCGAACTGGTCCAGTCTCTGCAGATCCAGCGGCACCGAAATGCGCCCTGCAAGAGCGGGGAGTCACTGCCGGGGGTGCCCGGTCCCGGGGGTCCCCGTGGGGCGCCGGCCCCGCAGGCCGCCAGACCCACCGGTTTTGGGGTGGACGCTGAAGGGGCTCTTCAGCAGGTGCCCGACGCCTTTGCTGACGTTGATGTCGAGGCGGGGGAAGCAGTACTGCAGCATCACCTCCCAGTCGGCGAAGCACGCTGTGCCCCTCCCGGTCGCTGCTGCCCGCTGCGGGACAGGCCGGTCAGGGGCAGCAGGGGGGTGGCGGCACCCGACCCCCCGCCCGGGGCAGCTCCACGGCCACTCACCCGCGTCCGCTCCATCCTGCCCTTCAGCAGCTCCCAGCGCTGCACCGAGTCCCGCTTCCTGGGGAAGTCGCCCTGCAGCGGCTCGCGGTGCTGTGGCCGGTGGTCAAGGCTGATCGTGGACACCACCGACCCCGCTCCCCCCGTGCCGACCCTCCCTCTGACCTGGCACAGCGCCAACGGCACCGCGGGAAGGATATCCTCCGGGATGAGGGCCAGCACCTTGTTCCAGCTCTCGGGGCTGCCCAGGATGTCCTGGCCCACCAGCGCGTACGCCTCGAAGTACTTCTCCACCACGGCGACCGACTGCCTGCGAGGAGCGGGGAGAGGCTCAGACCCACAGCCGGTGGCTGCAGGGGGCAGGGCGAGGGGGTCCCCACCGACCTGATGAAGGGGTGGACGGGCTCGGAGAGGTTCACCTTCTTCACTGTCTCCGCTCCACCCTGGGGGGACAGGAGCGGTCAGCCGGGGGGCACGGGCAGGGGGTGCCCGGCCCCCCACGCACCCACCTTCACCAGGCTCAGGTACTCCACAGCAGCCGCCCGCAGCGCCGGGGACCACTTCCGCACCGCGTCGTCGCACACCCAGCAGTGGACACCCCTCCGGCCCGAGTACACCCACAGGCGATGCCTCACGCCCAGGTCCTCTGCGGGGGGAACGGCCGGGCTGGGGGGCGCGTGGCGGGACGGGCTGCGGCGCCCGCTGCAAACCCGCTGGGCAAACCCCGCTGGGCACCGGCGCCTGCCCCCCCCAGCCCCATGGGAGTGCTGCCCCAGGCCCTCCCTTTGGGGTCTGGGCGCTGCTGTGGGGCACAGCGTGGTCTGCACGAGGAGGGACAGGGGCCGTGCGGGTCCCCGAGACCCTCACCCACGAGCGCGCGGTCGATGACGCGCACGGCGATGGTCATCAGGGTCCAGCACTTGGAGCAGATGTCGGCCGAGCTGGAGGCAGAGCGTGGCCGGTCAGGCTGCCGCCCCGCGCCCCCGCACCCCCTCCCAGCCTCCCCGTGCCGCGAACGCCCCCGGGAACCTGCAGCACGTGCGGACGTCGTCGTAGTCCGTCATGTCGATGTCGAAGACCAGCTCCTTCTCCTGCGGCTGGAAGGCGCCCAGGTGCACCGTGTTGTGCTGGTTGGGCTGCGGGGCGGGACGGGCTCAGCGGGGACCCCGCGAGCCGGGGGCTGCGTCCCCCCGTGGGGTGCGTGGCGGGGGGGGGGGGTGCGGGACTCACGCGGTGGGAGTAGACGGCGCCGATGTCGATCTTGTAGGGGCTGGTCCTCTGCAGCTCCCGCTCCAGCTCGCGGGGGCTGTCGAAGGACTGGAACCGCACGTACACGTCGTCCCGCAGCGTGAAGGAGAATTCCCGCAGCTGGAAGTAGTTCTTCACCACTGCGGGGGCGCGGCGGGTTGGGGGGCGCGGGGGGGTCCAGCCCCCTCCCGCGGGTCCCCCCCAGCCCCTCACCGCACTCCGAGCCCCCCTCGGGGCCCCCCCCATCCCCTGCTCCCCCCGGGCCCCGCTCAGCGCATCCTCCCGCCGCCCGCCCAGCGCCCCCGGGACCCCCCCGGGCCCCGGTACCGCGGCCCCCCCTCACCGCCGCCGTAGCCGAGCCAGCGGCCGTAGGCGCCGTGTGGGAAGAGCCGCCGGTAGAAGACCGGGAGCAGCTCGGGCAGCGCCGCCGGCTCGAACCGCGCCATGGCGGGCGGGAGGCGGCGGGGATGGGCGCCCGGGGGCCGCCGGGAGCTGTAGTCCGGCCCCGGGGCGGGACGGGGCGGGGGAGGGCAAAGTACCGGGGGGGGCCGAGGCGGCAGGAGGGTGCGGGAGGCCCCGGGCGCTGCCCCGCTCCGGGGGAACGATCCCTCGGCTGCCGCGACCGGACCCGACCCGGCGGCTGCACGCGGGAGCGGAGTCCCGGGACCGAGCCCGCAGTCCCGGAGCCGATCGCCCGGCGGGATCCAGGCCGTGGCACCGGGCCTGGGACGGGCAGGACGGGGCGGGGAGCGCAGCCGCGCCCGCACCCGGTAGTGCCGCCGGCCCCGACACCCTCCGCGGTCGCCACCCCCGAGCCACTCCCGAGCCTGAGGCCACGGTAATTAATCATTGACCGGAGCAAGTTCGGGCCGGAGCCGCTCAGCTGCCGCCCCCGCAGCGCTCCCGGAGCCGCTCGTGGTCCCGGAGCTGCTCCCAGTCCCTCTCCCGGTGCCGGTGCCCGAGGATGTGGCTGTACCTGGTGGCGGTACTGGCGGGGCTGTTCCTGCTGCGGCGCTGGCACCGGGAGCGGCAGACGGTGCCGGGGCTCTCGGAGAAGTACGTGCTGATCACGGGCTGCGACAGCGGCTTCGGGAACCTGCTGGCGCGGCAGCTGGAGGCGCGGGGGCTGCGGGTGCTGGCCGCCTGCCTCACCGAAACGGGGGCCGCGCGGCTGCGGGCGGCCGCCTCGCCGCGGCTGCAGACCGTCCTCCTGGACGTCACCTCCAGCCGGAGCATCGCCGCCGCCACCGCCTGGGTCCGGGAGTGTGTGGGTGACCGAGGTAGGACGGGGCGGCCGCCCCCATCGTTGTCCCCACTGTCTCCTCCGCCGGCCCTCCCACTGCTCTGCTGACCTGTGCCGGAGAGGGGCCGTGGGCAGGGGGGCAGCCCTGGTCACCTCGTCCCCCTTCCCCAGGGCTCTGGGGGCTGGTGAACAACGCGGGGATCGCCATCCCCACCGCCCCCAACGAGTGGCTGACCAAGGACGACTTCGTCAAGGTGCTGGACGTCAACCTGGTCGGCCTCATCGAGGTGACGCTGAGCCTCCTGCCCCTGGTGCGGCAGGCGCGGGGCCGGGTGGTCAACGTGGCCAGCGTGATGGGCCGCCTCTCCTTCTTCGGCGGGGGGTACTGCATCTCCAAGTTCGGCGTGGAGGCCTTCTCCGACAGCCTCCGGTAAGCCCGGCGCGGCAGACGCCACCCCTCATTTCCCAGTTCGCTTTTCCGGGCTTTGGCTGGTGGAGCTGGTGTTGGGTTCAGCTGACACGCGGGTGGGGGGGCTGCAGGGACGCTCCACACGTGGAGCACATCAGGACACCTTGTGCTACAGCTCAGGGATTCCTGCCTGGGGGACCCTCCCCTGCCGCTGGCAGCCTCTGCCCTGCTTCCAGCCAGCCTGGGGCGAGGGAGGGTGGGGGACTTGGCAGAGCTTTGATTTCATTCCTCGCCTCGTGACTTCCCAGTGGCGGAGCCTGTGGCCACGCCTGCCGGCACCACCTGCCCGGCACCGAGCCTTGCCCGTCGGACCTTGTCCCTGTCCTGGACCCTGCGGGCAATAGCCCCTGGTCCCCAGGTTTGCCTTGGCCCCGTCCAGGCTCAGCAGCTGTTTGCTCACGTGCCACCTTGGACACGTGCCGGGGCTGGCGTGGGGTCCGCTGGGGTGGTCGGGGTCTGCTGGGGTGGTCGGGGTCCGCTGGGGTGGTCGGGATCCCCGCCGTACCCCCGGCACAAGGCTGCTGCGCATCCCGCGGAGAGCCGGTGCCCGCGCGCAGCCGTGCCGGCGGGCGGCGGACGCACTCGGGTGTTGCTCCTGCATCCCTCGGGGCTCGATCCCTTCTAGGATTGAGATGCGCGACTTCGGGGTGAAGGTCAGCGTGATCGAGCCAGGCTACTTCAAGACACTGATCAGCAATGCCGAGAACCTGGAGAGTAATTATCTTTCCATCTGGGAGAAGCTCCCGGAGGAAACCAGAGAGAGTTACGGGGAGAATTACTTGAAGGAGTGTAAGTACCTCACCGAAAGGTGAAGCAACGCTGCTTCTCTCCTGGCACGAGGCACATCCCTGGGCCCACGGGGTGTCCCACCGCCCCCTCACCCCACCGAGCCGTGTGGGTCCGGGCCTGGCAGCCTGACCGGCGCTTTCTGCCTCCGCAGCTTTGGTGATGGTGAGGAAGATGCAGAAGAGATGCAGCTCCAACCTGACGCTGGTCACGGACTGCATGGAGCACGCGCTGACCAGCCGCTTCCCGCGCACCCGCTACTCCGCCGGCTGGGACGCCAAGCTGCTCTACCTCCCCCTCAGCTACCTGCCCTCAGCCCTCACCGACGTCGTGTGCACCTGGTCCTACCCCAAACCTGCCCAGAAAGCCTCAGGCAGGGACGCGGCGTAGGCAGCCGACGGGCAGCCAGAGCCCGGCAGCGCAGGTGGGATCCGGCAGCACCGAGGCCGTGCCGAGCGGTTCCCCAATCCCTAACGCGGTGCACGGCTCACAGCCGGCTGCGCTCTGCTAGCGGCTGCTTGGCTTCTGAATAAAGGCAACTCCTCCTCCCTGCCCAGCAGGGCTTGGTGTGATCCTCGGCTGGGGCTGCGGCACCGCGGCCACGTCCCTGCGCCTCCAACAGCACCGGCACTGCCGCCGGCCACGCTGTGCCACGCCGCAGGAGCTCCCGGGGTCTCTGGCCGTTCCCCCGAGCGCCTTCCTGGGCACACCTTTGGGTGCTGAGAGCCTTGGGGCACCCCGAGCATCGCGTCAGAGATGGGGAGATGGGACTGAGCCGCCTGCCCCGCTCCCCACGGCTCAGCTGGCTTGGAAATGCAACCAGGCCCCGGACCCCTGCGCGAACCCCCACCCAAAAGGTTCGCAGCACCCAGGTCGCTCCTGATCCGAGCGTTCGGTGTGGAAATTTCCTGATCTGTTAAATGGAAGCAGAGCGGCACCCCTGCTCCCAGGGGAGGCAAAGTCCCCCCAGCCCGTCGGGCAGCAGAGCGGCCCTTTGCGACCCCCCCCACGGCCCCCGTCCCGCAGCCGAGGCCAAACGCGCCCCGTCCCGCTCGGGGCGAGCACAAAGCCGCCGAGTTCCTGTTTGCAGCCCGGGGCCTCGGTCCCGCTGGGCTGGGTACCTGCGCGCAGGGTCAGCGGCGCCGGGCTTGTTGTTGTGAGACCCGACTTATCAGTGCCCTCGTGCTTCCCCGCTCCGGCTGTGCCTTCCTTCCGAGCCGATTGTTGATCGCAGAGTCTTGTCTGCGCTTGAAAAGGAGATTTCCTGCAATTGTTTCGCAGGACTTGCAGCTCGATGCAAAATTTTCTGCCTGTCAGCCCCCTCCCCAGCGCCGGGGCAAGGCTCAAGCCCCCTCCCTTCCCCTGCCAAACCGCCAGGCAATCACGGCTCGGTGATTAATTGCTGCCCGGCCAGAGGTGTTGCTGCGGCGACAGCCATCTGCCATCGACGGCGACAGCTCAGAGCGATGGGCAGCGCTGACCCCGCAGAGACGTTCGGCTTTCAGCCCTTTTCCCCCCAAATGAAACCCTGAGTTCGCCCCAGTGGCACATGAGCACCAGGGACAGTCGGTGGCACGTTCGCCTTAACCCACCTTAACCCCCTGGGATGCCCAGAGCCGGGAGGACCTGGCTCCGCTGGGTCCATCCCAGGGGATGTGCTGTCCCCCCCTGCCCGCAGCCACAGCGGGACCCGGGTGGGGTCCAGCCCCCAAGACCAGTGGGGCCACAGCAGCCGGGTCCCGCGAGGGTGACGGTGGAGGGGACCTGCCCGGTGAGCCCCGCTCCATCCCCAGGCCCGCGCGGCTTCCGCACCGACACCTGCCCGGGGCCTCCCCGTGCCCGTCCCCAGCCCCGCGGCAAAATCAAACGGGAGCCAAGCGCCGAGGCTGGAAACCGAGTCAGATGTCACCCGCGCTGGGCTGTCTCAGGATGTCGGACCACGACGGTCATTTCCTGCTGGGCAGCAGCCAACAAGCCCACCCCGAGGTCCGCGCCGCCGCGGCTCCGCTCTCCAGAGGCGCACGAGCCGCCGAGCCGAGAGGATCGCCGCGGGCCCCAGCAGACCCTCCGTGCAGCCCTGCCGTCGGTGAGCCAGCGCCTCTCCCTCCCCTCTCCCACTGGCCCCTCTCGGGTCCCGCAGCTCGGGGAGGGCGGGAGGTCGAGGAGCCGGGGGGACACGGGGGGTCCAGCCCGGGACTCGCTCTCCTCTCCCCCATGGTTTTGGGGGCAGGCGGGTGACGGCCGTTTGCCGCAGGGCTGATGCTCTTGCGGGGGATGCCCGGCTGCGGCACTTGCTGGGCCCCGAGTGCCGTGGAAATGCCCCAGCAGCGCGGCACGGCACGGCACGGCATGGCACAGTGTGGCACGCTCCTCCGGATTCCCCCGAGGAACGGCTGCTCTTAGCACGAGGCTGAACGGGGTCCACGGCATCTTCGCCGTGCGGATGCAGCTGTTCCGGGATCAGAGCTCTCACACTTGGGGCAATAAAAGGATGTTAAGGTCAACCGCATTTCCCTCAGGTTTATAATTTTGTCACCTACTTGGAAGTCCCGACGGCTCCCAGCGACACAGCTGCGGGACGGGCAGGGCTGGGGTTACGAAGCGGCCGCACACCGAGGGCTCGGGTGGGGGTCGGGGGCTTTCCCGCTGGCACGGAGCGGAGCAGACACGGTCACCGGCGTGTTTAAGGCTCCGGGCGCCTCGCAGCCGGTGGCTGCCCCCAAGGGCAGAGCGGCAGAGCTGGGCTCGGGACCCCCACGGGCTCTGCGGTGGCAGGACCCAAGCTCTGAGGAGAGATTGGCTGCCTCCGCGTTTTCAAGCTGTCCCGCTCGGCGCAGCCGCTGAGCCACAACTCAGTGCTTCCCCTTTCCTTGCAGCCCCCAGGATGGCCGAGACGACCACTGCCCCCACCGAGACACACACTCTCCTGAACGAGTACGGGGACTACCACAACTGGTCCGAGCTGTTCCACCTCCTGAACTACACCTACAGCTTCTGCGAGTTCAGCCTCGATGAGAACGTCAAGCGGGTGATCCTCTTCATCCTTTACCTGGTCATCTTCGTGGTGGGCTTGGTGGAGAACCTCCTTGTCATCTGGGTCAACTGGCAGACACGGGGCAACAAGAGCTTGGTCAACCTCTACATCATCAACATGGCCGTTGCCGACCTCGGCGTGCTGCTCTCGCTGCCCATCTGGATGCTGGAGGTGATGCTGGATTACACCTGGCTCTGGGGCAGCTTCCTCTGCCGCTTCACGCACTACTTCTACTTTGCCAACATGTACGCCAGCATCTTCTTCCTCACCTGCCTCAGCGTGGATCGCTACGTGTCCCTGACCAGCTCCTCCCTCTTCTGGCGCCAGCACCAGCACCGCGCGCGCCGCATCGTCTGCGCCTGCAGCTGGGTCTTGGCAGCGGCGATCCCGTTCCTGGAGGTTGCTCACATGCAGCTGGTCAACACCGGAGAGCCCATCTGCATCTTCATGGCCCCCTTCGAGACCTACGACGAGTGGGCGCTGGCGGTCAGCTTGGCCACCACCACCGTCGGGTTCCTCATCCCCTTCCCCATCATCGCCGTTTTCAACATCCTGACGGCCAGGTTCATCAAGCGCACCAAGCCGGAGAGCAGGAAGCACTGTCTGCTCATCTACGCCTACATCGTCGTGTTCCTCATCAGCTGGCTGCCCTTCCACATCATGCTCACGCTGCTCACCCTCGACGGCAACCACATCATCCTCCACTGCACCTTCGCCCACTTCCTCTACTTCTTCTACGACATCATAGACTGCTTCACCCTGCTCCACTGCGTCATCAACCCGATCCTCTACAACTTCCTCAGCAAAAACTTCCGCAGCAAGCTCATCTCTGCCGTGGTCAAGTACATCCCCAAAGACCAAGGCAGCCAGAAGGGCGCAGCCGACTCCTCCTCCACCACGCAGCACTCCATAGTCATCACAAAGGACAACAACCCTCCCAACTAGGGGCCATCGGACTCTCCCACCTGTTGCTGGCCAGCGGCCGTGCGGGGGGCAGCTCCCTGCGCTCGCTGAGGGCGGTGAAGTTATTTTCCCTGGTGATAAGCGGACACTTTGCTTTTAAACACTTCGTGGCTGGCCGCCTCCTGCGCCCCGAGGCAGGGGCAGAGAGCCAAGCAACAGCGCGGGGAGCTACGGACGTCTCGCCCCTGAGGTGCTCCTGCATCAGGGCTGTTTAGCTACAGAAAGAATAAATACAAGAAAGAGAGATTTCCTTTTTCCAGAATAAACACCCGCAGTGATAAAGCGCGTTACTCCAAGCCTGAGCACGCTCCAGCCCCTCGACCCCGGCCCCCGTGCTCCCCCCGGGCGCACGCGATCCTGCCCCTTCACAAGCTCTTCTGCAGCCCCCGACGTCCACCCGCACACGGGCCCCGGCCGCGCCGCAGAGGTGCCGGGGGACGCTGCCGCGGTGCCGTCCCGAGCAGGGGAGAGGAAACTCGCTCCTGTGAACCACAAACCCCCTCCCCACGCCCAGCAAAAGCCTGATGACACAGAGATGAAGGCGACGCGTCCCGAGGGGCTGAGCACGACGCAGAGTTGAGCTTTAGCGAGGGGAGGAACGACTCGAGGTCAGCGACTCGCTGAGAGCAGTTCTGCAAACCCAGCGTTAATTAGCAGTGGTTAAAACCGGGTTTGTCTGGGCACGGCTGCTCCCAAACGTGACCAGGGGCAGCGACGGTGGGGTTCCCAGCCTTGCTTTGCAGCGGGAGACCCACCCCGTTACACCCAGCCTCCCTCGGAGCATCTCCTGGCAGGTTTCTGAGGCCGCTGGGTGCGTTTCTAAGCACCGGGAGCCTCCGGCAGCCCTTGGTGCGCTCCCTGTCGAGTCACACAGCCTGTGGGAATGCGTCTGCGTGCGGAAACCCTCGGGGCCGGGGCCGCAGCCTGGGCTTCTGGCCACGTAAGAAACTGGAGCATCCGGAGAAAGTTCATCGTGTCCGGATTCTGCTCAGCCACGTGCTGCGGGTCAAGCCCTCGGCGGGGGAAGGTGAAAGAGCGACAGGCACTGGGAGTCCATAAATCTACCAAAGGCCTTGAGCTGCTCAAGAAACACATCTTTAAAAAAGCAAAGCATAAGCAGATCTGGGGACAGGATGCTCGCGGCGCGGCGGGTGGGTGGGGAGCAGGATGTCCCGCGGCCAGGGGTTAACACGGACACTCCATTATCACGGGTCTGGCTGGGAACAGCTCTGCTATCTACAGGGTCCTGTGCCGGGGTAAATGCTAAATACCTCAGGGCTCCTTGTGCCCAGAGATGTTCCTCCTTACTACCAGGGGACACCAGCATTGGCAGAAAAAGCCAAATCCATCTCTTACACAGAAATATTTTGCACCAAGAAGCCAGCCCCCTCAGACACGGCAGTGCTCCCCGCTCAGGGAAGCGACTCACCGCAGCTCCTCGTCCTCAATTACGTTACTTACACACAGTGTCACAACTGGAGAGTGTAGATCCGCTCAGGCTGTGACCCCCCGGGGCAGAGGCTCCGGGATCCGCACCGGCGCAGGACCTGGGCACGACGCGAAGGCAGCTTCACCCGGACACAACCCACTGCTCTGATCCCGAATCTCCCCTAAGGCTTCCCTTTGCTAAGCCCCTGCCATTGCCAACGGAGAAATTGAGGATAAGCACATAATAACACGGCACTTGATGTGTGATGTAACCAGGACAGTAACATATTCAATTTCAAGTTACTTAAACATGTAAAACTTGGTATTTGACCCATTAAACTTGCGTTTTTTTAACTCTCCTAATGCATCTGCAACTTTCTTCGTGGAGCTCAGGGCCAGAGCAGCCTCAGATAACCCCTCAAACAGCCCCACGCAGCGACCTGGGCTCGAAACCCAGCACGTCCCTTAGCCGGGTCCCTCCGTCTCCCTTTAGAGCCTTCACCACCCTGAGGGCAAATGGGCCACCGGCTCCTGCAGCCATTACTGGCCACCTACCCCCGGGCCACCTGCCCAGCCTGGATGTCCAGTGCCCGCTGCTGGTCACCAGGCTGGTGATGGGGAACCCGTCCTGTCCCACCACGTACAAGCTCTCCCCAGGCCCGAGCAGCTCCAGCGGCCGCCGAGGCCGGCAGCAGCGCGCAGCAGGCAGGTCGCCCCAGCCCCGACCTGAGAAGGACGCGTCGCTGCTGGAGAAAAGCTAAAGCGGCTCCTGAAAACGCCAGCAGCGCTGGCCCACTGGCCTGGCTTGCCAGCCAACAGCGAGGGTCCAGGTCTCAGCGAAACGCAGCACTGGCAGCACGGAAAGGGCTTATCAGGGAACACAAACCCCGAGAATTTCCTAAACGGTTTCTAACGAGGCTCCGCTCCCAACCCGCTGCGGAAACAGCCTGCAGGAACACCGGAGCCCGTTTGCCTCGCGCTGCTCCGGGTGCGAGGAAGGGCCCCGGCCGCCTGGACTCGAGCCACGGACCCCGCAGAGCCCAGCGCGGGGGCAGGATACCGGGAGCGGCTCCCCGGGCACTCCTGAGCAGACAGAAATGCCAACCTGCACACTTAAAGAAACAAGTTTTATAAAGGAGCGAGGTACAAGAGGTCAACATTTTCCATTTTATTATTCTAAATAAAAACCACACTTTGTGTTGAACAATGGAGTATAAAAGAACCTAATGTACAACCATTTTAGACATCTACTGTTTCGGGGGGAAAAGTTTACAAAATATACAAAACTTTACAGCAAATAGATAGTAAACACTTAAATATCAGGAGGTCAGTACCTACTATTAACTTAACGAAAAGGTTAGACAGCAATTCAACTCTTGCTTTCTTCTGCTTAATAACTCTGCTAACAGACCTGGATCCCTGGAGAAAGGGGAGAACAGAACTGAACTTTGCGTTTTAGGACTCGGGGTAAGAGCAGCCTCAAGCGCTGCCTTCGGAGGGGGCTCTGGTGCCGGGGGTTCCCGCGAGGACCTGGGACCGGCCGCTCTCTGGCACAGCTCGCGGCGAAGCCCTTCCCCTCTGTTCCCCTCTCGCACCCCGAGGACCCCAAAGCACTTTGCAAACACGAGTTAAGCCTCGCAGCCGCCCCAGGCGAGGTAGGTGAGGGTTGTCCCCGCGCTGGCGGAGGGGAGGCGATGCCAGGAAGCGAGTCCGTGGTGGGGCCAGGGACGGACCCCGGTGCAGGGGTCCCACCCCGGCTCCCCCGCCACTGCCAAGGGCGCGCGGCCACCGACGCAGAGCCGTGCACGGCTGCACCCCCGGCACCAGCCCCGGCCACCCCACCGCGACACAGCCGGGTCGGAGCTACGGCTCCTCGCGGAGCGCGGCCTGCAGGGGCTCGGGACGAGCCCCACTGCTCCGTCCGCCCGGCGTTACGGAGGGGTGCTGGAGCTCCCAGCCAGGCTGGCCGGGCTCGGGGACAGCCACGCTGCCGAGGGGACGGGGACGACAGAGCCCTGAGGCTGGCGCAGCCTCGGGGAGGCCCAGGACCCCACGCAGGCCTCCGACCCCTCCGAGGAGCAGCAGCGGTGCGAGGCCAGCCCAGCGCGGGAGCGGTGCAGGCCCCGGTCCTTCCCCGCATCCCCCCGCAGACGGGGCTCGCTGCTGATCTCGGCGTGTTTCAGTGGGAATAACTCATTACAACACAGGGGAGAATCCAAGACACAGAAACGCCAGGGACCCGAGCGCTGGCCCCATCCCCGCACCAAAAACAACCGGCAGAAAACGGGGTGGGCTTTTGCTTCACCGTCCCTGTGGTCAGGAGGGTGGGCTTGCTTGGCCCACTACTGTTTCAGTGTAAAAGCTTCTCTTTTTGGTTTATGTGCACAAAAGGCTTTTGCTTCACAGCTTAACTAGACACGGGGCTGTAGACGCTACCGCGTGGCAGCACCCCAACCCCTCCCAAAGCTCCTCACAGCTTCTGGGACATTTGAGGAGGGTCTGGAGGCTTTCAGGACTCCCAAGCCTCGCCTGCCCCCCTCACATCCTTCATTGCAATCTCCAGAGCAGAGCAGGTCGCGCCCGTTCCTGTCTACCAGCCCATCTTGCCACCACCAGCACAAGGAAAGACACCCCGTAAGTCAAAGGGCTCCTTGGGAGCCCCCAGTGAATCAGCACCAACCTCCTCCTGCTTCCCCAGAGCACCACGTGTTCCCAAAATGGTTTTTTTTTTTAACTTAACACCACTGGGCTAAACACGGCTCTGCAGACCAGCCAGAGATCACAGACCACGGCCTGACAACCGACCAGCACCACGAGACCGGAGCCGGGAAACCAGGGCCCCAGCGGCAGACGCGGCACGGCCCGGCCAGCCCCGGGGTCGGCGATTGCTTCGGCGCCAGGCACCAAACCCAGGACAAACCCAGTCTGACACCCCCCAGGGCAACCCAGACAGCGTCACAGGGATTGGGGAAGGGACACAAACTCACAACAGCCTCAGCCTCGGCCTCTCGCTCCTCCCCGCCTCCGTGCAGCGGCGCTGGACTCGGGTGCTGCAGGTCCCCGGGGTGACTGGGGGTGACCCACGCTCCGGGTGAAGGAGCTGCCTGGGAAGGGTCGTCAGGTCTGGCCAGGGCTCGGCACCACCGGCGGGGACACGGCTCGACACTGACGCTCGTCTCTCCCCCCGTCGCAGCGGGGCTGGACCTGGAGCTGCCGCGGTGGAACCACAGCTTCACAGGCAAGGCGCGGGGAGGGAAGGGGGGATGGAGCCGAGGGCAGGGGCTCCAGCTGCCGCACACCTCAGACTCCCTCGGGGACGGGGCTACGGGGAGGTTTGCTTTTGACGGGGAAGGCTGTGACAGGACAAGAAGGACCCTGCCAGGTCGAGGAGCTGGTGCAGAACAAGAAGGGACAATTAACCAAGCGCTTCCCATCTCCCACACGCTCTGCAGGAACGAGCCAGCCACCTTCGCTGCGCTCCCGGGAGGTAGGTAGGTACCACAAGTGTTACCACCCTCATTTTACAGATGAGGAAACTGAGGCAGAGAGGTGAAGTGACTTGCCCAAGGCCACAGCGGAGCGGGGGGAGCGACCCCCAGGAATTCCTAGCTCACCAACCACGCGTCCAGCCCGCGCCGCTCCTCTGCCACAGGCCGCCCCTTCGAGTGGGGGGGGAAGGCAGGACGGGTTTACAGGGTTTGCAAATCACTAGTTTTGTTTTGTAACAGCATTATCTTTACAGAAGCGCAGGAGCCAATTTACAATGACTGTGGCTTGAAAGCCCTGAGCGCTTCCTGTTTGTGAGGTAGAACGAGTTACCTAAGGGCAGCCGTAACTCACGCTGCGGCATCGGGAGTGTTTGTTCCTGCCCACCTCTGCCCCACAGCAGGATAACACGTGAAAAAGCCGGTCCCCACCCCTCCTGGTGTAAACACCGCCAGAGCACGGGGCTGGAGAGCCCACCGCGCCGAGGAGCCCCCCGCCCGCCCAGGGGAGGCTAAGCCGCGGTTCTCACCCCAGGGCTGCTCCGCCGCAGCCCCGTCTGGCACCCACGGACCTTACAGCACGATTCGACAGCAGGTGAACGCACTCACGTCGCACCAACGTCCTGCACCGCACGTTTGCCACGAGACGAGACGTGTCCGGGACGCGGCGATCCACGGCAGCAGCCACGGGAGGGGCCATCCCTTCAGCGCAGAGAGGGTCCTGCTCAAAGGTGCCTCCGGGGAGTTAAGGCAATGGCTCCATCACGCCTCGTCTGCTGGGACCCATGCAGCCGCAGCCACGCCGCTTTCTGGTCCCGGCACTTCCAGCAGCCGGCAGCCCCGGGACGCGCCGTGCTGGCAAAGCGTGGCTGCCGTCAGCGGAGGGGAGTGGGGGGACATCGGCTCCCGATGGCCAGCTGCGGGCCGGCAGGAGCCAGGCACGACCGCGCCATCACAGGCTATCTCCCGCGGAGCAGCCGGCCCCACAACACGAACTGCTCCCCCTGCCCTCTCCAGTCCAGCGACCCCTCCAAGCCCCCTCTGCTCACCAGCCGCCGTCCCTTCCCCGCAGCCGGGCTCTGCACAGGGGCTGCCGCTCCTTCCTCTCCTCCTTCGGAGACGCCGTATCGGGGCACGAGCAAGCGGCGCGTCACGGGCAGGGCAGCGACACCGCAGCCCTGCTCCCCGCTCGGGCAGGGCTCTCGGAGGCCACGGCATGGCCTGGAACTGCCCTCGCCAGCCACCATCACCCTCCTGCTCACTTACGGGCAGGGACCCCTCCTCACTTGCGTGTGCGCTCACAGGCCGCTTGCTCATCTCCCCTGCAACGGAGCAACGGCTTCAACGCTGATCCTGTGACGCAGACTCTGTGTATCTCCTCGCAACAGCAGCAGAACCCCAGTGATGCCCAGAACGAGTCTTCTTTTCCTATTTTCTTTCCTTTTTTTTTTTTTTTCCTTTTCTTCGAGTCCAGCACCATCCTGCTCTGGCTCTGTCCCTCTCTACTGAGGTCAGGTGTGAAAAATCTTAGCAGCATCAGTTTGTGGACAAGCTCAAACTGAGGGTTAGCCTAGTCAAGTGGGCTAAAAGGTTAAAAAAAAATATATAATCTAGATTCAAAACCTAGTGAGAAATGCTAAAAACACAGAACTCGATGGCCTCTAACCGGCCCAGAGGTAAGTAAACACAACAGACTTCTTGGAAACAGTGATGTCGCTTACGTGCTGTTAACTTGTACAATGTCACTGATCTAAAAAGGTCCAGCGAGGCCAAAACAAAAATTAAAAAAATAGAAGAGGAGGATTCCATCCGCAATGCCTGACCATTAAATAAAATAAATGACACTCTTTCCACAGCTTCTGTAATTAGTATTTGCTCCTTCGCTGGCCCTGCCCTGCCTCGTCCCATCAGCTGTCCGCGTTTTTCTCCGCGTCTTTGGAATGGATGATGTACATGAAAGTCTGCTCGATGGTGAAGTCTGGGGGGAGGCTGCCTTTGTGCACGCCCATGTGCTTGCTCATGAGGTTGAGTGTGGAGCTGTAGTGCCCGCACACGGTGCAGCGGTACATGAGGGCTCCCGAGTGCGTCCGCAGGTGGCACTTGATGGTGGAGCGGCCGCGGAAGAACTTGTGGCACACCTTGCACTGGTAGGGCTTCTCTCCGGTGTGGATCCTCCGGTGGTAGTTGAACTCGCTGGTGTGGGCAAACCGCTTCCCGCAGACCTTGCAGCTGTACTTGCTGTTGCCTGGCTGGTTCTGCAGCGCCAAGTCTTCGCTCAGGAACTCCTCCGGCAGCTTCCTCTTCTGCGGGCCCTGCTGGTGGAGACGGTCTCCGAAGCCAGGCCGGCTGTCCAGGCTGCCGCCACACTCGTGCTGGCTGACGTGGTAACGATACGCCGCCTCCAGCTTGAAGCTCTGGCCGCAGAAGTGGCACCGGAAAAGAGCCTCCTCCACGTTCTGGTGAACGGCCAAGTGCTTCTCCAGGAGGTGCCGGTCCACGAAGCTGTTGGCACACACAGAGCAGGAGAAGACCGAGATACCCAGGTGAGACAGGGTGTGCCACATGAGGCTGCAGAGACTGAGGTGCCTCTGGTCGCACACGCTGCACGTCTGGCTTTTCAAGTTCACGTGGTCCAGGATGTGGCTGCGCACGGTGTGGAAATCTTTGGCCAAGGGCTTCCCGCAGGCAGCGCACGCCAGCTCTGCGCCAGGCCCTCCCCCAGACACGGCGACCTTCCCCGGCAGCGGGTCGCTGGGGTGGACAATGATGTTGTTGTCGAAGACCCCTTCTTGCCGGTGGAGGGTCAGCTGCCACTGGGTGAAGAACTTGGTCTCGCACATGTCACAGGAGAAGAGAAAGATGCCGATGTGGGACAAAACATGAGTGACCCTGGAGTTCCGGTCCTGGAAGTGGGTTTCACAGACCTTGCAGTTCCCGGTGAGCAGATCGACGTGATCCCTCGCGTGCTGACGGATCAGCTGGATGTTGGGCTCCAGGACCTTCTTGCACACCTGGCAGGGCATGGCCTTGCTGTCCCGGCTGTCGTTCTCAAAGGCCAGCTCCTCTTCGCTGTCGTCACTCAGCTCAATGACTTCTTCTGATGGGCCCAGCTCTTCGCTGGCATCTTCAAAGTACAGTTCGTCCTCGCCCAAATCCTGCAGCTGAAGCTCATCTATCTGCCCAAAACCTTGCTCTTTGGAGTGGTCACTGTTGCTGGGACAGCAGTTGCTCTCTGTGGAGACGTCCAGGGAAGGATCAGCGGTAAAGAAGCCCCCTTTGTCGTCGCCGTTGCTCTGGACCTTATACTGCTGGCAGGAGCTTGGAGTGGTTTGGACAACGATGCTCACAGAGCCCAGGCCGGGCTGGGTCACCACACTCACGGCAGGAGCGAACTGCTCTTGGTCCGACTCCTGTTCTGCACTGGGAGGCTGCTGCGGGCGCATCAGGGGCGGAGTCTGGCTGGCTTCGCTCACGGTATTCCTGTCATCCTCTTTGTAGCCGCCTGCCGCCTCCCCGTGCAAGATTGAACTCCGTTCAGGGCCGAAATGTTCCGCGCCACTCCGGATCTCACCCAAAGAATGGCTCTGCTCCGAGGAGATGCTGCTCAGAGGACGCGAGCGGCCTTCGCTCACGGCCAGGGAGGGTTGCTTCGTGATGGCCGCGCTCTCCAACTCAGGGAAGGTCGAATGGCAGGCCTTCAGCAGATCCTCCATGCCCAGCCGCTCCGCCACCTCGTAAATGACGCCCACGTTGATGAGGTCTGTGAAGAGCTCCGAGGTGTACACAAAGCTGAGGATCTTCTCGAAGTTGGCCGGCGTGATGAAATCCACTACGTAGGTCCTCGCAGCATCCGGCCCCGTGTTCAGAAAGAGGTTCTGGAAGTAGCCTGCGGCGCAGGCCAGAACAGCCTTGTGTGCAGCAAAGGAGCGGGTGCCCACCCTAATGGTGACATCGCACATGGTCTCGGAGAGCCTGCACTTGTTGAGTTCCTTCAGCAGGTTGTTGGGGTGATTGGTGCTGTGCAACTTGATCCTCATGCCCATCTTAGCAGCTGCTTAAGAGTCCCTCTCCTGGTCAGCTGCTTCTTCACGCATTCATCAGCTGGGCGAGCAGGAGGTGCTCGGCATCCAGAAACTGGCAGGGCAAGGGGCTCTGGGGAGAGGAAAACGCAAAATATGTTAATACCTTGACAACCAAAGAGACATCATTCTAGTCATGCCTCAGATTTTCCACCTTCCTGACGAGCAACAGAGAAGCAGCAGCTAAAACCTATCTTGTAACTTCAAAGACTGACTCTTTGGGAAGCGAAGGGGAAGACGCACAAAGGCGAAGGCACAAACAGGCAAAATAAAAAGCCGTTTACGCTGCCAGCGACAGCGGGAAGTTCCCGTTTCCATTTGGGCACGGGCACAGGTCCCTCTGCCGCGCAGCTCCGAAACTGAGCCCCGACGGGTGCCTGTTACACAGACACCCCCTCTCCCAAGCCACGGGGCAACGCTCCTGCCTGGAGGGCTGAAATTCAGGCTCCACGCGCTGGTTGGCTTCGCCTCCGGGTCTGCTCCAGCCACCACCGCTTCACACCTTCGCTTCAGATTTCTCCCGTACCCACACGGTAACTTTCGGTTTGCGGGTGGGATCCCGTTCCGGATTCGCCCCGGCACGCCAGCTGCTCCAGTTCCCCTGGGATTTCTCCTCCGCTGCACCGGTACGTGCGGCACCTCTCGGTGCTCTCAGCCGGGCGGTTTGTGCCGTGTTCCCAGGCTGCCAGGAGACACGTGTCCCACGGCACCGGCAGTTCCCACCTGAGCTCGTCCCGCTGCCTTTGTCACCCTGTCCCACTCGCAGGTGCTCAGCCAGCTCTGAGGCCACCCGGGGACTCGACGGATGTACCCAGGGAGCTCTGTCCCTAATCCCCTGCCCTTTTCTCCCCGTGACAGAGAACGACGGCCCCAGGAGGCACCAGAAGAGCAGGAGTTTGCAGGAGATGGATGGGATGGGGCCGCCTCGTGCCCCAGCGCCAGGGAAAGGCAAAGGGGAGCAGAGGACGGGCTGTCGCCCCCGGGACGGAGGCAGGGACGGCCCTGCCCGAGCGGGGACACACGGCGCACAGCTGGGGAGGACGAGGAGGATGAGGATGGCCGGTGAAGGCTCTGGAGGGGAAACGCTCACCAGACCCGAAAACACCCGGGCGTGGGCGATTCCTGCAGCGTGGGGGTCCCTGCGGGGGGGCGGCGGGGACGGGCAGGAGGGAAAGGAGACCGGGAGGGGGGGGTCCGGGGGGCAGGAGGAGGCCTGGAGGGTGCGGGGGGGCGGGCAGGCAGGAGGGGGGTCCCCTCCTTGCGGGGGGACAGGGAACCGCGAAGCTGCCCCAGGAGAAAAGGGAGAAACGGGGGGGGGGGGGGCGGCAGGGACCCCCGGGGGGGCTGGAGGAGCCACGCGGGACCGATGGGGGCTGAGGGGGACGCGGGGGCGACGAGGGGCCCGGGGGGTCGCGGTGAGGGGAGCCACGGGGGGGGCTCTGGGGGGAGCCGGTGGGGGCAGGAAGGGGCCGCCGGGGGGGCACCGGGAGGCCCCGGGGGGCTCCGTGGGGGCCGCGGGAGGCCCGTGGCGGGCGGGGGGCGCGGGGGGCGCGGGGGGCGGCGCGGGGCCCCCGGGGGGCAGCCCGGGGCCAGCGGGGCTGCGGGCCGGCCGCGCTCCTTACCTGTCCGGCGCCCTGCACCATCCCGGCTGGGCTCACACAAAGACGCGGACCCGCCCTCCGTCCGCCCCGTCGCCGCCGTAACTGCCGTAACCGCCGTAACCGCCGTAACCGCCGTAACCGCCTTCCGCCCGCCCGCGCGCCGGCCGCGCCGCAGCGCCCCCCGCGGCCCGGAGGAGCCCAGGCGGGGCGGGCACGGCACCGGCAACGGCACCGGCACCGGCAGCCCTTCCTCTATGGGGGGCAGAGGCGGACGGGGGGCAGGTCGCTGCAGCCCAGGAGCAGACGGCCCCGGCCCGGCCCGGCCCCGCCGCCCCGTCCCCGCGGGCCGTCCCGGGCGCACCGGTCCCAGCGCGGCGCAGCCAAGACACAGAGCCAAGACACGGGCGCGGTCCCGCAGAGGCACGGGTGGGTGTATCGAGGTGCACAGGGGGGTACAGGTACAGGGGTATGTACACGGGTGTCGGTGAGGGGCGCGCGGGCCGCTCCGGCTGCGAGCACGCGGCCCCGGCGGGTCCCACAACGGCTCCGCGGTCCGCCCGGGACGCCCCTGCAGCCAGTACCGCCGCCGGAGCGCAGCCCCCGGTGCCGGTGCCTCGCCCCGGGGCACAGGGCACGGCCCGGGCCGGCCCCCGTGGGTGGGGGCTGCGGGGCGCGTCCCGTCCAGCCCCGCCGGCTCGGCCCGCGGCTCACGCCGCCCGCAGCGGGGCCCCGCCGGCCGCGGTTGGCCCCGGGGAGCACCGGGAGGACGGGCCGTCGCTCCCCCGCCCCGCCGGCCGCCCGGGCTCCGCCGCCCGCTTCCCCATGAGCCCCACGAAGAAGTCGTGCATATCCCCTGCGGAGAGACCCGCCGTCAGCGCCGCGGGGGCCGGCGGCGGGGCCGGGGCCGGGACCGGGGCCGGCACCGGGCGGGACTTACGCTTCTGCGGAGCGGCGGGCGCGGGGGGACCTGGAAGAGACCGAAGCGGGTGACCGGCGCTGGGGCCGGACCGGGACCGGCCGGACCGACCGACCCCCCGCAGCCCACCCTGCCCGCGCCCCCCGCACTCACCGGCGTCCTCCTCCCGCAGCAGCTGCAGCACGGCGGCGTAGGCGGCCCCGGGGCGGCCGCGGGCTCCCCAGGGCAGCGGCTCCGTGACGGGCATCCCCTGCGGGCACGGAGAGGGTGAGCGGGCCGGGGGGGTCCGGGGGGTCCCGCGCCCGGCCGCCGCTCCCCCCTCGACGGCCCTACCTGTGCGCGGGGCGCGGGGCCCGGCGGGGCGGCGGCGGGGGGGCGGCGGGCGAGGGCGAGCGGCAGCGCCAGGACGAGCAGCGCGGCCAGCGCCGGGCGGCTCCGCATCCTCGGGGGGCCCTGGGGGCGACGGTCAGCGGCGGAGCGGCGGCGCCCGGGGCGCCCCGAGCCAGAGCCCCCTCCGCGGGGCGGCCCGGGACCGGCCCGGGGCCGGGACAAGCGCTGGGGAGGGAAAGCAGCGACACGGGAGACGGGGGGGCCGGGGGCGGCGGGACCCCCGCCCGTGTCTGGGGCCGGAGGAACCGCGCCACTTCCCGGGGGCAGCGTGAAGGGGGGGGGGCGGTAAATCCACTCCCTGCGAGCTGGCAGCACCCTGGGGAGGGGGCTGCACCGGGGGCTGCCTTGCAGGGGTGGGGGGGGCACATTATGGGGGATGCATGGCAGAGGTGTGGGTGGGTTGCTGGGGGACACGGCTCCACCGCAGACCCGGGGGTCCCGTGCCACCACTCGTGCCCGTGGTGCCACGTTTGTGTAGTCACACACCAGACTGTGCAAACACGCACACGAGAGAGAGTGCGGGCGCACGGACACGGGCTCGGACTCAGTCCGGCACCTTCACCCGTGTTAGTGCGCACACATGTCCGCTGACACGCCCAGGCACACACACACGTGTCCCCGGACACACACCCAGCCCCACACACGCTTGCTGACAGCCTGATCCCAGACCCCGACTTGCTTCCAGATCCCCCCCTCAAACCCTCCCCAAATCCAAGCAGCATCTTTGCCCCATCTCTCCTCCCGGCCCGTGCCCTCCCCAGCGCCTTCACCAACGTCCCCCTCCTCCCTGCCGCCTTCTCCCAGCCCCAGCTGGGCGAGGATGGGACGCAGCAGCCCCCCAGGAAGCCCCCAGGGCCGGGTGCCGCGGGGGCACAGACCTGCTAAGCCCTCAGGTGTTGCCCGGTGCGGAGCCGGGGTCAGTGTCCCTCGCTGCTGGCGGCTGCGGAGCGGGGGACGCGGTGGGGTGAGGTGGGCAGTGGCCGCGGCTCTCCCAGCGCGGGCTCAGCCGGGAGGCGAAGTACCGGGGTGCTGGCTGCTGTGCGGAGTTAAATAAGGGGCTCTGCCCATGGCACGGCGTGGGTGGGTGAGAGGAGAGCCGCCAATGGGGGCCGGGGGGGTGGTACCCCCACCCTGCAGCTTCACGCCCACGCAGGCACCGTGTCACCGACAGGCACCCGTTACACACGCAGAGTCACACCACGACACAAGTGCGCCCACGCAGGCACGCCAGCTCCCCACCGTGCCGCAGTGCCCCGTGGTAGGGGGCCAGCACACAGGTGCCGTGCCCACGCAGCCCCCGGCCCCTCCTCGCGCTGCCTGCATGGGGGGACACGCACACCCGAGCACGACACAGCTGTGGGGACATGTGGGGACAAACACGGTGGGAGCGGTCCTGGCTGCTGCGCTGGCACAGCTGCTGGCGGCTGCTCTGCAGCCGGGCTTTGGGAGGGCTCACACCGCAGCGGGGATCAGCCGGGCTCCCACCACGCACACACATGCACACACATGCACACACGTGTTCATCTGCACACACGTCCAACAACTCAACTGCACGCACAAGCACACACGTGCCCACACGCACACTCTCTGTACCGCACCCCCTGCCCATCTCCCCCAGCCCCACTCCGGGGCTCCCGGCCTGCCCGGTCCCGTGCCGCCCGTGGGGAGCACTCCCGGCTCTGACGGGAGCCCCAGATCCGGCCCCACGGGGCTGCCTTTCCCCGGACCCCTCCGTGACCCAGACAGGGCCACCAGCCCCAGGCAGACGCATCCTCCTGGGAGCCTGGGCTTGGTCCTGCATCCCGAGCCCCAAATCTCCGAGTGCCTCCACGCCCTCGCCCTGGCCAGGGGCTGGGATGTGCCGGGACGGAAGATGGGGAGGAAAAGTTGGGGGGAACTGGGGGGAGGTGAGGGAAGGGGGGACACGCAGGCCAACAAGTGAGAGCCGCCGACGTCAGCCCCATCAACAGGCTGCGGTGGCCCCGCAGGAAGGCGGCCCGGCAGCAGCAGCTCACGTGGCAGCGCAGCCCGGGGCAGGGCAGCATCTGCAGTGCCGGGGACGTTAATTAAATCGGAGCCTGGCCAGAGATGGCCTGACTAATTAATAACACCTACTTGTGTGGCGCCAAGTGCGACACAGCCGCGAAGAGCTGCGGTGCCCCGGGCTTGTTTACGGCTCTCGCCCCTCGCCGTGCATGGGCAGGAAGGTCCCCGAGCTGGGACGTGACACAGCCCGCGGCACCAGGCCACGTCCACGCCGTGAAGTGCCCCCGCGCACACACACACACACGTGCCCCCCCACGTGCACGCGCTGCCCAAGTGCCCCGGCACGCGTGCCCGCACGCCCCCCGTGCACGACAACCCGCCTCGACGCTCCAGGGCCCACCTGGGAGCTGGTGCTGCCGCTGACGTGACGTGATGCTGTCAGCTCCCGAAGGTAACGCGGGTGACGTGTGGGGACAGGAGAAAGAAAAACCTCTCTGAGAGCTTGATGAGCGCAGGAGAGAAATAGCAGCGAGGGGGGGAGGCGGCTGCAGGAGGGGTGTGGGGACCCCTGCTCCGGGGGGGGCTGAAGGGCTGGCAGGGGTCCCGCGGGACCTGGGCTGCAGCGGTGGCACTGGGGCCGTGCGGTGGCTCCACGCCACAGCCCTAGTCCCCAAACACAGCTCTGGCACCAGCCCCGGAGCTGGGGTGCCAGTCCGGGGAGGGCTGCGGGCGCAGCTGCGTGAGGGGGGCACAGTGGGGAGCACCCCGCACCGGGGACCTGCGGGAGGGGCAGTCGGGGACGGCCAGCGCAGGCAGGCGGGTGCCGAGGACCTCACGTGCCAGCTGCCCGCAGCCACACAGAAATTGCCTCTGCAGCAGCGCGAGCCGCTTCCCCACTTAATGGGAAAAGTGGCCGCAATTTGGGGCCGTTCCAATCGCTGCCGAGCCGAGCGCCGGCCGCAGTCAGGCGGCAGGAAAGGCGGGGGGCCGGGGGGGCTCCATCCCTGGGGCCGGGCTCTGCCCCCGCCCCGCTCCAGCACCGCAGGCTCCGGTACGACTGTGTCCCCGCTCCCCGCCTGTGCCGGGGGCACCCACTGCCACACCGCCCGGGCACCCACACCGCAGCGTCTGTTTAATGGGTTCGCAGCAGTTCCCGGCAGCGCGAGGGATGACACGAGGTGGGGGACGGGGGTGCCGGTGCATGGGGGGGGTCCTGGCGGGCGGTGGGGTCCCTTCAGTGGACCCGGACCTCCAGCTTGTGGCTGCCCCGCTTCTTGCAGACGGGGCCGTCGCTGCCCGCCTGGGGTGACTCCACCACGGTGACGGCCACGTCGCCCTTTGGGAAGCGGGTGGAGAACCTGGGGGGGGCCAGGGCGGAGGGTGGGGAGGGGGACACGCCTGGCCCCGCCCCTCCTCCTGCCCAATGAGCTGCCTTCGTTACACCGAGGGGCAGCTTCTGCAGCCAGTCAGGATGCTCCAGCTGATGGGGACCCACCCTGGGGACCCCACCCTGGGGACCCCACCCCTGCAGGCTCTGCCCCACAAGCCTCACCCCATCCCACCCCATCAGCCCCACCCCAGGCACCGCCCTGCCCCGCCCCTGCCCCACCCTCGGTAGCCCCACCCCTCCCCTCGGTAGCCCCACCCCTCCCCTCGGTAGCCCTGCCCGTACTGGTCGGCGATGCGCAGGGGCAGGCCCTGGGCCGTGGCCTCCACGAGGGTCTGGTGCAGGCGGGTGACGAGCTCGATGAGGTGGTCACTGACGAGCAAGAAGTCGCCCTTGGCCCCCACCGTGGAGGTCTGCGGGGAGGGGGTGTGTCAGCCCCGCCAGTGACCCCCCGAGCCCCCCAGGGACCCCCCCCTCCCCGGGTACCTCCTTGAGGTGCAGGGCCAGGAAGCCGTCGGAGAAGCGGGTGACGGAGACGCTGCGTATGTCGCCCAGGCTGAGCACGGTCTTGGGCTGGGCGGCCTTGGGGTCGGCCAGGACGAGGTGCTCGGTGGTGAGCAGCAGCAGGCGCGGGACCGTCTGCGGGCAGGGGGGGTCAGCGTGGCCGTGCGTACCCTCCCGGCGCCGGGGGGACGGGCACAGGGCTCACCTTGCCGCTGGCTCTGTTCACCTTCCGCACGGTGTCGGCCATCACCAGCTTGTCCTTGGCCACGGCGTGGAGCTTCTGGTACTTGGGGTTCTGCGTCAGCCCCAGGTACTCGCCCTGGAAGGGCTGCTGCAGGCTGGGGACGGGGCTGTCAGCCGGCGCCGCCCCGAGCGCCCCCCAACCCCCGCCAGGCCCCCGCCCCGGCACCTTTTGGGGTACAGCGTCTTCTTGTCCTTGAAGAGCTCGCTGGCGCAGAGCTTGGCCTGCAGCAGGGCCCGGCGCTGCGGTGTCAGCTGCTCCCGGTACTTCTTGCACTGCCAGGGGAGGGGCAATCCCGTGCCACCAAAGACCCCCGGTGGGGGCTGGCGCGGGGGGATGCAAGGTCCCAACTGGAGCCCCCCCGTCCCCCACCTGCTCCCACCTTCCAGCGGTAGAAGATGCTCCTCAGCTCCTGGTTGGCGTCGGCCAGGAACTCGTAGGGCGCGGGGGGCCAGGTCCGGTCCATCACCGACAGCGGCGGCAGGTTCCTCCCCAGCCCCACCAGGAACTTCTGCACCTGGGGGCGGCAACGCGGGGGGGCGTCGGGAGGGTCCCCGCGCCAGGCCCAGGGGCGGGGGGCCAGGAAGGTGCCCGCTCTCCCCCAGCCCTGCTCACCAGCCGCCGGTAGATGAAGTTGGCGAGACGGGCGCTGGCCTCGGAGCGGAAATACCTCCTGTAGGCCCTGCGGACCTGGGGGGCACGGCGTCGGCGTGGGGACACGGGACCTCCGCCCTCCCGCTGCCAGCCCCCCCCCAGGACACCAGTGTCCCCCTCCCCATCCCCGTTCGGCCCCGGCGGAGAGGACACAGGGTGGGCAGACAGACAGACAGCCCAGACAGCAGGACAGAGGCGGCGGCAGGGACGCGGGCCCGTTACCTGGTACCCCCTCCAGTACGCGGCGATGGTGGCGGCGGCCGCGCAACGGCGACGCTGGGCCTTCAGCTCCCGGAGGAGCCGGCGAGACTGCGGGGGGGGGAGAGCCCCACACAGATAGGGAGCGAGAGAGGCAGGAGAGAAGGACGGAAGACGGGGACAGGAGATGAGCCTGGCCCCAGCGTGGGGCACGCGGACCCCCAGCCCCTCCCCACTGCGTCCCCCCGCTCCACGCCCCGCTCTGGGGGACCTGCTGGCCCTGGCCAGCGGCCCCGGGGTGCCCCCCCCTCACCTTCCAGCCCCGCACGTACGCCTGGACGATCAGCGCCGACCGCCTCATCTGCTTGTACTTGTTCTTTTGCTGCGGTGGGGAGAGGTGGGGTGAGCCGGGGGGCTTGGGAGAGCGCGGGGGTCCTGCCCAGGGGTGAGGGACGGGCAGGGGAAGCGCGGCCGGGACCCCCCTTTCTCACCACATGGCCCCGGAACCAGGCAGAGATGAGGATCTGGCTCTTGCGCAGCAGCTGGTACTGGGTCCGGCACCGCCAGCCCCGGAACATCTTCTGGATGAGGGTGGCGAGCTGGGCCACGCGCTCCTGGCGCTGCCGCTCCAGGTCGAAGAGCTGGGGACAGCCAGGGCGAGCGCTGGGGCGCCGGGCGGGGACAGGGACCCCCGGCCGGAGCCGCCTCCGGGGGCTGCGGAGTCACCCAGGAGCCCCCAGGACGGGCTCGGGGCCGCCAGTGGGGCAAGGGGACCTGTGGGGCTGGCACCCGCTCTGGGTCAGGCCCTGCTCCCCCCGGCTGCCCCATAGCGGGGTGTCCCCCCGCTCCCCCCTCCCCAGACTCACGGTGCGCGGTGAGCGGATGAAGATCTTGGTGTGGCCGAACGCCAGCTCCTCGGGGGGCAACGCCAGCTCCGCCAGCAGCACCTCGACCCCCTCCCTGCACCGTGGCGGGAGACGAGGCCCATCAGAGCCCACCCAGCCCCGGTCTGGGGGGCCGTCGATGCACCCATGGTCTGCCCAGCCCCGTACCTGTCTCCGCCGGCCCAGCGGGGCCAGGTCTGGGCGCTGAGCATCTTGTAGCGCTCCAGGAAGGGGCCGTAGAGCTGGCGGAAGGCGTAGCCTGCCCGCCGCACCCGCACGTTCTCCATCAGCCCCAGGTACCGGACCTGCCCCAGCACCAGCTCCGGCGTGAAGAGCATCGCCGCCTTGGTCTCGTTGGGCTTGATGCACCTGGGGAGGGCGGCGGTGGGCCGGGGGGTCCCGCTGGCGCCGGGGCCGGGGCTCCCCGCCGGGGCCGGTACCTGATGTAGTTGGGGTTCTTGGAGTAGAGGTTCTTCATCAGCGTGGCCACCGAGGCCTTGAACTGGGAGCCCGCGGTGGGGGGCAGCTTGAGGGACACCTTCTGGGGGTCTCCCTCGGGGAAGAGGGAGCGCAGCAGCGCGTGCCGGGCGGCCCACATGGCCTGCGAGAGGTCGCGGAAGAGCAGGTCGTTGTTCTTCTCGACGAAGCCCGTCACGTTGTAGGTCACCTGGGCGGGGAGCGGGGTCGGTGCTCAGCGGGGCCACGGAGGAGGGAGCGGGCAGGTTATGGTCCAGCGCCTCCGTGCCCCTCCCCAGCCCAGCCCCGGGGGTCCCGGCTGCCCGTGGCCACTGGCAGACCTTGCCGGCGTAGTGGTGGATGCGGAAGCACTGCGGCGGCAGGCTGGCGTCCGTGATGCGCCGGGCGTTCTGCGTCTCCTTGCTCTCGTAGTGCTTGTGGGCGGCGAAGAGCTGGTTCAGCTTGGCGAGGAAGGTGTCCTCGTTGACCACGCCGGGCCGCAGGCACTCCTCGTCCAGCATGGCCAGGATCCCGCGCTTCCCCTGCGCCGGCACGGACGGCGTCACCATCGACCCGGGGCTGCGCTGGGCTCCGCTCAGCCCGGACTCACGCCGGGTGCGATGGGGGGAGCTGGGACCCTGACCCGGGCCCCCGGCACTGACGGGGGCAACTCACGTTCTCGATCAAGTCGCAGATGATGCTGTTGTCGAAAAACTCCACCGGGGTCCACCGGATGCCCTGGGAGCAGAGAGGGGTCAGACACACAGACTGACAGACACACGGTGCACAGACCCTGCCCCACGACACCCCAGCTGATGTGGGGCAGGAACCGGACGTCCGGCCCCGGGGACGGGGACCCCGAATCCCTCCCTGCCTTCCTGCTATTGAATCTGCTCCCGGCAGGGAGCGGGGCGAGGGAGGGACGTGCTGCGGAGCCGTCTCCGGCACTTCCCCATCCCCGGGGGGCCGAGGCTCTTCAGGGACTGCGTCCAGCCCGACCGGCGCGGGCCGGGGGTACCTCTCGGACGTATTCCTCCTGCTCCTCCTTCAGGGTCATCAGGATGAAGATCTGCTGCAGCTTCTCGTTGCAGTAGTTGATGATGAACTGCTCAAAGCCGTTGTCCTGTGACAGAAGGGTCCTGTGTGGCAGGTCGTGCCCGAGCCCCCGGCCCTGCCCCATGTCCCACCCACCGCCCCTGGCCCCCCAGCAGCAGTATGGGGCCAGGTGAGTCCTGCACTCACCTGGAAGATCTCGAAGCCATAGATGTCCAGGACACCCATCACCTTCCTCTGCTTGCCCGGCTTCACCTGAGGCGACAGCAGGGTGCTGAGCTGTGTCCTGACCCCGCGTGGGGTGGGGGTCCAGGGCCCCATCCGGGATGGGGGGGCTGGTGCCTGTCACCCCGGCACTCACCTGGATGCTGGTGTTGATGCGGTTCACCAGCCAGTCGAAGAGGCGGCTGTAGATGTTCTTGGCCAGCGCATCCCGGCCGTAGTAGCCCTGGGAAGAGGCGCGAGGGGCTTGTGCCGGTTCCCAGAGGGCTGCCAGGCACCAGCCCCGCAGCAGGGGAGGGTCCCGCTCACCTGGGGGACGCTGAGGGTGGTGAGCACCGTCTCGTCCCGCGCCTTCACCGTGCGGGTGCACAGCGCCTGCTCCAGCACGCCGGGGTCCAGCCCGATCAGCTCGCAGATCTCCTGCAGCTCTGCGCGGGGAGGCAGCGGTGCCAGGGCTGAGCGGGGGGCTCAGGGGGACCCCCCGCCCCGGTCCCAGCCCCGTCCCTACCCCGCGGCTCGGCGATGCTGCAGGCCTCCATCCCGCTCGCCTGGTAGCTGCTGCTCAGCTCCACGTTGCCCAGCTTGAGCACCACGGCCGTCACCTCCAGCAGCGCCGTCACCTCCGCGGGCGAGAAGCCGATGACCCTCATGGCATCCTGGGGAGGGACACGGGCAGCTCAGGGGGACGGGGACGGCCCCAGGGTGGCTGGGGGGGGCTGTCAGGGCTTCCCGGCCGGCGGTACCTGCATGGCACGGAAGTTGGCCGCGTCGTCCACGCCGGGCAGGGCGGAGGTCTCGCGGTTCAGGTAGCCGTAGTGGCGACCGTCCTGTTGGAGCTTCAGCTGCTCTGCGTGGGGAGGCGGCGGCTCAGCCACGGCCCCCCCAGACCCCCCCGACCCACCGTGCTGGGGGGCCTGGACCTACGGAGCAGCTGCGCCGAGCCCCCGGCCAGGAGCTGGTAGAAGATGTGGAAGTTCCTCTCGCCCTTCACGTGCTGGACGATGCGGGATTTCTCCAGCAGGTCTGCGGGCAGGGGTCGGTGTCACCAGGGCGTGCGGGGCGGGACCCCCCAGACGGGCATCGGTACTCACAGTTGCTAATGACCCCTCCCAGGGGCTCCCCCTTGAAGTCGAACGCCACGTCCATGTACTTGCCCTGAGGGATAGGGCTGGGGTCAGGGCGGGGGGCAGCAGCTCTGCTCCCCGTGTCCCCGTGCCCTGCCGTGCCTCCAGCCCCATCAGGGTCCGCGTGGCCCCGGCGGGGTCCGGCCCTGCTCCCCGCAGGACAGAGCTCCACTGCCCCGGTTCCCCGGTCACTCACGAATCGGGAGGAGTTGTCGTTGCGGACGGTCTTGGCATTTCCAAAGGCTGTGGGGGAGGACGGGGTTACGGCATGGTCCGGGGGGCTGTGCCGAGCCCTGGGACGGGGCAGAGTGGGGGGCACGGGGCGCTTACCCTCCAGCACGGGGTTGGACTGCAGGAGCTGCTCCTTCACCTTGTCCACCTCCTCCCCTTTGCTGCACACAGCCGCCACGTAGGACATCACCAGCTTGCTGGCCTCTGCGAGTGAGGGGCCGTGGGTGCCGGGGCCGTGGGTGCCAGGGCTGTGCCCACCCACCCTGCGACCCCTCACAGCCCTGCGAGCCCCCCGTGGCAGCCCCGGCTCTACCTGTCTTGCCAGCGCCGCTCTCGCCAGTGATGAGGATGCACTGGTCCCGGTCCCGGTCCCGCAGCGAGCGATAGGCATCGTCGGCGATGGCGTAGCTGGGGGTGAGGAGGGGTTAGAAGGAGGCTGGAGGGGTCTGGGGGCTTCAGGAAGAGCCAAGGGCCCCCGTTGTGTCTGTGAGACCACCCTGAGGATGGGGCACTGAGGGCACCCCGCGCTCACATGTGGGGCTTCACAGCGAAGAAGTTGCAGCTGTGGTACTCCTGCACCTTCTCGGGGGTGTAGATGGGCAGCGAGCGGTACGGGTTCACCGAGATCACCACGTTCCCGATGTACGTCTGCGGGCCAGGACAGCGTGGGTGCGGGGCCTGGAGCACCCACCCCAGACCCTGGTGCCCCCCACCCCGGACCCTGCACCCTCCCCTGCTCCCCACCCCGGACCCCGTGCCCTGCCCCGCTGCCCACGTAGATGTCGCCGCGGCGGAAGCGTTCCTGCAGGGTGCGGAGCAGCGACTCCTCAGTCAGCGGGTCCAGCAGCACCAGGTCCCCGACCGCCGCGGCGTCCAGAAGCGATGTGCTGGCTTCCATGGCCGGTGGCTCTGGGGCAGCTGGGACAGAGCGGAGCAGGGGCTGCAGCCCACAGACATGCAGCCCCCTCCCCAAAACACCCCCCTGGTCCTCAGCAGGACACCGGGCTCCTGCCCACCGCTGCGGGGGAAGCCAGGGCCCAGCCAGGAAACGCGGACACCTGGATCCTATTCTTGGGGCAGGGACAATTCAGCCTCTGCTTCCTCCCTCCTTCCTGCCAGGGGGATACCGGGGCGGGGGGGGACAGACTCAGGGCCAGGGGAGCTCCGGCCCCCTGGCAGCCCCCAAGGGCTCCCACGAGAGACCGTGCTGCTCCCCCCACCTCCGCCCATCCCTCACCGTCTCCCGGAGCAGCAGCGGTCCCCGGGTGACCTTCACCCTCGCTTTACAGCCGGGGCGCGGGGCTGTAAACCCGGCCCCGCTCACCTGGGCCCGGGGAAAGTTCACGGGCGAGGAGGTGGGGAAGGACGGGGGAAACGGGGCGATGGGGACGGCTCCGTCAGGAGCTGCCCCGCTGGCAGCAGCCTCCGGGGAGGACGCAGAGTCCCCCGGGTCCCTGCAGCTTCCCCCCGCACAGGGCACCGGCCCAGAGACCCCCACACTGCTGAGTGTGGGACCCCAGGGTGAGCACGGTGGGAACCAGAGCGAGACCCCCCCGTGCAGCTCCAGCGCAGCCCTGGGCTCACCCCACGGTGCCGGGTGTCAGAGCTGCACACACCCCGTGGGGTGGAGGTTCCTCGGGGTGGGGGTGTCCCGGGGTGGGGGCTGTGGGATCAGGGTGCCTGTGGCCAGCCCCGGGGCGCGGGGGGCTCAGGTGCTTCAGGCCAGTGGCTGGGAGCAGGGGGGTCCGCAACTCACCTCCCGCTCGCTGAGCAGCAGCTCCTGGAGTGGCTTCAGCTGGGGCTGCCTGGAGCCGGCGGTGCTGAGCCCAGCCCAGCGCCCGGTGCCGGCCCGGCCCAGCCCTCAGAGGGGCGGGGGGCCAGAGGGACCTCCCTCAGGCACCGCACCCGCTCGCAGGCAGGGAAACTGAGGCACAAAGCACAGCAGCCAGCTGGGAAGCAGCCCCAGGCTGCCCGCCAGCCCCCAGCCCGGCCGGGCTGCTGCCACCCTCTCCCCTCCCTGCCCTGGCCGCTCGCAGCAGGAACAAGAAGAGAAAAGTCACTTGCAGCCAAGCAAACAAAGGGAGCTTCCTCCCAGGGCTGCGGGAAACCGGGGCGAGGTACAGGGGCTGGCAGAGCCGGCAGCGCCCAGGGCTGCTCCCGGGGAGAGCACACCTGCCCGCACCGCAGACAGGGCAAGACCCGCGGCCACGCTCGGTCCTGCCGCTGCTCTGGGGCTGCCGCGGGGAGCCCATCACCCAGGGGCCTGTTCTGTGTCCTCCAGGCACCACGCAGCATCCTTGGCAGAGCGAGCTCCCACGGGGGGACGAGCCAGAGCCGGGGCTGAGCCCCGGGGTCACTGCCAGACAGACAAACAAGGCTCAGTACCTACAAAATACATCTTTATTAAAAATATAATCAGTCATTAACCACGCAGAGGGGACAGAGGGACACAGTAACAGCAGCTGCTCACAGCAGAGCAGGGAGGAAGCGGAACAAGGGCAGGGGAGTAACCTGGGACAGAAACAAACCAACGGCAAAAGCTCCGGTGGGGGCACAGGCCGGGCTGTGGGGGCCAGGCCCCGGGCAGCAGCGCAGTCGTGGGGCAGCTTTATTGCTTAGGAAGTTGCATAGTTTGGGGCGTCCCCTCCGGCTTTGTGCTTGGGCAAGGCCGAGGGCCGGCGGCGCTGAGCTGGCCCCGGGGCGCAGAGCCCCCTCCCCAGCGTGGGGAGCGGGAGCACAGGCAGGGCCATCGCCACCCCCTGCCCGCACCAGCTGGGAGAGGAGCATGGGGGGACACCCCCTGTAACAGCAGGTTGGGGGCAGAGGGCACCAGCTTCAGGGGGGCAGGGAGCTGCCAGCACCCAACCGCCAGCAAGGCGGGGAGGAAGCAGCACATCCACACTCATCCTCAGCCCAGGGACCACCTGGCAGAGGCGCAGGACGAGGGAGGCTGAGCACGGGCCCCACCACAACACAACTGGAGCGGGGCGAGCGCACGGGGCACTGAGCAGGCTTCAAGGCTGCCTCCTCCCGAGCTCTGTGACAAGCCACGTCTCTGCCAGGGAGGCGCTGGGGTTTTTGGTATCGACACGGGCTAAGCCAAGGCAGAGGCACAGCCTGTCCAGCCAGAGCCCTCTGGCATCTTTGGTAACAGCAGGAGGAGGAGGAGGAGCCACTCGTTGCCCGCTCCCTCCCATGGCAGCCCGGCAGATGCTGAGCACACAGGTACCGGAGGGACGGGTCCAAAGTTCCTCTCGTGCACGTCACCCTGACAGGCACCTGCACGCAAGACACACCTTTCGCTCCGTCCCCACCCTGGCAGGCAGCAGCGCTCCTGGCAGAGCCAGGGTGCCCGGTGGCCCCGAGGCAGCGGGGAGGGAAGGGGGCTCCCGTCTGCTGGGCACAGCAGCGGTGCCGAGGGACGGGGCTCAGGGCGCTCACAGGAGCGGGATCAGCACCCAGGCCCGGGTCAGGGGACCCTGCCCCTACGATTCAGGCACTGGGAGCTCCCAAGCACCCACACCGACAGCCAGGGTGGCTCCAGTCCACCTTCCGACAGGACCAGCATCCCACGTCCTGTCAGCAGCGCAGGCCTCGCCTGCCCTGCGGTTCCCAGCCAGGACCAGCTCCCTGCGTCTCCCCTGCCAGCACCCAGGGCTCTGCTGACAAAACCCTTCACGCCTGAGCCTGGCAGGAGCTGCCTGGGGGAGATGAGGGTGTCAGCCCCCCCGTTCTCCCACCAGACTCTGCTGCAGAGCTCACGGCAGCCCAGCTCAGGGGGGGAACTGGGGGTGCTGGGAGCAGACGCGCCAGCTCTCCCGGGCAAACGGGGTTTTCTGCTCCGCAGGCGTCAGGGGAAGCAGCCTCTGCAGTTCTGCCCCTCGCCTCTGTGGGTCCGGGGTCCCTGACCTCAGTCAGCATCCAGGTGGTTGTGGGTCAGGGAGTAACTCGTGTGATCCCTGTCAAAGCGGTCATCCTCCTCCTCCTCCTCCTCCTCCTCAAAGAGCTGGTCATCAAAGAAGATGCCGTCTAGGCCATACTCCCGCTCGTGGACAGAGACCTCGTTGGCGGTGACGTGACAGGCGCCACCCACAAAGTCAGCAAACCTGGGAAGAAGCCGCAAGAAGCGTGTTGTGCACGCGTGCCCGGCGGCCTCCTGCGAGGCCCTGGCACACAAGGAGCCGGGGTGAAGCGTTTCAGTGCCGGGACGGTGTTATCTGTCCTTCCCCCATGGCACACCCCGGACCTCCTGTGCCTCTGTCTCCCTAACGCCAGAGGTGACAGCACAGAGCAACTGCAGCCTTCAGCAGCGCATGGAGATGCAAGTCAGCCATCCTGAGCGGGCTGACAGGGGATGTTACCTCTTGGGAGACTGGATGCGGGAGACTGCAGTCCAGGCAGAGAAATCCGGGCTCCTGCAGTAGCTCCGAAGCTCCTCCAGCGCCTTGCGCGTCTCCACCTCGCCCTGGACACGGTACTCCTCCTCCGTCAGCAGGCGAGGGGGGCTCGGCCCGACCTTGGCACTCTGGACTCTCCTGCCAGCGGAGCAGCACCAGTTACTGCCTGCCCAGCGGGGGCAGGACCCCCAGGGCAGGCCCCGCTCCCAGGGCAGGGAGCGGATTGCGTCCCTCCAGCCTCTGCTCCTCACTCCCGAGGGAGGCTGACAGCCACGAGGAGGAGCAGGGCGCTCCCCTGCACCAACCCCGGGGACAAAGGGACACAACACCCCCCGTATACCCACCTGAGCCCCAAACCCCAGTGAAAACGCCCTGGGTCTGCGACACAGGCTCCATCTAGCAGCTCATCAGGGCCCGACAACGGCTGGGAACCAGGAGCAAGCCGGGGTGCTTGCGGTCCTCACCTGTAGGCAGTGAAGGCCCACTGCAGGGGGTAGTCCAGGTTCTTGGTGCAGACGGCGATGACCACCAAGGCCAAGGCGATGGGATGGATCTGGATGCCCGAGTACATCAGCAGCAGACCCAGGAGCTGCAGGGCCCAGGAGAGGAGGTTGATGCTGCGCTCGTTCTCCAGCGGGCCGTACCTGTAGCACACGCCGAAGCTCACGAAGCCCACGAGCAGCAGGTAGCCTGCGGGAGAGCAGAGGGGTTGGGCAGGCACGAACCGGGGGGCTCAGCGGGGCTGACGGGAGCTGGCTGAGCAGCATCTGCCAGGGCTGCGGCTAAACCCGACGCCAGAGCCCGCAGGAAGCCCCAGTGCTCTCCAGCAGCACGTTGCGGCTCCAGTAGGAGACAACTGGTGAACCGGCGAGTCCGAAGGGCTCACACCTACCCAGGAGGTACTGCCAGTAGGACTTGCAGATCTCCCGGAGGTTTTTGAAGATCAGCTGAAGCAGGTACAGGGAAAAGGACCAGCCTCCTACCAGCAGGAAGTAAACAGGACTTTTCTAGGGAAGGAGATGGGAAATTCAAGACAGGCAGTGGGGCAGCCATGGCTGCCTCCCCCCAGCTGCTGAGCCTTGCTCCATGCAAAGCCAGACCCACAACCCAGCACCCCAAGGCTAAGTACCCCAGCGCTCACCAGAACAGCCGTACAGGTGTAGAAAGGGCTGCTGCTGCGAGGTCTCCCACCCCCAGACAGCCTCACACTCACCTTGGGCATGACCTTGGACATCATGTAGACGAGGACGAGCAGCGAGGCCAGCAAGCCAAAACTAATCCCGGCCGAGTAGTAGAAGAGTTGGCTCCTGCAGAGACCACACACATGCACAAGGTGTTTTACAGCTCACAGATGTCTGTGTGCAAACACACCCGCTGGGAGCAACGTCCCAAGAGCCAGCCAGGCACTGCCCAGCTCCTGGGGGAAAGGAGGCGACTCACCTGCTCAGCATGTCCCCACAGAAGAACAACAACAGGCCCAGGAAGAAAACCAGGAACAGCTTAGGGTCAAAGCCTGGAAAGAGAGTTAGTCCAGGTTGAGAGGGACCCTGGCACGGTGCCCTCTGGCTCGAGCTCCAGCCTGCCACGTGGTCACAGGGACAGGGAAGGGGCAGCCACAGAGGAGACGCACGTCGGAAGAGGACGACGCAGTACGTGGTGCCGGCCTCCAGCAGCTCAACCTTCAGGCAGGTTTTGTTGCTGTAGAGATCCACGTCGATGCTGGTGTCGTTCAGCTTCTCCTTCAGGAAGGAGAAGATGACGTTCCACACGCTGAACTCCTCCAGCTCCTCCTCGCTGCCCACCTGGGTGACTCGGATCATCCGGCTGCTGTTGACCCGGATCTGCGCAGGGCAGGGAAGTGAACGGGGGGCTCGGGGGCAGCTGCCGGCGGGGCTCAGCCCAGCCAGGCCCGGAGGACCTGCCTTCTGCTCTCACCTGCGTCCTGGTCCATATGTCGTGCCATTGCGGGACGCGTGTGTTGGTGTAGCAGAAGTGGTGCGAAGCGGAGCGGTAGTAGGCGCGGCCCTCGCGCAGCGGGATGACCGACTCCCTGGCATCTGCGCGACACGGAGCGGAGGGACTCAGCAACGCGGACCGCACGCGGGGCCCCCTCTTCCCATCTGCTTCACCCACCAAGACACGCGGGTCTGCTTTCCCTCCCCAGAGCACCCCCAGTTAAACAAACTCTGGGAGGGAAAAGATAAAATTCCTCCCTCTGCTCCCCTGTGAATACGCTGCCTGGCTCTCTCCTGGGCTAACCCCGGCACAGACCCCGCCCCTGCTCCCCCTTCCAGCCCGGTTCCTCGTCCTCGAGCCGGTCCCATCTCAGGGAAAATTAAACCCGGGCGCGCCGCCTGCACGAACTCGCCCCCCGCGGGGAGGAGGCTCCGGCGCCCCACAGAGGGCCCGGCCCCACCGGCAGATCCGGGCGGGGAGACACCGAACGCCCGGCCCCGCCAGCACCCTCTGCCGCAGCACCGGGCCCCACCGCCACCCACCTGGCCGGAGCCCCGGGAGGGCCCTGCGAGCGGCGGGGCCGTGCCCTGGGGCTCCCCGGGGCTGGCAGAGGCGGCCGCGGGGCTCGGCCCCCGCCAGACGCTGCCCGGGGCCCGGCTGGGTCAGCGCCGCCGCTTCCAGCCGCTGTCCCGCTCCGCCCGCGGCCGCCGGCCCCGCCGCCGCTCCGGGAGCTGCTCCGCTCGCGCCGGGGCCGGCAGAGACCCCGGGCTGGAGCCCCCCGGCCCCAGCCACCTTCTCCCGCCGCCGCATGACGCATAACACCGCCGCCCCGCTCCCCGGGGGCCACCGCCGCCCCGAGCCCCGCCATGACGCCGCCGCCCCGCTCCGCTCCCCGCCATGACACCGCCGCCGCTGCCCCACTCCCGCCCAGCGACACCGCCGACCCCACGTACCTGCGCCCCGCAGCGGCGCCGGCAGCAGCAGCAGCAGCACCAGCGCCGCCAGGAGCCGCCGCCGCCCCGGAGCCGGTTTCATCCCTCCCGCCGCGGCCGCGCCGCCGACTTCCGCTTCCCGCGCCCGCCTGGCAACGGCCGCAGAGGGGCCGGCGGCAGCCAACCAGAGCGGGGGGCTCGCGCGCCGTCATCGCCGAGTGACGGCTGAGCCGACCTATCGGAACGCCGCTGCTGCCTCGCCCACGCCCCCCACTGTCTGCCGCACTGACTGACAGGACCTGCAGCCATGGTTCCGCCCCGGGTGACCGCGTGACCAATAGGAGCGCCAGTCAATCCAGAGGCCCGCCCAGCCCGTAGCAACCGTGAGCCCTCCCTTAGCAACGGCTCTGAGAGGCACCTCCGCCAGCCTATCAGAGCGCAGGCCCGGCCCGGCCCGCCCTCTCCCGAGTCTCGCCTGATTGATAAGCGCCCCCTCCTATCAGGAAGCGCTCTCGTGTTGTTTTTGTGAGGGGGTCCCGCCCCTCGGCCGCCCCGGACCCGCCGGGGC
Organism: Nyctibius grandis; assembly: GCF_013368605.1. Lineage (NCBI taxonomy): Eukaryota > Metazoa > Chordata > Aves > Nyctibiiformes > Nyctibiidae > Nyctibius > Nyctibius grandis. Next base: position 253,171 of record NC_090668.1, on the reverse strand, counting down.
GCGGGGGGGACCCGGCCCCGGTCACCGCTCACCGTCCTGCCGCGCCCGGGCCGGGGCTGCTCCGTGGAGTCCCCCCGGCTGGGGACGGGCGGGCCCCCGGGGGAGCGGGGCGACCCCTGGCAGCGGGGGGATCCTGCACCCCACGGGAGAAGGGGCGGCTCGGCGAGGTCGGGGGGCTCCGTGCCCGCCCCGGCCCTGCTCACGATGCCCCGGTTCTCCCCGGTGCGGGGCTCCCCCAGCCCCTCGGGGGTGGGGGGGGGCCCCCCCCGCCGCGCGGGTCCCTCCCCGTGGGGCCGCGGGCGCCAGGACGGCGGGTGCGCGGCGGCCCGTGGGCGGGGAGCGGGCTTGGGCGGCCCCCCCGGGCCGTGGGCGGTGGAGCCGGGAAGCGGCGGGGCCGTGGGCGGAGGATGTGCGTCAGCCGGGGGCAGCGCCGGGGCTGGGAACGGCACCGCCGCGCCGGACGCCTGGCACCGGGGGCGTGGGAGGGGGCGGCCGGTCGGGGCGGGGGGGGGGGCAGCGGGGAGGGCTGGGGCAGGACCCCCGCGCCGGGGACTGTGCCCGTGGGGGAGCCCCGGCTGCCCCCCGCCAGCCCCGGGGACGTGCCCGGGCCCCGCCACGGCCCCCCCGGGCAGGAGCGCGGAGGCGGCTGGACCCGGGCCCGGCGCCCGGCCGCGGTATAAATAGCGCCGAGCCCGGCGGGGCCGGAGACGGGGCGGGAGCCGTGACCGTCCCGTGGGGCCCGCGGTGATGCGGGCGGGGGCCTTCATCGTCCCCCCCCCACCCGAGAAACGTTCTCCCTCCGCTCCCCGTCTCGCTGCTCTGGGGCAAGTCCTGCGCCATGGGGGGGTTCACCCTGAAGCCTATCGAGGGCAGCCGGTGCCTGCCGGTGTCCGGGGCGCTGAGACACAACGTGCCAGGCCCCTGCAAGGGGCTCCGGGCGGGGCGGGGGCTCCCGGGACAGCGCCGGGGTAACGGGGACAGCGGGGCCCGGGAGCATCGCCGCGCCTCGCCGGGTCGCTGCAGGAACCGGAGATGCGAACGCAGCCGCGGGACCCCGGCGGGGGGGCTGCACCCCTTGGGGACCGCGAGGGTCCCGCGGGGACGGCGCCGGGCACTGCCGGACCGGGGTGCTGGGTGTCCCCGCGAGCACCGGGCACCCGCGGGTCCAGCCGGGGGCTGCGCTGGCGGCGGGACCCCCCGACCCGCGTCCCCTCCGCCCGGCGCCGCTTCCGGAGGGTCCCGCCTCCCCCCACGGACCCCCAGTGAGTCCCGTGTCCGCCCCGCGGCCCCCGGCCGGGTCCCCGCTGCCCCCCGCCCCGCGGCAGAGGCTGCCCGGGCTGCGGGACCCCCGCTGCCGCCGTGGAGGGCGCCGGTCCCCGCTCCCCCGGCCCCGCTCCCGGTGCCGCTGCGCCTCCCGCCGGGGGGGGCCGGTGCCGCCGCCCCCGCCCGCTCCCCCCGCCGCGGCCGCCCGCGCTGCGCTCGGCGGGGGCGGCAGCCGCGGGATCCGCCCCCGGGGCCTCCCACGCCGCGGCGCAGCCGGGGCCGCTGCTATTTCACGGTACCGCCCGTGTGGGCGGCGCGCAGAAGCGGCGCGGAGCGGCGGAGCGAGCGCGCCCGGCCCGGCCGCGGGACCCCCAAGCCCCGGCACCCCCCGGACCCTCGGCCCGCCGCCGAGCGCCGTCCCCGGAGCCCCCGCCGCCCCCCCGGGGCCCACGGCGGCCGCGCACGGGGCGGGCGCAGCGGCCGGAGGCGGCTCCAGCCGGCGGTGAGCGACCGGGGGGTGCCGGGGGACCGCGGGGGGGGACGGGGCATCGGATCGGTCCGGGGCACCGGGAGGCGCCGAGCAGGGTGGGGGACCCGGGGGTGGATGGCCCCGGCGGGACCGGGACACCGGCACATCACCAGCCCCGTGCCGTCGGGGATGGGGAGGGCTGGGGCAGCCCCGGGAGCGTGCCCGGCCCCACGGAGGGGGGGGGGGGGGTAGGAGGGGCTGGGCACGGCCCCGGGAGGGGAGGGGGGCAGGGAGGGGCGCCCCACGCGTGCCCGTGCCGTGTCCGAGGGAGCTGTGGCCACGGGATCTGTCCCAGCCTGGGGAGCACGGGGGGGCCTGGGCACCCCGTAGGGTTTGGGGACCCCGAAACACCCCATGTCAGCCCATCCCCCCTGGAGTGCTCCACCCCCCCAGCCCTGTACCCCCGGGCTGCTCCTGCCTGTCCGTCCATCTGTCCCCGTCCCCCCCCCCCCCCCGTCGTGACACCGTCTGTCCCGCAGGCTCGCCATGGCCCTGCCCCGCACGCTGGGGGAGCTGCAGCTGTACCGGGTGCTGCAGCGCGCCAACCTGCTGGGCTACTACGAGACCTTCATCCAGCAAGGGGGGGACGACGTGCAGCAGCTCTGCGAGGCGGGCGAGGAGGAGTTCTTGGAGATCATGGCGCTGGTGGGCATGGCCACCAAGCCCCTGCACGTCCGCCGCCTCCAGAAGGCCCTGCGCGAGTGGGCCTCCAACCCCGGGCTCTTCAGCCAGCCCGTCCCAGCCGTGCCCGTCAGCAGCATCCCCCTGTTCAAGCTGTCCGAGGCCGGTGGGCGCAAGGCGCTGAGCAACGGGCACGCCAGCCCCGGTGAAGCTGCGGGCAAGGGGGGCAGCAGCGCCGGGACGCCCCCGGCCCGCAGCCCCACAGAGCCCGGGGAGAAGCTGTCGCCGTCGGCAGCCCCACCGTGGCTGGGGAGGAGCACCCCCGAGTCGGAGGGTGGCGGGGACGAGGAGCCGGGGGGTCCCCCCTTCTCCCCCAGTGGGAGCGGCGGCGAGCAGCCGGTGGGCGCGGAGGCGCTGGAGCCGGAGCTGGTGCGGACGGTGGCTGAGAGCGTGGAGAGGCTGCTGCAGAGCTACCCCCGGGGCGGCGAGGCCGAGCTGCGGGCGCTGATGAAGCTCAACAAGAAGCTGGCCAAGGCGGTGGGGCACATCTTCCAGCTGGAGGATGGCGACCGGCACAAGGAGGAGGAGATCCGCCGGCACAGCGCGATCTACGGCCGCGGCGAGGCCCGGCGCCGCGAGGGCAAGCAGCTCACCCTGCACGAGGTGGGCAGCGCGGCGGGGTCCGTGCTCGGAGGTCCCGGGGATGTGCTGGCTCAGGGCGGGGGCTGGGGTGGCTCTGGAGGTGGAGGGGGACGACGGGCTCTGGCCTGGGGAGGAGGTTGGGGTGGGGGCTCCAGCACAGAGAGGGTGGAAGCCGGGGTCCGCTCCCACCCAGGCAGCATCTGGCTGCCTGGAGCAGGCGCTGCCTTCGCCGTGGGGTCCCGTGGGCGCTGCCGTCCCCGTCCCCGCTCACGCATCGTCTCTGCCCCCAGCTCATCATCAACGAGGCGGCCGCCCAGTTCTGCCTGCGGGACAACTCGCTGCTGCTGCGGCGCGTCGAGCTCTTCTCGCTCTCGCGGCAGGTTGCGCGGGAGAGCACCTACCTGTCCTCGCTCAAGGTCGCCAGGTGAGCCCGGACTGGCAAACCCCTCCTCACGGGCCATGGGGGGCCTGGCCGTCACCCCCTCGAGCAGCACCACAACCCTGCGCTTCTGAACGGGGACAAGACCCCGCGCCCCCGAGTTCCCCTTTCCCTTGTGTGGGCTGTTTTCTGCCTGACCTCGGAGGCGTGGGAGGCGGAGAGGATGGCTGGGATGCCTGGCACCGGGGAGGGGATGCCTGGCACTGGGGGGGGGCAATGCCTGGCACCGGGGGGATGCTGCTGGGGATGCCCCATCCCTTGCCCCCTTCCCCAAAGCTCCTGCCCGTGGGGTGCCACGGCCGGGCTGCCTTTTCCCTTCGCTCTCCAGCTGCTCCCCCCGTTTGCCGCCCCCGGCTCCATCTGCGCCAAAGCCCCGATCGCGGCACGCCCTGCCCGGGTGGCCGCCCACGCGTGCCGCCGTGGCTGGCGCTGCCCGCGGCGTGGCAGGAGCCGGGGCAGCCGTGCCTGTCGGGGGGGGGCTCTGCGTGGCCGCCCCCGCGCCTGACGCAGCCCCTTCTCCCCCCGCGCAGGGCCCACCCCGAGGAGAGCGGAGCCACCGCGGCCAAGCGGCTCAAGCAGGAGGTGGGTGCGGGGTGGGGGGCACAAACCCACACACACGGGGGTGCGGGGGGGGGGTGCACACGCGTGTGCAGGTGCACACACCTGGGAGTGTGGGCAGGCGCTCGCCCACGCACGGGCGGGATGGCGCAGCGTGCCCGGGGCTGCCTGCGCTGGCTGGGGCGGGCAGTGAGGCGAGGGGCTGGGGGGGCGACCGCGGGGCTGCGCAGCCGTGGGCCCCTGGGGCGGTGGTGCGGAGCCCCCCGGCAGGACGGGATCCGTGCACGGCCCCCGCGCCCACCCGCGTGCTCCTGGCAGGGGGGGGAGCAGAGCCGCCCCGAGCTGCTGCCGCTGGGGCCGGAGCCCCCCGGGGCCGCGTACCGAGCCAGCCTGGAGGAGGACGCGGGCAGCCTCTCCGGGGAGAGCCTCGACGGCCCCGTGCAGGGTGAGTGGGGCCCTTCCCTCCCCGTGGGCAGGCGGCGGCTGCCCCCCAGCCCCTCGGCACTGACCCTCGCCCTCCTCTCCGCAGCAGCGGGGGCCTGTCCCCGGCTGACGCCGCCGCCCGGCGCGGCCCCCGATGTGCCCCTTGGCCTCCCCCCGCACGGGCTCTGGAGCCGCCACATCCTGCAGCAGACGCTGATGGACGAGGGGCTGCGCTTGGCCCGGCTGGTCTCGCACGAGCGCGTGGGGCGGCTGAGCCCCTGCCTGCCAGGGAAGCCCCCGGGACCAGGTGAGCTCCTGCAGCCCCCACCACGGGCGGGGGGGGGGGAGGTCCCGAGGCTACGGCTGCCTTCGCCCTACGGCAGCGGTGCCCTGACGCCATCTCCCCCTTTCCCCACAGAGTTTGAGGACGCACTGGCAGAACGGGGCGCTCCAGCCCCCCCGGAGCCCCTCCGCAGCACCATCAAGGTGGAGCAGGAGACCAGCCGGCAGTGAGGCCCCCGCAGCCCCCCACCACCATTAACAAAGCAATAACGTGCTGGGGGACGGGTGCCGGCAGCGCAGCGGCGATGCTCCGGGCGTGGGGGGGCTGGTGAGGGCTTGGCCAGAGCCCCCCCCGGGCCCCGTCTCCTCCCGCACCGACGCTCTGGTTACCTCAGCCGCGGTGGGACGCGCCGCCCCGCAGCAGCAATACCCCCGTCCCGCTGAGCTCTGGGCCCCCCCGGGGCTGGGAAGCCCCCCATGGACTCCAGCCCGCTGTACAGACCCTCCTGCCCGCACGGGGCTGCCCGGCCCCCCCTCGGCTCACCCCTCGTGCTGACCGTCCCCCCAAGGCCCCTTCGGCCAGGCGAGCCGCGTCCCCCGGCCCCGTCACCGCGCAGGGACTCGCGCTTCGGCACCGCGTGCTCCCGCGTCAGCGCCGCCGCCCACGCCGGGCACACGGTGCCGGCACACGCAGCCCCGTGCACGCCCCCGCAGCGCCCACGCGCCAGCCCCCTCCCCGCAGCACGCACACGTGAGTGCGCCGTGCACACGCGTTGCGAACCCCCCCCCCCCCAGCACCGCATCCCTGTCTCGGCTGTAAATACCCCCCGCAGCAACCGCAGCTCAGCACCGCGATGGTGCACCCACCCCACCCCGCACACCCACCCCCAGCTCCACGCACGCAGCACCCCGCACCCCCTGCACCTGCACCCCGATTACCTGCGTGTGCATGTCCCGGTGCCATGGGGTGTCACGCGTGCCGCGGGGTGTCACACGTGTGTGCCCCCTCCCAGCACGAAGCAGGCGGCGTTCGGCGGGCACTGGGGCGGTGCTGCCCCCCCCCAGCCCCTCGGGGTCCCTCCTGTCCCCCCCTTTCCAAAGCTGTGCCCAGCCCCGGGGTCCCCCCACCCCCTTAGGACTGTGTGGTGTCTTTTTAGAGCATTAGCGACTCTTCCTTTGTAACGTGTACAGTAGATTATTTATTTTGTTATTTTGGAATAAAACTTTATTTTATGGCTTATCTTCCTGCCCCACGCCCCCAGGCTCCCTCTCCCTGCCACGGCGCCGCTCCAGGCCAGGGGGGCAGCTCACAAACCCCAAAGCAAGCGGCGACTGCGGGTGTGCGAGGGGTCTGTCCCCCCCTCCCCGGGCCAGCGCAGGGGGTCCCAGCGTCCCCCGGCCCGGGCGGGGGGGAGGCCCCGTCGCCCACCGCGCTGGCACCTCCACCCCAGCGTGTTCCCTGCTGCCGCCTCCCGCCCCCGCAGCTGACTCAGCCCGGCCCCTGCGGGGGCTGTGGGCTGGGGGCACCGCGCTCTGCTGCGGGCACCCCCCATGCAGGTCGGGGCCCCTCGCCCGCCGCCCCCCCGGGACTGCGGCCCCCGCAGCGGCGTGGGCGGGCAGCGGCTCCGTGCTCCAAGGTGCAGCGTATACACAGGGGGGGGAGCGGGGTGTCACCCAAAGTGCTGCCCCCCCCCCAGGAAATCCCCCCCTCCCCTGCCAGAGTTTCCACCCCAGCACAAGTCATACGACGTCCGGGAACCCCGACAAGGCTGGGGGGGGTCACAGTCCGACGTCCCCCCCAGCAGCCCCCTCACGCGTGCCCTGGCCGGACGCTGTCGTCCCACCGGGCCTCCCCCAGCCCCCAGCAGGAGGCGCTGGGGCTGGGGTACCCGCTGCGCTGCAGGGAGGGCGTGAAGGGGGGGCACAGCGCGGGGCCCTCCAGGGACATCTCCTGCAGGAACTGGTCGAAGTCGGAGCCGGGTGGCAGGTCCATGCTGGGCGGCATCCTGGGGAGAGGGGCAGCGGGGTGACTCGGGGCAGCCCCCCCCCAGCCCACCCCGGCCCCCCCGCTGACCCCCCCCGTGCTTACCACCTCGGGGAGCTCTGCAGCGGCGGGTCCACCATGGGCGTGAACGGGACCAGCTCAGACATCTCCTCGTCCCGCGGCTCCGGCGAGGGGCCCCTGGGCAGCATCTGCGAGGCCTCCCCCGGCATGTACTGGTTGGGCATGAAGGGCCTGGGGGGCAAAGAACGGGGCAGGGGGGGCTGACACAGGCCCTGGGGCACCCCTCTGCCCTCAGAGCACTTGCCAGCCCCCAGGTTTGGGGGGGCTGGGGTGGGTGTCCTCGTAGGGAGCACCAGTAGTGCAGAGCACTGGGAGCACTGGTCAGCTGGGGAGGGTCCCTCCAGGTCCGCCCGCCCCGGGCACACGGCGCGGTTGGGAGGAGGGGGTGCAGGGCAGGGTGCCCCTCCCCGGCCGCGTGTCAGGTCTTACAAGGGGTTCCTGAAGGCAACGTCTTGGCAGCGGGGCAGCGTGGGGTCCATGGCCAGGGGCAGCGGGAGCATCGGCGAGGTGCTGCGGGGAGGAGGAGCCCTCAGGGGTGGGGGAATCACCCCCCGGCCGTGCCTGGGGGTGGTGGGGGGTCCCCCTGCCCCCCGCCCTGCACCGGCACCGCTCCTACCTGGGGAAGGAGGACCCGAGGCTGTCGGAGACCATCATGTTGATGTTGTTCTCATCCGCGGGGTAGCCCGTGGGGACGGGCTGGGGGCAGAAGGGAGCAGGGGGGCTGCGGGCGCAGACACGGAGGGGTCAGCACCCGCGGCCGTTCTCTGCCGCTGCCCCCTGCACCCCGGCACATGCCCCTGCCCCGGCCTGGCCGAGCACTCACCACATGGGGCTCAGCACGGGCTGCAGGCTCTCCAGGCGCAGCTCGGGCTGCAGCACGGGCTGGCTGAACATGGGAGCCTGGGGGGGCTCGGGGGGGGCCCCCGGCAGCGCTCTGGGGCTGCTGCTCCCTGGGAAGGCGCAGAGAGGGCAGTCTGAGGGCGGCGCGCTCGCAGCCACGCTCCGCCGCAGCTCGGGGCTCCCACGGGGGATTCCTCGCCCACAAGCACATCCCCGTTTCACCCGGTCAGAAATCCCCCCACCCGCAGCGACGCTCAGGCCCCGGGAGGTCTGCGTGAGCCCCGGCCCCTGTGCAGCCCCTCCGGCGCGGCCGCGGCCTCGCACGCACACCCACCTCTCGCTTTCCACCGTCATCTTGATGGCAGTGGAGACGTACCCCCGGCCGTCCTTGCCCGTCTGCTCCTCTGCTCGGAGAGGAGAAACATCCATGAAACACCCCCCCGGCACGGGGCCGTGCCGTGACAACCCTCTTAGCCAGCACTGGCCGCCCCTGCAAGCTCTGGGGCCAGCAGGACCTGGGTGAGACCCCAACCCCTCTTCCCTCCCAAAGCCCCCCCTCCTCCCCGCAGCATCGCTGGGGAGGCAGGCGTGAAGCCCCGGGCCCACCTCTGCTCCCCCCAACTCACTGTTGTAGTGACTCCCGAACGCCTGGTCCTTGGGGGTGTTGGGGTAGAGGTTGCGGAGCTGCCCCAGGTCCCGGATGCGGTCACCGAGGGAGCGGATGGACAGGTCCTTGGCGGAGAAGGGCTGGATGTTCTCCACCTGGCTGGAGCCTGAGGGGAGACACGGCTCAGGGCTCCATCGCCTGGTCCCCGTAACGGCCGACACCCCCAGGCAGGGTGGGGACAGCCCCTGTCCCCATCTCACCGTCCTTGCCCCGGATGACGTGAGCGATGGTGACGCCCCCGATCTCCGAGTCGCTGAAGCGGAGGAGGAAGGTCCCGTCAGGCTCCGTGCTCAGGAGCTTGCAGACGTACTGCTTGCTGATGAAGCCGACGATGAGCCTAGAGGGGGGACAGACGGGAGGGTGGGCTGGCGCCAGGGGGGCTGGGACCAGGACTCGTCCGGTCTGGCCCTGGAACAGCCATGAAAACCCGCCTGGTCCCCGAGCACCCACCTGTCTGACCAGTAACTTTTGAGGCATCTCTTGGTGAGGTCGAGGACTCCATCAAACCACTGCCAGAAGGTGAATCCCCGGCCAGGCAGGATCTCCTGGGGCAGAGAGGGGGTGTGAGGCTCCCCAGGGCCATGCTGGCCTCTGCCCACGCTGGCCAGTCCTCCCAGTAACCTTGTTGAACTGGGCCCAGGAGACGCTGCGGCTCTGGAAGTCCTCGGGGCTGGCGCTGTGGTCGTTAAAGATCTTCTGGGCCAGGAAGAAGTAGTGCTCCTTGAGAAGCCCCTTGGTGGTCTGCACCTCCGCCATGAACTTCAGGTTCAGCGTGTCGCACATCTTCTCCCAGGGCACGCGCTCAGCCACCACGAAGGGCACCCGGTCCTGCAGCGGGGCAGGTCGGCATCGGGACCGCGGCCCACCCGCTGCCCCGTCCCGGCTCGCCGCGGCCCACCCGCGTGCAGGGCTCCTGCTCCAGCCCGTGACCGCTCCCACCCCAGAGCCGGACCCTGGTGTCCCGGCAGCTCCGTCCCCCCCTCCGGCTCGTGGCACTCACGATCTCGGAGAAGGCGTTATCCCACAGCACGGTTGCTTTGGCATTATTGTCCTGGTTGCCGTGAACGATGACCACGATGGGCAGAGACAGGACCTGGGGGCAGAGAGCAGCCCCCACTCAGCCCCGAGGCCACCCCGAGTGGAGCGGGGCTGGCTGCCCTGGGACCATCCCAGCCCAGCGTGGGACTCTGCACCGGGACAGGGACCGGGTGTCCCGCGGGGGAAGGCTCAGCACCGCCCGGCCCCGTCCTCCGGGAGAGGGGCCGGTACCTGGAGGTGGACAGAGAGGTTGCCGGGGGTCAGGGCCACGGTGGTGCTGAACAGGACGGCACACTTCTCCTCTGTCACCGACTCAGACCCCTTCCGCTCGCAGCGCTTGATCTTCTTCAGCAGCTGGGGAGGGGAGAGCTGGTGTCACCCCTGGGCAAGCACCAGCCCACCCTCCTGGACAGCACTGCCTCAGGGCCCCCCAGGACCCCAGCGGAGCCCCCAGCCCGCCCGCGGCCCCCGCATGGCCCCTCGCTGGTGGCACTCACCACGTTCTTGAAGTTGGCACAGCAGGTCCCGCTGGTGGGGTTGGTCTCCAGGGCCACCACGTTATGCATGATCTCCCCCGTGCTCTCGCTGGGCAGAGGAGGGGGTCAGGGGGGCGGCGGCGCGGCAGCCCCCTCGCCCCCGCGCTGGCCGCCCGGCGCTCACCTGAGGGCGTTGCTGTAGGCGCTGAGCGCCAGCTCCCGTGCCTGCTTCTCCGTCACCATGTCGGCCCGCACCATGGAGGGCTTGGCCGACGCCTTCAGCAGCTGCGGGCCCAGCAGGAACCGGACGCTCGCCTGGAACTTGGTCTGGGTCTTCAGCACCTGGGGGGGCTGCTTCTCCACCAGGAAGGAGCTGGGGGACAAGGGCAGACGATGGCGCCCGGCACAATGCTGCCGCCAGCTCTGCCACCAGCCTCTGCAGACCCACCTCGCCCCTCTGCCACCACTGTCCCCCGGCCCGTTACCTCTTGACCAGGCTGGACAACACCTCGTTGAACCGCTCCAGGAGCCGGGGCAGCAGCTCGGCCCCCAGCTCCGCACTCGCCGCCATCACCTGCTGGTGCAGCTGGAAGTGAACCTCGACCAGGCTCTCGCACCTGCCCAGGGAACCACGGGGAAAGGGGCACCCTCAGCCCACGCAGAGCCGGACCCCCGCCCTGCCGGAGCCCCTCGGGCCAGCGGGCACCAGCGGGAGGGCTGCTCTGGGTCCCCCACCTCTGCCCCGTGCCACCTCACCTCTTCTGCAGCGGAGCCAGGTTCTCCTCAAAGAGGGCCCCGTTCCCCGCCAGCTGCTGCTGCCTCTTCCAGATTTGGATCCTCTTCAGAATCTGCTGCTTGGCCGCCTCCAGCTCCTTCACAGCCTCCAGGATGAGGGCGGGCAGCTCCTGCGGGGCAGCGCGGGCCACGGGGCTCAGCACTGCGCTGTCCTCCGCATCGACCCGCAGCCCTACATCACCCCCCAGGGCACCAAAACCCTCAGACCCCCACTCACGCTCTCGGGGGGTTTCCCTTCTGTCTTCAGCTGCGGGTCCCGCACGTTCAGCTGCGACGAGGCTGCAGAGGAAGGACAGGGTGGCCCCGTTAGCGCCGGGAGCTGGTGCCTGCACTGCCCTGCCCAGCACCCCGGGGGGGCACGCCGCCTTTCCCGCGCAGGGACCCCGGCCCCTCACCGTCCCGCAGCGCCTGGATCTCGCGGATGCGGTGCTGCAGCCGCTGCAGCCCCAGGCTGAACTTCAGCTCCTCCTGCCGCCGGTGGAAGCTGAGGGGCAGGTGGTGGCCCTGGGGCAGAGCAGAGGGGGTGAGCGGGGCCCGGAGCCGGCCCCGCACCTCGGGGCGCGCCGGGACGGGGGTCAGGGACCACGCACCCTCTTGAGCACGGCGTCCTTCTCGCCCTCCAGGATGGCTTTCAGGACGGCCACCAGCCGCAGCGGGTCCCGCTGGTACGTGTTCTGCAGGGAGCCAGGCACAGGGCGTCAGCGGGGCAGGACACACGCACCCCGGCCCCCTCCCACCCCATTCACACATTTCAGGCCCCCTCCCCACACCGAAGTCAGACTCCAGGGTTTGATGACCCGAAGCGTGGGGCAGACCACAACTCGCCGCTGTTCTGACGGAGCTGATTTCCAGCATTAAAACCACTTTAAACTGTGCATAAAACCCCATACGAATCAACTTCGAATTAAAAAAAAAACAAACCAAAGGAAATCTACTTCGTCGAGCATCTCCTCAGGACCCGCCAGCCCGACAGCCAGTGAAGGTTCTCCCACCTGCCCCGGCCCGGGTGGATCAACGCTTTCCACCGAACACAGGGAGAGGAATTTCCCCGCTGGCTCCGGCTCCCCGCGCCCCGCGCCAGCTCCTCCGGCCCTCGCGCGTTTCCCAAATTAGACACTTCCCAAAACAGCAGCAGAGCGCGAGGGCGAGCTGCCAGCCGGCGTGTGCAGCTTCCCGTGCCGGCCGGGATGCAGCTCCACGACCGACCCCCCGGACCCCCTGCACCCGCCCCGCAGCACTGGCAGCCCCGGGGCTCTGCCAGGGCGAACCCTGCCAGCCCCGGGGTTCCGGGGACAAAAGGCCCAGGTTTGGTCTCCCACCCCACTGCCCCTCACTGCTTCCCTGGCCCTGCCTTTACCCATCTCGTGGGAGAGCACCCCGGCCCCACCGCCAGCCGGCAGGGAGCCTGGGAGAAACGAGGGTTTGCCATTACGGGATGCCATTACCATCCCTGGTGGGAGGAGGGAACATGGGAGGGCGGCTCTTCTTGAGGGTTTTAAATAAAAAAAACCCCTAACCTGAAACATCTGCGCATTTTCCTACAGCAATTTCAAAAAGCAACAGTCTTGTTTTGGAAAGTTACGCTGTTCCCCAGAAGTTATGACTAAAGCTGACCCCTTCCCAAATGTTGTATATTAAAAATGTCTGTTACCAAAAAAGCAGCGCTTTGCACCGGAACGGGGCTCTGGGAGCGAGCACCGCTCAGCCCCTACGCTAACAGCTTCGCTGGCAGGAGAGAGTGCAGGGGTTAAATCTGCAATCACAGAGGGTGGAAGAGCGACAGAGCAACTCGAACAGACCTGATAAAGAGAAACAGCCCAGAGAAAGAAACCCAGCACGCGCAGGCACACACAGCAAGAGGAAACGCACGGCCCCGAGGAAGGAGAAATCAAATGCTCAAGCAGAAAATGGGGAACGTCTGGCGAGGCGGCTGCCGGGGGGCTGGGGGGGCCAATGCACTCGGGGGGGCTCCTCGCGGGGCTGGGGGCTGGCTCGGGGCCCAGGAGGATGTGACACGGGGGGCACGTCCCTGGGGGCTGCCGGGCACCGAAGGGGCTGCAGCACCGCGGCAGCGAGGGGAAGCTGGACAGCCTGGCGGGGGGGGGCTGAGGGGAACCGCGGCTGCGGCTGTGACAGCCCCAGCGCCACGGCGAGCTGGGGGTCAGCCCCAGGACGCAGACAAACCCCCTCTGTCCCCCTGAAGTGCCCTGAAAACCCCAGTCACTGAGTCCGCACACGCTCGGTGCTCACGGATGGCGCTGCCCTTGACGCAGGTGTCGAGGGGGGATCAGCTCTTGGCACCGGCCCCTTCGGGCGATGCTTGAACCAGAGAATCCAGAGCATAAAATAATCAAATCTTCCCTGGCAGCCAGCCACGATCCCAGCGCGACACGGCCCCGCGGGTCCCCGTGCCTGGCCCCCACGCACCTCGATGCTGCTGACTTGCTGGAGGATCTGGCACGGCTGCCCGTTGGTGCCGGCAGCGCCGCGGAGCTTCTCCAGCATGGCTGAGAGCATCCCGCCGGCCACGCTGGCGCAGAAGGCGTCCGAGCCATTGATGAACTCCCTGGAGAGGGACAAGGGTTGGGTGGACGGGCACGAATCCTCCATCCTCCCCTGTGCAACCCTGACCCCACGCTCGCTCCAGGGAGGAAGGACACCTGCCTCCCTGCCGTCCTGTGCGTTACACAGCGCTGCCTGGACTTCTAGGGGAAATTTGCTGCGTGAACCAGGGCGAACTGCGCTGTGAGCAGGACGAGGCGGCTCCCCAGAGAGGACGTGACCTCCCGAAACCTCTCCCACGCGTACACCCCGCTGCTGCACGCCCGCCCGCCCATCTCCACCGCACCCCATCCCTGCAGCCTGACCCCCACCGCGGTGCCCAGGCCCGAGCTGCGTGCTGTGGGTCCCGGAGCCATGTGCCAGGGACCAGACCCCCTTGCCCACTGCTGCAACGTGGCCTTGTGCACTGGTCCTCTGGCTGGAGAGCCGCGGCACGTGGCCCCGCAAGGCAGGAGGTGCCGGGGGGCTTTCCTGCCTGCGTCCTGGTTGTTTCACCGCGTGAAGCAGCTCCTTGGCAAGCCTGGGTGTGCCCGTAACGGGGATAATCAATCACTGCTGTTATTATCTCCCAGGCAAAAAGGGGACTCTGGCCAGGCTGCGCCCATGGCTGCCGCACCCGCCTCTGCCCACACGTTCAGACCTGCGGGTCAGGCGCTGCCCAGGCTGGGCCCCCCCGGCTCGGCTTGGCCCCCCAAGGCAGCCGGCCCCGGACGCTGCCCCAGCTGATCACGGAGAGCTGCACTGGGGCAAGGCAGAGCCCGCGGGCACCGGGGCACTCACCAGGGCTGGTTCTCCAGCCAGTCGGCCAGGAGACAGCGCAGGCTGCGGGGAAACTCTGTGAAGAGGCCACTGAACTCCTCCGGCGGCATGTGGGAGACGATGCTCCAGAGGGACATCTTGGGAAGTCACCTGTGGAGAAACAGGAGAGGGGACGTGAGCAGAGAGCAGGGCAGCTCAGGCACCGCGGGCAGCTGCAGCCAGAGCCCCCAGCCCTCGGCCCAGCTCTGCCCGGGGCGAGCGCCGACAGCTCCTCCGGGAAGGTGGGCAAGAGCTGCTGCCCGTCCCTCCGCGTCTGAACCTGCTGCTCAGCGGGGCCGGGGCTGCTGGGGAGGAGGAAGAGGAAGCCCGATCCAGGATCGGCCTCTTGGGCAATCCTGGGCAGGTAGGCAGCCCATTTGTGCCTCAGTTTCCTGCATCTCCGGGGAATCCCTGCATCTCCTGCCATGGGTGACGCACAAGGACGCGTGGAGGGACTGGCAAGCGCCGCCGGTCTTGGCACAGGAGAGATGGGAGAGCTGCCGGGAGCAGGACGAGTGTGAAGCCCCAGAGCTCGGCGAGACCGCTCTGCTGGGGTGCTCTCAGTGAAGCGGCTTGCCTGCTCCCCAACACCTCCCCAGCTGCCCCCATGCAGGCGCCGTCCTCAGACATGCCCCAGCCACCCCAGATTCGGGCTCCAGAGCTCATGGAAAGCCAGAGGGGGATTGGAATGAGGCGCCCGATGGGAAACTCCCCAGGGAAGGCCTGGGCTGAGGGCAGATTCCCCGCCACCCCCCGAGCCAGACATTGCAACCCCCGCAGCCCTTCCCTGGCCAGCCCCGGCCGTGCCTGCAGCCCGCCTGCGCCGTCCTGCCCACGCCGTGCCTCTTCCCGACAGCTCATTCCCTTCCTCCCCGCGGCCGCCACGCTCCCACCCTCCAGCCCCGGACGGGAGCCTGGTCCCCTCCGACGGCCCTTGGGGCCCGGCAGGCGAGGGGGGTCACCGCACCGCCCGGCCCAGACGCACCTCGCTGCCGGCTCCCCCGGGCCTGGCCGGGGCAGCGGCCGGGTCCTGCGGCCGCCCAGGTGTGGGGCCAGGGTGCCTCCGGGACCCCGTCCAGCCCGTCCGCGCAGGGCTGGCTTCCCGTCCCCGAAAGCAAACAGCCGAGCAGGGCGTCGCGTCACGTGCCCTCGCCGGCAGCGCGTTCCCCGCGGGCCTTGGCCGCGCCGCCAGAGCCGAGGCGCAGGGCGGAGGTGGAGCTGGCGGAGGCCTCGCGAACCCACGCGAGGGGAAGGAAGCCAGCGTCACTAGGGCAACGCTGCGGAGGGTGCAAAACAACGGCGGCGTGGCCTGCGCCTGGCCCCGGCCACCCCCCGGGGACAGCGGGTGCAGCCAGGGACGGTGGCGGCGGCGCAGCCCTGGGGTGCTCGGCTTCCCGTGGGACCGGCCGTACATGGCAGCCCCGGCAGAAACCGCAGCAGATGGAGGCCCGACCCCGGGGCACACCAAGCCCGGCGCTTCCAGGAACACGTTTGCTTTTGACTCTGCTCGGCTGGCCGGAGCGAACGGATCCCTATGATTTACTGCGGCGCAAAGCCCAAGGGCTGAGTTACTCTGGAGGGGCCGATGCACCCATTGACAGCTGGGAGCACTGCCCCGCTCTCCCCACGGCCCTGGCGAGGTCGTAGCCGCTGGCGTGCAGGGAACCAAGCCAGGAGGGAAAAACAGCCTCGGATTTTGCGATCCTCCAGATGCAATCCCCATCCTCCTCCCCCCATTAAAACCTGTATTTCTTCTCAGCCCTGGGAGGCAGCTGCTGGCTGGTAAGTGGCAACCCAGGACACAAGCTGGGCATGCCTGAATCTGCTAAGAGTCTGCAGGAGACGCTGCGCTCCTCCTCCCGGCTCCCAGCTCCCGCCAGCCAAGGGGACGAGGGCTCGAAGGAGCTCAGAGGGGGGGACAGGCCCGTCCCCTCCTGGCATCGGTCACAGCAGCTCCTCCAGCCCGTTTCCTGCCCGTCCTCACGTCCATGTTTTCCTCCCCTGCTCCTGCAGAACAGCCGTTCCCTGCCAAGACTCTGCTCCCACAACAATACCCCAGCTGCGGCTGCGCTGCAGGGAGGTTTCCTTGAGAGGAGCCCGCTTGCCCAGCCCCAGCTCCCTGCACCATCGCGGGATCAGGCCGCGCAGGGTTTGCTCCATCAGTGACCCTGCTGCGCTAGGGCAAGGAAGGTGGGCGGCAGGCGGGGACAGAGACCCGGGCCGGGCGATGGAGCTGCCCCTCCTGCGGGACCCTCACCCCGGGACAGCCCGGCAAAAGCAGCCGCCGCGGCAGCCCCCAGCCCCGCAGCTCGGTGGTGCCAGGGAAGGTGCAGCCCCCAGCCCCGCACCGCCCAGTGCAGCGCACTGACACCAACCATGGAGGCTGTGGGTGCACCCCGGGTCTCCCGCTGGCCCAGCCACCGCGGAGGCACCCCAGAGCGGAGGCTCCCAAACGCTGCGCTCCCCACACCGAGCGAGGTGCCAGGCCTGCCCGGACAGGGGATGGCAGCAGGGAGGAAAGACGCGGCCGGGGAAGTGGAGGCCGAAGCCCCGAGCAGCAGCGGGGCCCCCGCGGGGCAGGGCTGCCTTGGGCCCGGGGAAACCCCGCAGCTGCGAGGCGCCTCCGGCTGATGGCGGGGCAGGATATGGCACCCGGGGAGGGGGAGCAGCGCCCGGGGTGCGCCCCGTGCCCCCTTCCCAAACTCCCTCGGCGCAGCCGCTTCCACTTCCTCCTCCACCTGAGGGGTCGCTTCCCCTCCTCGGCGGGGCCGGGGGTCCCCCAGGCTGGGAGCTCGGGCAGGAGGAGCCCGGGTGCAGGAGGGGCTCGGTGACCCCCACGCCCCCAGCACGGGCTTTCTGCTTACTCATCAGACAATGGGAAAGCAAGTCCACATCCCAGAAGCGAGAGCTGCCCTACATCTCGCGGCTGTTACTCATTAACCACCGGCACTTCCTGGCAGCAGACCGCAGCCCCCCACCCTCGGGGCCACCTCTCTCCCCATGCCCAGGGACCCGGACCGCGAGGGACCCCTCTCCTGGCCAGCTCCCCTCTGCCCTGGGCGATTTCCCAGCCGGGTGCCGGAGGCTGCTGGAGGAAGGCGCTGGGGCTGGCAGCCTGCGGGCACACACACCCCTCTGCCCTCTGCACCCTCCTCGTCCTCCCGGGCACTGAGCAGAGATTTCCCCAGGGCTTTCTCAGGGACAGATGCTCAGAGGTTTGCTGCTGCGTGACACTCAGGACACCTGGGCTCTGCTCTAGCTTTGCCCCCGCGGGGACGCAGCCCGTGAGACCTCGCTGCCTCTCAACACGCCTCAGTTTCCCCAGGGTGCTGGGGAGGCCACTGCTGCTGGCACCCTCCGGCCCAGGCCAAGGCAAGGGCACGGGACCACCGTCCCAGCTGGTGGGACGCTGGTGACAGCGCTGCAGGGAGGACACCGTGGAGCCCGTGCGGGGGCAGGGGCTGGCCACAGCCGGCTGCCCTCCAGCAGTGAAAGCTCCTCTGGTTCAGGGGAAGAGGCGCAGGGCCTTCCCCAGCTGACCCAGCCCCAGCGTGACTCACGGCACGGGGAATCCAGGCTGGATCCAGCTGCCACGGGGTCCCACCTGCGGGACCGGGGGGTCTGGCGCTCTCCACCACTGCCCCGCCAGGCGCTTTCGCTCTGCCCCGCTGTCACCGCGGTCCCCCGGCCCTCGGGGACCGGGACCTCCCAAGCCCCGTCCCCGGGGCGGGCGGCGGCGAGGCCGGGGATGGCGGGGCAGCCATCAGCCCGCCCCCGGGGGCTGCCGCGCCCGCGCGGACCCCCCCCCGCCACCGGCCGCTTCGCTCCCCCGGGCGCCCCCGGCGGCGGTGCCCAGCGCGGCGGCCCTACGCGAGTCCCGGGCCGGGGCGCGAGGTGCCAGGCGGCGGAACGGGCCCCGGTCCCCGCTCCAGGAGCCGCCCCGGCCCCGCCGCCCGCCCCCGCCCCGCCGTTACCTGGCGGAAGCCGCCGCTGGCGCGGGGCGGCCGGGCCGGGCCGGGCGTCCCCTCACTCCATGGCGGCGGCGGGCGCGGCCGGGCCGGTCCCGCGGCTGCCCCGCTCCGGCGGAAAGCGCCGAGCACCAGGAAGGGGGAGGAGACGCGCGGGCGGGGGGGGGGCGCGGGGGGGCGCCGGCACCGGACCGGCCTCGGCGGCTCCCGGGACCGATCTGCGGCCCCGCAGCGCCCCGGCCCGCCCCGCCGCCGGGCTGCGGCACCCACGGGCCCCGCAGCCGGTACCGACCCGCGGCCCGCACCCACTCGTGACCCCACACTTGCCCCGTACCCCCCTATGGCTGCTCCGTACCGCTACCCACCCATTCCCCACCCCACATCAGCCCCCACCCACGCGTGCCCCCCACATCTGACACCCGCCCCGGGCCGGTGGTCCTGCTCTGCGCCCCAACCCCACGGTTTGAGCCCGCAGCCGGTCCCGGGCTGTGCCCCCTCCCGCCCGCAATCGCCGGTGCCGGCCCGGCCCGGGGACGTGAGCAGGGTCCGGGAGCGGGGTGCTCGCTGCACCGGGGGTGCTGCATTGGGATGGGTGCTCACGGCATGGGGAGTCACCTTTCACGGGGGGTACCCACGCGGGGCCGGACGGGCCCGTTACCGGCCCCGGGGTGCTGCTGAGGCCGCTCCGACACCCCTCGCCGGAGCGGGACGGGCCGCGCCGGGCAGTACCACCTCGGAGCCGCCAGGGGGCGCTGCCGCACCGCCGGTGGCACCGGGGCGGGGCGGGGGACGTGGGGGCCGGGGCTGCCGGTGCTGGGGCTGCGGGGCCGGGCCAAGGGCAGGGCCGCTGCCAGAGCCCCGGGGTGCGCAGCCCCGCGGTCGGGTCCCCGCGCTCCCCCCGTCGCTCCTCACGCCGCGGCGCCGGTGAACCCGCCGTGCTCGTGGCCCTGACGAGCACCAGACGTGTCCGGGGCCGCGATCCCCGGATCGGCATCCCCGGAGGAGCGAGGAACCTCTGGGCCCGGGAAAACGGCTTCCCGGCCCCGCTCAGCCCCCACAGATCCCCCGTCCAGGGCAGCATCCGGGTGACCCCGTCACAGGCGTCCCTCCACCCGTTGCTCGGGACCGCAGCGGGACGAGGTCCGGCAGCGTGTTTGCCCAGGAGGGGCTTTGCAGCGGGACCCTCAATGATTGACCCGTGCTGGGCAGGGGCGGCCTGAGAGCACCTGGTGTTGCCAACCCCCTCCCCAGCTGCCAGCATCTGCAGCGAGACCCCTGTGAGGCTCCGGGGGTGCGAGGGGTGGCAATGGCCTTTGTCCCGCCACCTTTGGGGTGCCACGGGGCGCACTGCCCTGGGGGGCAGCAGAGCCCAGTAGCGCCTGCAGGGCAGGGGGTGCGTGGGGAGCGTCTGTGCGTGGGGAGGGGGCTGTGCAGAGCCACCCTGGGCGGGCGCTGGCCAGGGGCCACGCGTGGGAGGAACCCTGGTGAGCGCATGGCCACAGCCATCCCAACCATCTCTGCTCTGCGGGGCTTGCGCAACCTCCGGGGCCTCTGCTGCAGTGGTGGGGGCCACAGAGCGGCCCTTCAGCCCCCCCCCACACCCCCTGGGGCATCCCCTGCCTGTGCCCCCGCCGGCACTTCTGCTGGGGGGGCTTCCCAGGAACATCTGGACCTTCCTCCCAAACATCTGGTGCAGCAGCAGCCTGAACCAGCCCCCCCACTTCTGGCTGGCTGCCTCTGGGCTGCTTCCCGCCCCCCGCCTCTGCCAGCACTGCTGCCTCACCGGGTGCGGCGGGGCCGGCGTGTGACATCATTGTTTTAACAGGTGACATCACTCTGGGGGGTTGCAGGCAGCTGCCTGATGACGGGTGCCTGCACCACTCCCCACCTCCCCTTGGCACTGGCCCTCAGCCCCTTGCAGGCAGCGGCGTGGCGGGGTGCTGTGGCACGAGTGACGGCGGGGTGCTGTGGCACGAGTGACGTCACGGCTCTGGCTCTGATGTCACGGCTCTGATGTCACGGCTGTGGCTGTGGTGGTAGGGGAGTGACGAGCGGCTCTCCTGGGGTGGCGGAAGGCAGCCAGCCCCACCGGGACCCACAGCTGGAGAAGTGATGGGGCGGGCTGGCAGTCAGCTCGGCCTGGGGAGGGGTCCGGGCTGCCAGACCCCTGCCTGGCCGGCAGCCCCCTGCAGCCTGGGTCGTGTCTGGGTCCCTGGAGCCAGCTGGATCCCCGGGGCCTTCTAAAATGTCGCAATTATTGGCAGCGTGGCCCCGGCCCTGACCAGCCAAAAACGCAGATTGCGGTGACAGAGACGCATTAGCAAAGGCCGGGGCAGGATGAGACATTCCCTGCAGAGAAAAGGATGTTTTGGTGAGAGAACAGAGGTTGTTTTTTGGGGATGGAGCCGCTGGCCCCGGCTCTGCCGAACCCCCGCGGTGGGCTCGTGGGGCAGAAGAGCCAGGAGCCGGTGGCGAGCGTGGGTAACTCTCTGCCTCACTTGAGAGCCAGAGCTGGGCCAGTGAAACCCAACCGGGGGCCGGGCCCCCCGGTGCCGCAGGCAGACCCTGCCATGGCCGCCCCCGGGCCGGCCCGTGTCTGTCCCTGTCCCTGCCAGGCCTGTGCCGCACCTGTGCTGTACCTATACCGTGCCTATACCGTGCCCGTACCGTGCCCGTACCGTACCCGCCCCGGGCCCGGCCGGGGGGCGCAGCCCCGCCACCGCACGCGCATGCGCGCCGCGCAGGACCCCCCGCTCCCTCATCCGCGCGGACGCCCCCCCCCCCCCCCCTCGCGCGCGCGGCGGCGGCGGCGGCTCGAGCCCGGTGACGTCAGGCGGGCGGCGGCGCGCGCTCCATCCATCCCTCCGCGGCGGCGGCGGCGCGCGCAGCCCCCCGCCCCCGCCCCGCCGCCGCCGCCCAGCCCGGAGGGTCCGCCCGCCCCGTCCCGTCCCTCCCCCGGCCGCCCCCCCCCCCACCCCCCCCGCCCCGTCCCGGCCCTCCGCGCCCGCCCCCCCCGCGCCCCCTCCCTCCGCGGATGTCGGTGCGCGGGCCCGGGACGCACCGCCCCGCGGGCAGCACGGCGTGAGGAGCCGCCGCCGAGCCGCCGGCATGGGGCCGCTGCTGGCCCTCGCCGGGTGCCTGCTGGCCCTGCTGGCCGCGCCCGCCGCCCGCGCCCTCGAAGGTGAGTGCGGGGCCGGTCCCGGTGCCCCCGCGGGGAGCGGAGCGGTGCGGGGAGGGCGGCGGGGGGGGGGGTGCCGCAGCTGCGCGGCCCCGCGGCCGCTGTCGGGGGCGCGGGGCCGGGAGCAGCCGGGCTCCGGCGGGGCCGCAGCGCTCGGCCGGGCCGGCGGGGGGCCGGGGGGCTCCGCGCGGCCCCCGCAGCGCCGCCGTGACAAAGCAGAGCGGGCGCAGCCCGGCCCCGCCGCGCCGCGGGGGGCACCGGGGGCACCGGGAGCGGGCGCGGGCGGCGCGTCCCTCCCCGCCGGCCGCCCCTCCCCGCGCCCCTCCGCCGCGCCGCAGTGGGAGGATGCGCCCCCTCCCCGTCCCCCCCCGCAGCCGCCGCTCGCTCGCGCTCCCCGTTTTTCTCCCTCTTTGCCAGTTTTTGGGCACTTTCAGCTCGCCCGGATCCCGTTTTCTCTGGGGTCCAAAGTTGTCCCCGCAGCCTGGCTGGGAAGTTGGACCGCGGCGCCGCTGCGGGGGCCTGGGCCGGGGGTCCCTGGGGCCGGGGTCCCCCCGCTCCCCGGGGGCAGCCGCGGCAGCCCGGCCTCGCCCTGCGCCCCCGCTCTTGCATAACCGGGGCTGCTCCTGGAGCCGCGACAGCCCCACTGCGGAGTTTGGCCGTGGCCGGTCTGGTGACACTGGGAAAATGTTTACCCAGCGATGGGGCTCGCTCTGTCTGTCTGTCTGTCCAGCCTCCCCCGCCAGCCGCTTTTTTCCAAGCTGCGCACGTCCCTGCTCTTATTGATCTATTCAGCGCATACTTTAGCGAGCTCGTCAGCTCCATGGCCGGGCTTTTGAGTGTGCGAGGGGCTGCTCTTGGCAGCGCGAGCGCGTTCAGGAGCTGGCAGCCGAGCGAGCCGGGAACCGGCCGTGGAGAAGTTCCTTGCGACGCCTGAATGCGCGGGGCAGGGGGCTGTTTTTCCCTTTAAAAGCAGAGAGATGGGGGTCCTGTGTGGGCACGCTCAGCTTTCCTCTTGCAGAGTCCCTCTGTCCCGATGGGAACGGCCTGGCGAAGGCGCAACTGATTGTCGAGGGTTTTTTTGGGAAGCTTTTCTGTCCCCTTCCTTTGCCCACCTTGGAGCGAACCAGGCAAAGCCGCTGGCGTTTGGTGTCGTGGCAGTGTCTGACCTGTCACCAGGTCAGAGGGACGGAGGAGGTTCGGGCAAACGCCAGGTCCCTGCTCCAGATTAGTGTCTGGGGCAGCAGGAGGCTGGAGCCTGCGGTTTCCATCCCTCCAGTCCCTCCTTGCCCTGCCGCAGGTCCAGGTGCTTAATTAGCGTCCCTGGAAGGGAGATGGCAGGAGCAGAGCAGCTCGTGGCACCCCGCAGCCGCCCCTGCTCAGCTGACACCCACATGGTCGTTAGCGCAGGGCTGATTGACCCGCTGGCACCGGCTGGGTGGGCTCAGTGGTGCAGGTGATGGCTAGCAGCCGAGCTGCCGGGGTCGCCTGCTCCTGCCCCGCTCCCGGGGACCCCAGGTCTCGGAGGCGTCGTCCCCGCTCGATGGTTGCTCAGAGCCGCCAGCGGATCCCGAAGTTGGTGGGGGCGGAGGGACAGGCATCACTCATTGCATAAGCTGCGTTGCCTTTGGAAACGGGGCTGCAGAATGGCGATGTGCTGTGGGGAAGTTCCTCCGGCCTCTTCTCCACCCCGGGAGCTGGAGTGGGGCAAAAGCCGGGGCAGAGACGCCTCCTCCTCCCAGCAGCGTGCTCCCCGCCCCAGGGGCTCCCCGTGGGGGTGGCGGTGGGGGTGAGGTCCGGTCCGGCCCCATGGAGCCTTGGGCAGCGCAGCAGGACGAGGGGTCTTCCGGAGGGCTGGGGAAGGAGCTGTGCGAGTCTGGATGGGAGGATGCGGAGGGGGACCTCAAAGCCCCCCGCTCTGGCAGGGCTGCCGCTGGGCTGGCTGGGAAGCGGAAGGTGGCACCTTGGTGGCATTTGAGCTGGTGCCTTGGTCCTGGCCGGCCTCTGGTTTCCCTGACCTGTCACCCACCCCACCCAGCCGTGGGTCTCCCTCTGCCCGACCCTGCTGCGGACAGGGGCGAGCTCGGTGCAGCGCGGCTCTGGGGGAGCCGTGGCGGACCCGGTGCTGCCGGGGTGCCACTGGGAGTGGGGTGCAGGGTCCCCGTCCTTGTCCAGAGACCCAACTCCCCACACTCGCTGCCTCGGTTTGCACCCCCAAACCTCTGCCTCTGCAGCTCTGGAAGCTGTTCACTTGTTCTGGCTTTGGCTGCAGGGGAAGGGGGAGGCAAAGTCCAGCCAGTGGGGTGAGGGGGCAGGAAGCTTTTCCAGGGGGACAAAGGGTGCTGGTGCATGGCTCCTGTGTGCTGGAGCTCCTCTGCTGCTTGCTGGGTGGCGTGGAGCTTCCCTGGGTGCCGCTGCCTCGGTGGGCAGAGCTGGGGAGCCTTCGGGAGAGGAGCGAGGGCAGGCAGGGGTCACCCCGCTTCTGTGTTGGAAATACCTGTGGTTAGGGGTGGCTGCGGTGTTACGGTGCAGCGCTTCCCCCTCGCTGCTTTGGTGGTCTGGCGTGTCTCGTGCGCGCGAGGGGAGCGCGTGTGCCCGCGTGTACACGCGTGTGCGCACACGCTGTTCTCCTGGGCATGCGTGGACGTGCCCAGAGCCGTGCTGGGTTCAGCAGGGGTGAAGAGAGGAGTGTTTGGGGGTGCTGGGAGGAGAAGGCGGGAGCTGTCAGAGGGGCTGCCCGTGGGGACCGGCTGGGGCTCCTCTGTGCAATGGCGGGGAGGGGGCCTGGCATCCCCGTGTGGAGTGTCCCGGCGAGACCCTCTGCTCTGCAGAGCTTGGGGTTCGTGGGAGCCCCGCGGGGCTCTGCCCCTGCGCGGGAGGTGCTGTGCTCTGCGATGCCAGTGGCCCTGGTGCCACTGCGGTGTCTGGAGGAGAGGGCTGAGCTCCAGCCCCTGTCCCGCGTGCTCTCTGTCTGGTGACGTGCGCTGACGTCGAGAGGATGGGGCAGCAGTGGGGCATCCCCGGCAAAGCCGGGCAGCACTGCCTGTTTTGGGGCGACACCGAGGCGTTGCCTTCTCGCTGCTTCCCGAGCTGTTTCGAGGCGCTGTGGGTGGTGCGGAGGTGGGAACAGCTGTGGTGTCCCCCTTCTCTTTGGTGCCTCAGCCCCACTGCTCGCCCCTTGTTTTTTCTCCGTGCTGTTTCCACGTGCTTCGCGGGAGCCTGCGGGCCGGGAAGGCGCCGGGGCTGCCCGCACCCTCCAGCTGGTGATGCTTTTCCTCCAGTGTCGAGTACCCGTTGGGCTGATGGGGAGCAAAACCACCCTGGTCCTCCCCGTCCTCAAAGGCCCTGGCCCCAGGGCCTCCTCTTCTGGAGGAGCTGACTCCACTTTGGCGTTCGTTGGTTCCTCTCTGCCACCAGCCCGTACCTGATCCACGGCTGCCCAGTGCTGCTGGCTCCCAGCGGGGCAGGGCTGGTTGCCTGCCTGGTTCGCTGGCCAGCGCAGGCTCCGTGCAGAAACAGCAGGATCAGAGCAGAAAAGCAGAGACAAGTTAGGGGAAACGCTGCGTAAAACAGCTGCTCCGTGGGGGCCCCAGGAACACAGCCCTCGAGTCCCCTGGGGAGGGACAGGGTGGTGACACGAGCAGCTTTGGGGCAGGAGGATGGCTTCCCGTGCTCCTCGGGGCTGGCCTTTCGGTGAGACTCTGGCCAGCCTGGGCCCCGAACTGCCTCTCCGAAACGGTGCAGAAGCACGTGCCCCTGCAAGTGCCTTTTGCCCTGGGAAGGGGGTGCGAGGGGGTGCTTCCCAAAAGCGTGAGACAGCCCGGGGCGTTGCAGTCAGGGCTGGGCCCTCGGGAGCCATCGAGCGCCCGGGGTGGGATGGGCTGCGCCGCTCCTGCTGAGTCGGCACGATCAGGGCGGTGGTAACCAGCGGGCGAGACCGCGGCTTTGTCACGGAGCAGGAGGTTCCTCTTCCAGGCGTTGAAATGGTTTCAGTTCCCAGATCTGTGTTGAGCACCTTCTTTGTGCCAGCCCTGGGCACCGAGACCCCCTGGCCGACCCTCAGCCCTGCGCGGGGGCTGCGCCTCACCGAGAGCCGCCCGCCTGCCAGCGGGGCCTCGGGCAGAGCCTTGGCCGAGCGCGAAGTTGCTCTGCTCCCAGCTCACCCCAGCAAGTTGAACTACCGGGATGAATCCAGCGCTCCCGGGGTTGGGAAATGGGCTCCTTGGAGACGGCGCCGGCTCCCGGTGGCGCGTGGCCGGCTCAGCTGGCGAGCGGTGGATGCGTCTGCCCGTTTCCTTCCTGTGGTCCCTGCCTTGCCAGGCAGACAAGACTCTCCTTGTGCCCGGGCTGAATTTTATCTCTGTCACCTCCCGGAAAGCGCGTCTGGCCGCGTTCCCACGGACGTCCCTCTCTGTCCCTCTCAGTCCCCAGCCGGGAGCCGCAGGCCGGCGTTCCCCCGGCGGCCTGTCCCCTTCCACCGCCGCTGTGGGTGTGCTGCTCCCCGGGGTCCTGCCGGGTCCGCTAAGGGAAGGAGCTGCTGTTCCCTGGGGTTGGGGGGTGTGTGTGCGCGTTTCTGGGCCCCATTTGTGTCGCGGCCGTGCGGAGGAGCCGGCGGAGGCCACCGAGCCCTGCTTTGCGCTGGGGGAGCAGCCGGCACCGTTGGTGCTGGACCGAGTGCTGTGGGGGTGGTCCCATCTCAGGGCACGCGGAGGTGCCTGCTGGGCCCCGTGGGCGGCTGGGGCAGCCGGTGGCACCCAGGACCCCGTGGGCAGCGTGTGCCGGGGCCTTGCCGAGCGCCAGGGGAGGTTTTGCCCGGCGCTGGCTCTCCCGAACGCCGCGTCGGCTCCATCCGCACCGCAGCTCGCTGCCGAGGGGATGCATTTTCCTCTCCTTCGGATTTTGCAAGCCAGAGCAAGACTGACTCAAGCTATTTACAGACCAGGTTTTGCTGTTGACTTAACTTTTCAGTCACTTCCATTTAATGTACCTTGGCAGGCCGACCTGCCAGTGGCAAGCAGCAGCAAATATTTTCAGCATTTTCTAATTCGGCTCAAACTTCTTGTTTTCTTCGCTCTGTTTCTCTTATTTTAAGAAAATAAAAGTACTGGGTGGGCCGGGCGGACTGTTTTGCTGGATGTTATTCTGCTGTGTGAGGTTGCTTTCCCCAACGCAGTCCAGCCATTTCTAGGGCTAAATATAGACCCGCAATGTCCTTCCTCAGCCAGGGGAGCGGAGCAGACCGGAGCTGCAATCATGCAGATGCTTTGCAGGATCAGAGACGGTCCCAGCGCTGCTTGAAGCGAAGGGCTTGTGGGGTTGGCAGCTGAAACGTTGGATAACGACCTTGCGGGCAGCTTGGAGCTTCTCCGGTGGGACCGTGCTTGAGGTGCCACCGCGGGGAGGGATGGGAGGAGCAGCCTCGGCCCCGGGGAGTGTCACCTGCAGGGAAGGTGACAGCAGGTCTGGAATGTCCAGAACATGTGGACCGAGGTGTCAGCGGGAATTGTGGATGGCTGGGAGGGAGTCTAATTGAGTTGGAAGTTGCATCTTTAATTGAGTGGACTAATTGGCCTCTTGCAAGATGCTGTTTCTCCAAATGAGATCACGGCAAGGATGGGCGGGCGCTGACGGTCGCATCCTGGCGTGCCAGCCGGTGATGGGCAGGTGAAGGGCGAGGTGAACAGCGAGCGTGCGGTTCGCTTGGTGAATAATGGGGGCGAGGGAAGTAACTGCTGCTTTTAGACTTGCTGCTGGGCTCGGGGCTCTGGTGCCCATCCCTGGGCAACCAAGCTGAGGAGGAGGATTTTGGTTGGGGGGGACGAAGGCTTTCCGAGCCATCGCGCTGCTCCTCCCCTGCCCCGGCTTTGCTGGGGGTGGCTGGGTTTTGTTTGCCGTGGGCTGCCAGGCAAATTGTTATTTTAATCTGCTGAGCGCTTTGACACGCATCAATCTAGTCCATTTGCTTACTATGGTGCAGCTCTTTGTTTGCCGGCGCCGCTGCAGCCGTCTGAGCGGGGGGACCGAGCGCTCGCCGGGCCCCGGATTCACAGCGGTTCATTGTAGCTGCTGAACAGTCGAGCGTCGCGGCTCTCTGGGGCTGAGTCCTTCCTGGTGTCCCCCCCTCTGCTTCGCTGCACCCCGGGGGGCAGAGCCCCTCGATGCCGCAGTGGCACCCCGCAGTGTGCCCGGTGATTTTCTGTTTGTGCTGTGCTCGGAATTTGAATATCGTGGCCTACAGGATCGCACGTGGGCGCAAATGCTCATGCCGGGAGCGTGACGCTGCGGCACCGGGGAGCAGCCGCGCGCCCCGCTGCCTGCCCGGCCCCTCTGTGCTCTCCAGGCGCCAGACCCGCTCGCTGGTGGAGGGGCTGCCGGCCGGTGCCCACCCGCCTCGGCGCAGCCTGGTCTGGGCACGTGCGCTCTGCCCGTCCCAGCTGCTGGCGGCGATGCCCTCGGCCGTACCCGGCTGGGTTTGCGGCCACGACACTCGAGGGCGGCTCTGACCCCGGGGGACAGCGGCGTCCCTGTCCCCCCTGGGGCGCACGTGCCGGCTCGGTGACGAACCCCATCCCTCCGGACAGCCGGCGCTGGGGGGGAGCTGGGAGAAGGCTGTGAAGGGTTTCCTCCCGGTGCTCGTGGTGCCTTTTTATTGTTTGGAAAAGGAAGCACTTGGGTTTAATACTTCCCGCGGCGGCTGCGTTCCCGCGGCCCGGGCGGATGCTGCGGGGCGCTGGGGGCAGATGCGGTGCAGAGGGTCGGGCCGTGCCTGTGCCTCTGCCCCAGGGCCAGCCACTGCCTTTGCCCCTGAGCAGGGACCCGCGATTCCCGGGTTATTTCCAAGGAGGGAAATTTCCTCCCCTGGTCCTGAAAACATCACCTGAAATGTCTGCAGGCCCATGGCCTCGTCCGTGCCATGGTTGGCACCTGCAGGGGCAGCCACCCCAAGGTGGCCGGTGGGTCCCCACGTCCGCGGTCCCCGTGAGCCGGGGCTGGCCGGGTCGTCCCTGGCACGGGGGCTGCGTTCACACGGGCAGGTGGACCAGCATCCAGAGCAGCTCCCTGTGCGGACGCGCTGCTCGGGAATAAAAGTCCCTTTATGCCGGAATAATTAGTGTACTCAGAGCACACTAATTATTCTGGGATAAAAGTGACTCTTATTCCGGCAGAGTGTCCCCTCAAAGGGCCCTTTCTGCCCGCTCCCGGGGCACAATAGCTGCTCTGCTCCGTTTCCCCATCTCAGACAAAGTCCCTATTTGCGAAGCCAGAGAAATTGAGTTGACTAATGAATTAAGGCCAATGGTTTTGGCCCGGCTCCAGCGCTTTGAAAGCCTCGGCGAGCCGATGCCCATCCCGGGCGGGAGGAAGCGCGGCACCCTCCTGCCCCGGCAAAGCCCCGCGGGCTGCGCTCGGCCGCGGGCGCTGCGCGGAGCCCCGGCAGCCTCCTGCCCCCGATCCAGCTGCCCAGATGAAATGGCTATTAATCTACAACGTGCAATTGCTTTATTGCCAGCGCAGGCGGGTCTCTGGAGGAAGCGTTATCAGCTTTAGCCACAAGCCATAAATAACTGCCTCCAGTGCAGAACACTGTATTCTGTTTGGGTTCCCGGCTGCCGAGGGTATCAACATCCCACTTCTTATTGCTGGAATAAATAAAGGGAATAAAACCTCCTGAGCAGGTAGGGGAGGCGGGGGGGCCTCTGCGGCAGCCCCCCGGCTGGCCGGGTCCCCTGCCCGCAGCCGCTGCCCCCTCCCCGTCCCTCGGCCGGGGCAGCAGGCCCAGCCCGGGCAGAGGGGTGCGGGGCGGGCGGCGGGGCAGCCCCCGCAGGGATGGCCGCTGGCCAGGGACGGCTGCAGCCTGTCCAACGGCACCCAGAGGACTTAAGCCCCTTTCTCTTGGCTGCAAAGGCTTTTTTCTTGGTTTTGTTCATTTAAATTGCAGATAAGCTGCAAAAAGAGAAAGAAATCAAAAAAGCGTGATTCTTCCTTGAAACACCCTTCGCTGCGTGGCTGGAGCCTGCCCCTTCTGCCCCTCCCCACCACGTTTGCTATGATCAAGCCCTTTTTTTTTTCCAGTTCTGAAAACGCTGTGGATTTGTTTCATCTGGTTCCATCTCCTGCCATTTTTCAGCTCATTCTTCTGCGGACCTCTCCGTGGGGCTGGCGGCAGGAGGGGGACGAGGGGGATCGCGCTCCAGCGCAGAGCTCCCAGCTTCTGAATTTGGTTTAAAATGCAAATCTTTTTTTTTTTTTCCTTTTTTTCTTTTTTTAATGCATTTCATCTGAAGGCTACGGAGCTGCCGGAGCCCGGGGAGCAGGAGGGGAAGGGGCTGGGTGGGGGGAGCGCATTCCTCCCAGCGCGTCCAGATTTCCTGATGCGTGTTCGCATTTGAACCGGCCCCCCCGGGTCTGTTTGCAGTCGGGGGGCAGCAGGGCTGTCGGGGATGAGGGCAGCCCTTGGGAACCACAATCTGGTTTTATTCCCTTTCCTTCTCCCCGCCGGGGACAGATGCTCTTGGGCAGCCTCCATCTTCCGTCCTCCCTCAGGGGCATGTTCTCGCCCCGCTCCCCATCCATCATCCTTCTCCCCCCACTCTTCTCCCCGCTCCCCTTTGTGTGAGCGGGGCAGGCAGTGATGGCGGGTCCTGCAGCCGGTGCCAGTCCTGTCCCGGTGGAGGTGTCGGGGGGCTGCGCTGGCCGGCACCGGGGACAGACCCCGGGGTGCCGGGGCTCTTCGGGGCCGCGTGTGCCGAGGGCTCTGCCGGGGCTGCTTCCTCGCACCCTTGGGTCATGTCACCTCCCCCTGCCCTGGCCCTGGGGGCTCTGCTGCCCGCTGGGAGCGGAGGGGGACGTCGGGGTCCTGGGCTCCCCGTACCTGGCGCACCCCGGGGTACCTGGTGCAGAACCCAGTGGCTCCCAGTCTTTGCCCTGGCGTCCCCGTGCCCTGGCATCCCCTCGCCAAGCGCTTCGCCGCTCCGTGTGGCCTGAGCGGGGCTGCCTGCGAGTCTGGCAGCTCTGGGCAGCAGATGGAACCCATCCTGCCTGTCCCTCCCAGCAGCGGGGTCTGGTGTGTGGGGTGCCGGCCCCGACCGTGCCCCAGGATGGGCCTGGGGGCAGACGGGACGGGAGCTTCCAGCTGTTGTTTCTCAAGAGCATCCCCTGGTCTGGTCGAAGCAGAAGCCAGAGATGAAAAACCAGGGAAGGTGCCGGCACGCTGCGGGGTGCGCAGGATCAGCGCCCGAAGGGACGGTCGGGGCTCTGCCGGCGCTTCCCTTGGGTTGCGTTGTTGTCGTTGTTTGCAGCTCGCCTCCTTGGTGCTCCCCAACATCAGGCGAGCGGCAGCAGACCCGCTCAGGACCCTCGGGATCGCCCTGGGCCGGGGCACGCTCCCGCGCACGGCGTTCTGCTGCCGTTCCGATGGCTCTGGCAGAGCGGAGCGGGCTTTTCTTCTCAAAGTTGTCTTTTTTCTTTAAAGAAGGTTGATGCCTCGTGATTTAGATGCAATAGGCAGACTTAAAAGGAAAAGAGGAAAAAAAATAAATGTATTTTAAAGTCAATATTTACTTAGCAATTGGCCGGGCCCCTTCCCCCAGCCCAGCGTGCATACCTGCGGCTTCTCCGTCGGGACGGCCGGGAGTGCGCAGCGGCGGCGCTCGAGGGATGGAGCAGCGGGTCTGGATCTGGTTTGAATCTTCCCATTCGAGGGGGCCGGATGGAAGAATTGCAAAAATGCATTTGAGCTGTTTAGAGATCTTGTATTTAGACGCAAAACAAACACATCAGCCTTCCTTTCCCCTTCCTCCTGAAAAAAATGTGCCTAGGAACTTTAGGTTTTGTTATTTTAAATGTCTCTATTACCCTGTCTAGCTTTTTGGAACCAAAGGACCCGACAAATTTACATTAGTTGTCAGCTTGCAAATTCTGCCCAAACATAGGGGGGAGCCCCTGCGGGGATTTGGGGTTTTAGCATCAGCCTGGTGGCTTCTGTCCCCAGCCTCTGGACCTGAGGGAGCATGAAGGAGCCGAGGGGTGTGTGTGCCTCCTTCCCGTGGCTGCAGAGAAACTGGGAAATCCGGAGAGTCCTGAAAGCACAGAAAAGGAACAAATCGTGTTTTTTCTGAAATTCAAGGACAAAGGACGGATGACGTGAGAGAGAAAAATGAAAGTATAAGGTGGCTCTGTTTTTTGTGTTTGGTTAATTGGGCGACTTGGACGATCTTCCAGCCTGGTGCCGCGGGCCTGGATGCCAGCGTCGCGGGGGTCCCGCTGGGGACAGGGGCTTGGCTGTTACCGGGAGAGCGGCCTTGGAGTTGTGGTGTGCTCTGGCCAAGCGATGGCTCGAGAGCTGAGGGATGGCGGGATGAAGACGTGGTGTTCAGCTGGCTGACGGGACGGGCTCTCCCCCGAGAAAGGCAATCAGCCAGAAGTGGCCAAAATTGGCCAAAACGGTAATGGGGAGCAGAGCAGATCGTAGCAGCGGCTTCCCCGGTGCCTTGGCGTGCGTTCAGCCTCCTTGGCGCGCGCTGGCGCACCCGTCGTGCTGACGCGCTCGGGATGGGGGTGAGCTCGCCGGGGCTGGAGCTCAGCGGACGCCACCTTTGCTCGCTGGGGCTCCGGGCTCCGATGGTTTCCTGCCCGGATTTTGCCCGTCAGAACAACCAGGCAGGGTTTTGTTTCACCGAGGCGAAGCGCGCACGTGCGGCGTTGGGTGCTGGGAGCGTCTGGCCGGGTGGGCTGTGCACGGTGCGGGTGCCTGGCTGGGGCTCTGCAGCCCACCAACTC
Organism: Nyctibius grandis; assembly: GCF_013368605.1. Taxonomy (NCBI): domain Eukaryota; kingdom Metazoa; phylum Chordata; class Aves; order Nyctibiiformes; family Nyctibiidae; genus Nyctibius; species Nyctibius grandis. The sequence continues at coordinate 221,251 of NC_090668.1, read as the reverse complement.
CCTGCTGCCCCTTGGACCTGGCTGCTGCATCCATCCTGGCCGGCACAGAGCGAGCTGCCGCTCGCTGCCGGGGCCGAGCTCGTGCCCATGTGCCGGCCGGTGCAGGGCGAGCCGGGCTCTGCGCGGCGCAGGAGCCGTGTGCTTTGGCCGGCTCCTCGCCGCACGAGATGGGGTGTGCGAGCGTGGAGGGGAGGGGGTGGCTGGGGATGGAGACCTGGGAGGAATGTGGAGTGGATTTATTTTTCTCCCTCGTGCGCTCTCTTCTCCCCCCCTCGAACATCTGTTTTGCAAATCACGCTCATTCCAGTCCGTATTTATGGCCAGCGCCGTTTCCTTTGCAGAGCAGCGGCCGCCTCCTCCTGCGGAGCGGAGGAGGAGTTGGGCTGAAGAGGGAGTACGGCCTGTTCAGGGAAGAGGTTCTTTAGTATTTTTGTGGTTTGCTTCCAGTTTGTCTAGGTTTTTGTGCCGTACTCGTCTGTGCGCTGAAGGTAATTTGGCTTCTGCTCAAGGTGAAGACCTCCTGCTCCCCCGCCTCCCAAAACAGTCCGTTTAAATGAAAGTGTCGATTCTTGCTTTAGGCAAAAATGAAATGTGTTTTGTGGTGTTTCTTTAACAGCCTTTTCCAGCGCGAAGCCTCCAGCCGCCCGTGTCCGTGGGGCGATGGGTCTCGGTCCCCGTCCCACCTGGGAGGACCCCGCTGCCCTCCGCATCCCCACTGGGTGTCTGCTCCCACCCTGGACCGGAGAAGAAGGATCCCCTTGCTTGCACCCAAATAGCCTTTTTTTGGGCATTTTTTAGTACACTTTTCCTCTCTCTGCCCCCTTTGAGGTACTTTAAGCAGGGATCTCTCCTCCGGCTGCTGAGGAGGGACGTGTTTTCCGCGGCGGCTCTCGCAGCTGTCCTGGCCCCGCTCTGAGCTGGCCATTGTGCGCTGCATGAAGGCGCCTTTATTCTCTGACCCGGAGCTGGAGCTCCGCTCCCCGCTGCCGGTGCCGCTGCCGCGGCCGCCTGGCTCTCGGAGGGGAGTTTGGCTGCGTGTGAAGGACGCGTTAACGGACACCTTCTCCGATTGTCCACCTGGCACTGAGGCATCGCGACACTGACTCTGGGGCCATTTAACTCACTGGGGACGTGCTGTGCGAGAGCAGAAAGCGCGTGGGGTTGCCGAGGCGCCCAGAGAGCCGGCTGCCGAGGGGGAAGCGGTCTCCTTCCTTCCCTCCCCCTGCGCGGAGCCACGTTGTGCAAAAGCCGCTCTAGGAACCGCGAGGCCTCGCGCTGCCGAAGCCGTCCTCGTGTGTGGGAGCGGCGGAGGGGGGACGGTGGGCGGTTTGAGCCAGGCTCAGGCGCAGTGTTATGGCAGGTCAACGTGCCCTGCGGCGGTGGGGAGCAGCGGGACGGCTCCTGGGGTCTGCGGGCGCCGGGGGAGGGCTGAGCTGGAGCATCGCGGCTGTGTGGGGGGTGCGTGTCCTCGGGGATGGCTTTCCTCGAGGAGAGCCGTGACGTGCAGCCTGACGGTGCGTGCGTGAGCGATGTTTCAGTGCTTGGAAGAAATCCCACGTGTGCTGCTCCTGCCCCGGGGAGCTGCTGCCAGCGCAGGGGAGCCTGCTCTGCTCCGGTCCGAGCACGGCCAGCCCCGGAGACGGGGCTGCTCTGTGGGGTGCAGGTGCTTGGGGATGATGTCCTTGAGCAAGGGGCCAACCTTCCATGTTGCTGGTGAGCATCTCTGCTCCTGGACCGGTGCCTCCAGTGCAAAACACGATCCTGTCCTGTCTCTGGTTTCTGCTCCCATGAGACGCAGCCCCGCAGGGCTGTGAGCGGCCGGGATGGGGCAGCATCCTGGGAGCCGCTTGCAGGGGGTTTGTAGATCTGCCCACTCCACTCGTGGGCAGGAGGCAGGTGAGGGGCCAGGAGCTGAGCTCGATCCTGGGGGAGGTGGCGGCTGCTGTCAGCCTGGCAGGCTCCTGGGTGCCGGCTGCGGTCGGCTGGGTGGTGGTGGCAGCCGTAGGTCACTTTGTGGCTGCTGGAGACCCGGGAGGATGAGGGAGAGCGGGAAATCCAAGGGAGGGTTGGTTCTTTGCTGTGGTTTTCTTAATGAATCTTGCATTTGCTACGCTCACGGCTGGGCGATGGAGGCGGCAGATGAGCCCCTCCGGGAAGAGGGGGCGGCCGGGCTGCGGAGGAGACCTGGCTGCAGGAGGCGCCTGTCCCCGAGCCGCCAGCCCTGCGCTGCCGCATCCCGCGGGAGGAAGGGGACAGGCCTCGTCCCCAGTCATACCCCACCTAAAGGAGGTCTGGGGGGCGGTGGAGGGGAGGCACCTGCTCGTAACCCGGGATGTTTCATCCATTTTGATACGTCCAGTCTCCATCTTGATTGCGCTGTCGTGGTGTCGAGCATTCCCTTCTGAGCAGCGGCTCCAACGCCACCGATGCTGATGCGTTAAAGGCAGAAGGGAGGCAAGGTCTGTAGGAGGTGGTACTCTTCAATCAAACCAAGTGACATCAAACAAAGCCCTTTTGCAGGTCTGAGGAATAATTAGTGTCGTTACGCGGTGGGAGAGTTTACTCCCGCCCTTTAGGAACCGGGATTTGGGCTGGGGACCGGACCTTCCCCATCCTCTTCCCTCACAGCATCCTGCTGCAGGCCGGACAGAAGCTGCCTGGACCTGGCTGCGGCATTTCCTTGTCGTGGCAGGAGCTGGAGAGAAATCACAGCACGTTCTCTGCCCGTCAGGAGCCCGAGGGCGAGCTGGGCCATGAAACGCGTGAAATGAGCTGCGGCTCCGGCCCGTGGAGCTGCCCGGCGTGGCTGCAGCGAGGCAGAGGCAGGGACCCTCCCTCCGAGGACTGAGCAAAAAGTTAAGTGGATCTTTGGAGCAGGGAACGTAGCAGAAGACTAGGGATGACACAGGATAAATGTTTAGGGAATTGCATGTGTTTGCCTTTGCTTTAACAAACATTCACTGTTGCGTTTCGTTGGGTTTTCAAGATTTTGTGCCTCCCTGAGGGCTGGGGCTTGCTGTTCGCAGCAGACGCTGTGATCGGCGCGGAAGTGTTCGCTGGAGAGAGCTGGATCTCGGGGAAAAAGGTGAAATGCTGGAAGACCGGCAAGAAGACAGCTCGGGACTGCGGGTGCCGGGCTCTGCCCTGGCCTGGGAGCCCCTGGCATGGCGGGTCGGGCTCGAAGCCAGCACGGCTCCCCTGCGTATCGACCCTTCCCGACTGCGGCTCTTACCTGAGTTTCTGCTGCTGGCGCTGCCCTGGCATGGGCCCTGGTGCCCCCCGGCCCTGGTGCCCCCCAGCCCTGGTACCCCCCGGCCCTGGTACCCGCCCCATGTGCATCACCCGTGCGGCTGCGTGAGCTTCTTGTTCACGTTTGGCGCTGCCCCCGCCGCGGGGCATTGGCCAAAGCGCGGCCTGGCGGTGCCGGGGATGGGTGAGGGTCTCTGCCTTCCCTTCTAACCGTGACCCTTCGGCAAGGGGGAGCCGCGCTGCCTGCGCTGCGGGTGCGCAGGGACCCCCCGTTGCCGCCAGCCCCCTCGAGGTGCCGGTTTCGGCGGGGGAGAGCGTGCCCTGGTCCGGAGCCGCCCCGGGGAGAGCTTCGGGGCTCGGCCCAGCCCTGCTCCCGTCCCGGGCTCGGGCTGGTTCTGTGCTCTGGGCTTTGGGTTTTCCTGCTGGTTCTGTTACGACTTTGCTTTATTTCTGCGTGTCCCGGAGGGTGGTGCCGGGGTCCCTGACCCCCCCGGCCGGGCAGGTGTGTGTTTCCTGGGTGCAGGATGGATGGAGAACCCATCCTGCTGCTGCTGGTGCTGCTGTCTTTGTGATTTAAAAATGTTACTTTTTAATTTGTTCTCATTTGGGTTTTCCTATTTTTTTCCCTGTCTTTTTTACTGTCTAGCATAGAAAATAAACCGCCTTTGGCTCCCAGGAGCTAATTCATCCAAGTTAAATGATCTTTAAAATCTGTTAGCGCATCATGGATCTCGGTTCCTGTTTTCTCGCAGTGTAATTAATGCTTCAGTTTAAATTTTCTCCTTTCCTTAGGGGCAAGGTTGATGGATCTGATGCCAGGCTAAAACTTTTGCTTTGCCATTAGAAAGAAATCAAACTAAAAGCAATCTAGTCCTTAATTTAAATTTTATTTTTTTTTAAAAATAACTTGTCTTTGGGAAGAAACTGATCTTGTTTATTATCGTTATTTCTTTTCTCATCCAGCACCGAAGACATGTAGCCCCAAACAGTTTGCATGCAAAGATCAGATAACGTGCATATCTAAGGGCTGGCGCTGTGACGGGGAAAAGGATTGTCCGGATGGCTCGGATGAATCGCCCGATATCTGTATGTATGCCTTTCCTTCCTAATCACCTTCCTTTGGTTTTGTTTCATCCATTCTCTCATCGCACGGTCGTTCCAGGGTCCCAAACAGGCGGCATCGCACAACTGCTCTACCTCAGCTCCTGTTTCTCCCGTAGTACCCGGAGTCGGCAGCACCTCGGGGTGGGGGGTACCGCTCGCAGCAGCGGTTCCAGCCGTCCAGAAATCCGTCCTCCCTTTGCCTCCCTAGCCGCTGCTCCCGGGGCCCCTGGCTCTGGGGCCGTGATCCATCGTAACAAAACAGCCCCCTGGGAACGGGGTACCGCTGATTTATTTTTTGTTTCCATCACACCTGATTCACATGAGGAAGGCAGCGTCCTGGAGGCGAGGACGCAGCGAGCCGTGGCGCTGCGCCGGCGCGGGGTCCCGTGCCGCCAGTGCCGGGCACTGAGCGGGTGCTTGGGGCGAGGGCTGGGCTGCCGGGAGCGGGGAGATCTCTGGGAGCCCTGGGGAGCAGCGGGGAAGACAACACCGCTCTCCCCAGATGTGTTTGGGGTAGGATGCTGTGTTGGTGATACTGGTTTTGTCCAGGGCTGTTGGAGCCGCGGTGCCACAGCCGTGCCGGCAGCCCCGGTGCTGGGGACGCTCCCACCTCAGCCAGGTTCATCCCTGCCCCTGCTCACCAGCGACCAGCAAAATCCTCTCGTCCTCTGTCCCAGAGATCCTTCCCAGGCTCCTGCTTCCCGCTGTACTTGGCATAAAGGTCTCCTCCAAAGCAGTTTCTGGTTCGGCACCGGGGTTATTTATTTCTTAAGGCAAAATGATGCAACCATCCCCTCCGTGGGAGGGATGAGGGGGCTGGGATGGGCTGCCTGGCTCCAGTCAATCAGCAGCCCTGGAAAATTACTGCAGGAGGACTCAGGGGCCCTTCCCCGGCTGGAAGAAATCCGTCCTGATGGATGTATTCCACTCGCTGCGCGTGTCTGTGCTCGCTTCACCGCCCCCATCCCTGTGGACAGGTGAACGGAACACGGACCCCTCGGATGCTTTTCCCCCTTCCTCTTCTTTCTCTTTCTTCACTGTGAAGGCACCGCTGCTGGGGGCTGGCGGAGGGGGAAGGCAGAGCCGCACCTCCCTGCTCCGGCTGCTGCCATCCCGGCGGGAGCTGGGGAGCATCGGTGTCCTCCGCAGCGGGGCTGTGGATGTAGGAAGACGCGGGACCCCCACGAGCCCTGCGCCCCTCGGTACGTGCTCGGTGCTTTCCAGGACAGGCGGGCAGGAGCCTGTTGCCAGGCACGGACCAAAGCCCAGCGTATCCTCTCTCCTCGCCCTGCCACCACATGTGGGACAGAGCCCACGAGTGTCCATCACCGCTGCAGACCCTAAACTTTGGAAATGCTCTTTTCCTGGGGAGCAGTTCCCTTCTCAGCTTCAGAAGCGACCGCTGAGGTCTGGGGACCCGTGAGGGGCTTGACCTTTCCGAGGGACCCTGCTTACCTTCCTCGAGTTCCTGCTTTAAACCCCAAGGCCACGTTGGCCTGGGGGGCAGCAGGAGGGAGCCAGAAGGATGCTGCACGCCCGGGGCCGCGGAGGTCAGGGTCAGCAGACATCGCTGCTGGCTCTCAGTGCCCAGTGCGGGGCTGGTGCACGTCTGGCCAGGCACCCGCCTGCACCATTCCCATGGGCGGTGGGTACAAGCTGCCTGTTCCTGCCTGCTCCTGCCCGGGCTGGCGCGAGCAGAGTCCGACCTGTCGGCACACGCGGGGCGCGGAGCCTGGTATCTCCGGGATTGCCAGGCAAGCTTTTCTCACGCCACTTCGGCACCGGGGCTTCCAGCAGGCCATCATCCTCCTTATCTTTTTGGCAGGGAGAGAATGACTTTTATGACTATTATTTAATCTCTTTTTCAAGCCCAGGCTGCAGATGCGGCCCCTGCGCGCTGCTCGATGCACCCTTTTGTGCCCTGGCAGCGCGGCGGGGTTATTTACATTGCACTGATGTGCTCATGTCAGAGTCTCTTGAAATGCTGCCTATTATGTGCGAGGTTTTCCTCCCTGGGGAATCCTTTTAAGTATTTACTGGCTTTGCTCACGTGTTCCCTGAGCAGAGGAAGAGTTCCCTTTCCGAGCTCAGTGCTGGGCTCGTGGCTCGTACCTGGTTCTTGCCCTGTCAGTCAGTTTTTCACTCCATGGAGCTTTCCTGGGGGAAAAAAACTTGGACAAGAGCCTCCATCCTGTTGAAAATCAAAGGGATGAGGGGCTCTGAGAAATGAATTTACCGTGGCTGGGCTACGGCCGTCGTCTGGCCGCTGCATCCCGGCTGGCCTCGTGCCTGGAGCTCTCCCAGCCCGGCTGGGTGCCCTGGCCGGGCGAGTGGCACGTCCGAGCTGCCGGCGCGTCTCCAGCCGCACGACAGCGGCCCCGTTTACTTCCCTGCAGACAAATCTACGGCCTTCGGTCGCTGGGATGTTTGTGAGGATTCAGCATCAAACGGTTCATCTCTCCGAGGGTTCAGGTCTCAACCCCTTGTCTGGCCGCACCGGCCCCGTGCGGGATCTGTCGCTGGCCACGCTCCGGGTCGGGCGCATCTCAAGTGAGAGGGAGGCAGCACCGGGACCTGCCCCACCGGTGCTGCCGCCTGTCCCGGGGGGCTGAGCAGGGCCGTCCCCCTCCCAGCTCCTCCTGCCTTTTCCCTCATCGCGTTCCCCCACGTCTGTGTCTCTTTGGGCGGTTGCCAAATCAACTGCAGGCTGCATTTCCAGGAGGAAGAATTGCTTTTATTCTTTCCTCCTCTTTTTTTTTTAAAGTGGTTTTTAGAGGTTAAAAATTCCTATCTAATTCAGCTCCTTGGGGTGTACCACAGGCTTGTCACATGTAATAAATTGGCTCATTTATTAGTGTGCCAACACAGTCAAAAGCAAACAAAGTGGCTTGTAGATTAATCCTGCCCTGTTTGTGATAAGTAGTTTGATCCAGGCTCTTTGCGGGGGAATAATGGACACGGCAGATCAGTTTTGACTGATGAGCTGTGCACTCTATTTCAGTGCCTTCATTCTTTTGGCCCGTATATTGATACTACTTAATTAACCCTTAATTTGCAATTACTCGGTGCCTAGATAGTGCTGCTGTTCAGCCCTCTGTGGAAAACAAAACACCTGGTAAGAAATTCTCCCAGGAATCGTCTGTTGGGTCCTGGATTGGGGCTGGGAAAGAAGAGAAACCCACGTCCCCGCCGGCTGCGACGGAGCCGGGAGTGCTGCTCTCCGTATCCCCAGTCCTGGAGGAGCCCATCGCCCCAGTGCCAAGCCAGTGGGCTAACTGGAACGTACTGGAAGGTGTTTGACACGCAGCCTGTGCGCAGGGGAGTGACCTGGCATCTGGAGCCCGTTGGATTTCCATTCTTCAGGCATCGGTTGCACAAGAAGGGGACACGCGTGTGCCAGCAGCCCGAGTTGGTCACTTCACACAGAAGGGACGAACGAAAGAGGGTGAAGCTTTCGCTGTGGCAGCGGGGGAACCTCTGCATGGTGCAGCGTTTGTGTGCTCCTAGCAGGGGCTGCTGTGGGCACCTCCCGCCCCTCTCCACAGGAGCAGCAGCATGCTGGGCTGCGGGGCGGCTGGTTGGAGATTTCCTTCAGATCTTGGCGTGACATAACGCCCCTCTCCAAGGAGAGCTGAAGCTTATTTAGGACAAACCACCGGTGGAGTCTTAGATGAAGGTGACTGCTGGTCCCGATAACTGTCTAAAACGGGACCGTGCCTGGGCAAAGCGCTCGGCGCGTGATGTGCCACAGGAGCCCTCCTCGGTGCTCACCGGGCGCTTCGCCCGCTGCGGAGGACGGGGTGGCCCGCGGGGAGCTCGGGGAACTATTTCTGCCGCTGTCCCCGCTGCTGGCGGGGCCAACGTGCTGCCTGCCCTGCTGATGCGAGGGCAAGGCGCAAACAGCCGCTGTCTCCCCGTGAAATGGGATTTTATCATTTCGCTTGTGTGCTGCCGTTGGCTCGGCAGAAGCGTGTTGGTGGCTCCAGCGAGAGCTGGCGGAATGCTGCGTGTTCAGCCCTAAAGCGAAGCTGAGGTTTGGGGACAGAGAGGAGCGGAGCCGGGCTTTGCAGAGCTCTCTGGTCCACGTGCCGTGGCCCTTGGTGCGTACCCCCCCAGGCAGCTGCTTTCCAGCCTGGGGTGAAGCGGTGTCAGGGCCAGGATGTTGGTGGAGCTTTTAACGGGGTTTCAGGACGTTAATCGATTTACGGTGTATTTTGTTGTTTGTCTCAATGCCGTGCTTCTTTTCAGAGAAGCTTAAAAATAAGCCTTGCTTCCTTTGTAATTTTTCTAGTTAATAATGGAGAGTAAGTCTCCTTCTGTTGTGTAGCCCTGGTTCTTAATGACCCCCCGCAAGCCTGCCTGCACTGTGGCCTCAGCGCAGAGCGTGTTGGCACCTGGAGGTGGCGGGGGGCCGGGGCGGTTGCGCTCGGGGCGGTCGGCACTGCCTGACCCCGCGTGCCCCTGGCAGCAGGGGGGGCCCAGAGCTGCGTGTCTGGGCAGCCCAGAGCGGACGTGACCCGCGGGAGCTCGAAACAGGGAGTCCCCTACCCGCTGGGACCCAGCCTGTCCACCCGCCTCGTTCCCGAGGGTGGGCACGTGCCCGGTGGCAGCGGGCTCTGGGGCTGAGGGTCCCCAACTGCCCCAGGTGTCCTTTGTTTTCGCACGATGCTCCCGCTCGGGCCGCGCGCTGCAGAGGTGATGGAAAAGGCAGAGTTCACTCCAGACGGGTCACGCTTTTCTGCCCGGAGAGCAGCGCCCGCAGCGATCCCGCCTGCTTAGCAAGGGAAACCCAGTGTCTGTTCATGAGCTTCCTCCAGGAAGAGCTGGGGATGCTGGAGCGGGCAGAGCCTGCTTGGAGCCTTTTCTGGCCTCGAGGTGCTGCGGGAGCTGAGGGGATTTGGGACTGGCCTTGCTGGGTGGGTGCTGCTTCTCCTCTGGGGCACGTGCCGGGCAGGGGAACCCAAACCAAGCGCGGTGCTTGCCTGCTGGCGGCTACTGCAAGAACGTTCCCACTAATGTCCTGGGGAAATTAAGGTTCCCTGAACCCCTGTGTCTGCCTGAAGAGCTTTTACCCAAAGTCTCACCGTGCCAGGCCACGTGTACGGGTGATGGTAGCTGCTGGAGAGCCACAGCAGAGCAATGTGGGGGCTGAGCGTTCCCCGAGGCGTTGAGTGTCTCCTCGGGGCGATGGGGTTGCAGAGCCGTCACGCTGTCCCTTTGGTGACAGTCCTGCCTTTTGCTGTCCCGCAGGTCCTCAGAGCAAGGTGTCTCGATGCCAGCCCAATGAGCACAACTGCCTGGGCACGGAGCTGTGCATCCACATGAGCAAACTGTGCAACGGGCTCCACGACTGCTTCGACGGCTCCGACGAGGGGCCGCACTGTCGGGGTAGGTGTATGGGGGAAATGGTGGGGCTGCGGGTAGGGGGGCTGCCCCACGAGGTGCTGCCCGTGCCTCCTTTCCTCCCCGCCATGGTAAGTCACGAGGTCCCTGTTTGTCCCCGGTTTGTGGCTGTACGGTGTGAGCCCCACGTTGGTGTTGTTTGATGGCTTCGCACCGGTGCCGCCGCACTCCGTGCTCCCCTGTCCCGGCCGAGCTGGCGCTGGGCAGCTCAGCGCCAGATCCAGAGATTAGCCAGAGCCGCTTGCAAGTGAAATGCTCGTCATTCCTGAGCCCGCAGGCCATTAAATAGCTGCATTGTCTCCTGGGTTTAAGGGCTTGGAGGGCCGGGGTTCTGGTTCAGATAAGAGATACCGGTATGTTTTTTTCCTAATTTCCAGGAGCTTTGTCCCCCCTCCTGGCCTGTCCCCATTGCTAATCCTGCTGGAAAACTCTCCCTAGATCAGTGCGCGCCGGCTTGCTGGAGCGCAGATTAGTGGCTCAGAAATGCGTGTCCCGGGCTGACCCCAGGCTGGGTCTCCCCAGGCTGGGGCGAGCAGCGAGCCAAGCTTTTCTCCCCAGCCCTTCCTCTGCCTGGGGCGGACGGGTCCTGCCCCGCTCAGCCTGACCCAGGTGTGGGACGCCCGGCCCCGGAGGGCTCCTTCTCTCCTGCCTGGCCCCGAGCTGGGGCAGAGCTCCTCTCCCTGCCCTGCTCCTGCGGGAGGAGCCCGGGGCAGCTTCTGCAGCTGTGCCTGAGCTGACAATTAATATTTCCTTAACAGTTCTCATTACTTAAGCGGGATCTGATTTTTCACGGCTGGGCAGCACGTGAGCAGCGCGCACGAGGCGAGGGCCGGGCGCGGGCAGGCCTCGTGTCAGGACCGTTGCTGCTCGCAGGTTCGGGCATGTCGAGGCCGTCAGCCCTGGCTGGCGCTTGTGTGGGGTGCGGGGTCCCCCCTGCCCGGTGCCGCCCCGGGGAGGCATTTCCTCGCAGCTGGTCCCTCGCCTCCGCCCCGGGCGTGGGGAGACGAGCCGTCGCCCGACTGTGCTCGGGCTGCTGGAGCATCGCGCCGCCCCACTCCCCTCGCTGCGCTTCGCCCCGGGGCTGCTCGTCCCTGCTGCGGCTGGTGGCAGGTCTGTCCCGCAGGGGTGACCCTGCAGAGGTGCGGGGGCACGACGGGGGCCCCGGGAACCTGCGCTGCCCTCGCAGAATCCGCAGGGGTGGAAACGCCATCGGAGCCTCCGTGCTGAACCTGCCCCATCGTTCCCCTCCTGCGGGTTTTTCTTATTTTTGGATGCGTGCGGTGCTTTAGCTGAGAGATGAGAATCTGAAATGGATGGCGGGGCCTGCCAAAGCCGATAAACCTTGTGAACAGCTCGGCCGGGCCCTGCCTGGCTTGTTAAACGGTTCCACATGCGAGGGGCAGGAGTCTCGCAGCGCCCGGGCGCCGCTCCCCCGTCCGGCCCCGGCTGTGGAGGGGGACGTGGACAGGGCCGGATGGTTTCGGTTTGGGTTGGGGTTAGTGGCTGGGCGGCTGCTGTTCCCCTCTGCCGGCAGATCCGCTGCGACCCAGTTCAACACCCTCTGAGCTCCCGGCAGGCAGCGGCGACGGGTCAGCACCTTCGGGGACGGCTGGGGCTGGCCAGACCTCGCTCTGTGGAGCACCCGCGGCTCCCTTACGGCCTCCCCTCCCTCTGCTGAGGGTCTCGGCCCTTCCCTCCCCACCGGGGAGCGGGGGGACGGCGCGGAGGCCCCCAGCAAAGCCTGAGGGGGTGCCTGGGGGTCCCCTTTGCCCAGCGCTGGGGGCCGGGCGTCCATCCCGTCCCTCAGCCGGGCGTCCCCGCTTGCACACCAGTGACACCGTCTCTCCTCCACCTTCCCTGTCTCCTCAGAGCAATTGGCGAACTGCACGGCCCTGGCCTGCCAGCACCGCTGCGTGCCCACGCTGAGCGGACCAGCCTGCTACTGCAACAGCTCCTTCCAGCTGGCCGAGGACCGGAGGAGCTGCAAAGGTCGGTGCGGGGCGGGCAGAGCCGTCACCCCAGCACGGTGCCGGTGGCTCCGCTGGGCTGTGGCCGATGCCGCCGTCTCGGCAGCAGCGCTGGGGCTGGGCCGTGCGGCCAGAGGGACTCGGGGCTCAGCAGACCCTGACCTGGGGGGAGCAGGGGGGCTGACGGGATGGGACTCGGCCTCCCTGCTGCCGCGGGGCCGTTACGTGGACGCAGCTCCTGAAAGCCCGAGTGAGGAGTGTTGGGAGGGAGTAAGGAGAAGGCTTTGCCTTTGTGTGTGGAGTCAGGGGCCGTTGCTGGGCTTGTACGTGCTCCCGTGTCGGTGCCTCGGAGAGGATGCTGGAAAACAGGAGAGGGTCAGCGAGGAGTGATCAGATCAATGCGACGCCTGGAAACAAGTCTGGAAGTGGGAGATTGCAGCGGCTCCATCTCTTTCATTTATCCGAGCAGAGGTGAAAGGGGCCTTTATCAGCTCCGGCACGCACCTCTGGGGCAAGTGCTCTCCGGAGGAGACTGCCCTTTCATCTAGCAGAAGAAAGAGCAGCGTGCAAGCCAGGGGTTTGGAAGCTGAAGATTAGAGGAATTCAGGCTGGAAATTGAGGTGCAGAATGGGGGGGAGGGACAGTGGCTAATTAGGCCTTGAAAAGGCTCATCTGCGAGGCAGGGATTGTCCCCTTGCTGCTGGCACAGAGAGCTGGGGCTGCTGCAGGTGTGGTGAGGTGACGTTGGCTGGGTGTTGGTCTGGAGGCCGTGGTGACCGTCCCTTAGGCTTGGGGATCGTGTCCTCCCCTGCAGCTCTGCCTCGGAGAAGAGGGGGAGCCTTTGTTCCCTCTTAAGGCAGCTGAGGTGAGGTGTTTGCTTGTCCAAACCTTGGGCGTTTTGCCTTCTTTTCCAGACTTTGATGAATGCACCATCTACGGGACCTGCAGCCAGACGTGCACCAACACGGAGGGCTCCTACACATGCAGCTGTGTTGAGGGATACCTCTTGCAGCCTGATAACAGATCCTGCAAAGCCAAGAATGGTGAGATCCTTGACAGGAGGAGCGTATCGCTTCTGGGCAGCTTTGCAAGCCATGGCCTCCTGCCATGTGTGTACCCCTGGCCCTGGTTCTTCACTTTGGGGGGCTCTTCCCCGAGGGCTGTACCACGCTACCACCTCCTTGCCTGTGTTGGGCCGCCCGTCACAGTCTTGTCTTTGCTGGAGCAGGAGGGCTGGGCTGCAGGCTGATGCGGTGGTGCAGCCATGAGCTTCAGGTGCTCTGCCATGACCCCCCTTCTCCCCTCCTTTCCCCGTCAGAGCCCGTGGACCGCCCTCCCGTGCTGCTCATCGCCAACTCCCAGAACATCCTGGCCACCTACCTGAGCGGAGCCCCTGTGCCCAACATCACCCCCACGAGCGCCAAGCAGACCACGGCCATGGACTTCAACTACATCGAAGACACGGTGTGCTGGGTTCACGTGGGCGACAGTGCCTCCCAGACCATCCTCAAGTGTGCCAAGATCCCCAACCTGAAGGGCTTCGTGGAGGAGCGCTCCATCAACATCTCCCTCAGCCTGCACCGTGAGTGCCTGCTCCCCCTTGGACCTTGCTCCCAGTCCTTGCTCCCCCAGTCCCCATCTCTTTTGGGCAGCCTGAGCATCCCCAGCCGGCGGTGGGTGAAGCAGGGGTGTATTTTGGTAGGAGGCAGCTTTCCACGGGGCCAGGCACTGAGGCTTCAGCACAAATGTAGCTTTTGGCTTTCCTTTTCCTTCCCTCTCATTACTTCTAGCAAGTTTTGTGGTTTCTTTGTGTGCGTATACGAGGAACAACGATACAGCGAGGAGAGGAGATGGTACCAGCGGAGCAGATTTGGGGACAGCAGTTCTCGTTGCTTCCTCTTGGTTTTTGCCCCATGTTCCCCTGGCCATACCAGGCGCTGGCCCCCACCCCAAGCAGGGACTGAGAACAAAATCCCGACCAAAAGTGCCTCCCGTCGGGCGCCGCGTGAGTCACCGGCGTGAATGGCAGATGGTGGTTTCATTCCGCTTGTCCCTCCGGCCGTAATGAGTGTGGTTACGGATCCGGCTCCTGTTTGGGCTTGCTGGTCCCAGTTCAGCAGTCAGATGGGAAGAGGAGTTACTTGCTGGGATTTCTTTGTCTCAGGCCCGTGCCCGTGCCCACTCTCCCGAGAGCCTCTGCCCGGTGAGCCATGGGCTTCCAGGCACCTTTCTCGTGTGCCCTCACAGGGGTTGGTGGGGTCCCCCGAGAGGGGAGGTGGGTGGGGGCCGCAGCCATACAGCCAGGATGTGGGAAGCTGCTCCCGGTGTTGAACTTGTTGTGATTTAATCCTTTGAAACCACAGACCAAGTCTAGTCAGGGTGGGACTGGGGGTGTCTGGGGTTTGCAGTGCATCTCCGTCGGGTTTTGCAGCCCTCGGCTTCCCTGGCGTCCCCCTCCTGCTGTCTTTTGCCTCCCGGAGCTTGGGGTGTGCCCGGGGGGAGGCTGTGCGGCGCCGGATGCGAGAGGGATCCCCTTGTTCCGCGGGGACGCGGGTGTTGTTACGTGGTGAGCAACAGCTAACGTAGACAATTAGGTGAACGTGTACGAACTGATCTTTGCAAATGAGTAAAGGTCTCGGGTGGATCTCGGAGCCGAGGGCGTTGCTCTGCCGAGGGCAATGTCGCGGTGCCCGGCTGCCGGGGGGAGCTGGCCGAAGCCCTGGCCGTGGTGTGGGGTGTGAGGGGGGACCCCCGGGCCCCCGCTGACCCTCGGGCTGTGCTGGGGCTCAGCAGGCTCCGGCCGCGCGCCCTGCCGAGGGTGTGTGCAGCACGGTTAATTTAAGCTTGCCCTGGGTATTTTTAGGGCGGTGTGTATTTTTAGGGAGAGGCCTCACCCTTTGCTCTTGCAGGCGATAGCCTGAAATTAGGCAGGACGGGGCTCAGCTCTGCTCTCCGCTCCCCCCGCTGCGATGGCTTAAGGAGGTCTGGTTTTACGTGCTGCCCCTGGCTCCTCTCGAGGCTTCCTCAGGCGGAGTTTGGTCTCCCCGTAGTTCAGCGCAGGGGCACGTAGCAGCACCGTGTAAAGCTCCGGCTGTGCTTCTCCTTCCCATCAAGCTCGGTTTTAGTGTTGCAATTTCCCGCAGCCGGGAGCTGCCGCAGAGGCCGCGGTTCGGGGATGGCACGTGAGCCGTGAGCTGCGGGTTGGCCCTGGGGAAGGGGAAGTGCTGGGATTCGGGTGGGAGGTTTCAGGGTGTTCCCGAAGTCAGCCTAGGTGCCAGGGCCCCGCTGGGACCGTCCCGAGCTTTCGGGGGTGCCTCCGCCTGGCTGTGGATGGCGTGAGGCTGAGGGTGCAGCAGCCCCGGGGATCCATGATCTGGCTCATGAATCGAGGTGGCTGCAGGAGGAGCAACTGCCCTGGCCATGAGCGAGCGGTGGTGGGTGTCAGCGCAGGACCAGGACCCGCAGCACCGACCGCAGCCCCTCCGCCATTCCTAGACGGGGTCGTCAGCCTGGCAGGCTTTTGGGGTGGTGGTTTGGGCTGCTCCAGCTCCAGGAAGTTAATCTGAGACACGACCTTTTAATTATGGTCAGGAGGGGAAGGGAGCTTGTAATAAGAGTGTGTTCAAGTCCAAACAAGGAAAGGTGCCTTGCTTTGCTTGGCCTCCCGATCGGTTGCGATAGCTCAGGGTAGGAAGAGGGGAATTCATCTGACCTGGATGGGAAAGCACCTGCCCTCGCCCCGGGATGTGGGATGCGGGGAGCATTCTGGTCCTGCGCATGGTCCCTGCTCGCAGAGGAGCTGCGAAGGTCCCTCCTCCTGTGTGAAGTGACCCTGGGTTTGAGCTGCAGAGCACAACCACACACTTGGGCACTGATTTTCAGCCCCGAGACATGGGCTCATGCCGTCAGCCTCCTTCCCTGCAG
Organism: Nyctibius grandis; assembly: GCF_013368605.1. Taxonomy (NCBI): domain Eukaryota; kingdom Metazoa; phylum Chordata; class Aves; order Nyctibiiformes; family Nyctibiidae; genus Nyctibius; species Nyctibius grandis. The sequence goes on along the minus strand of NC_090668.1, from coordinate 205,604 downwards.
CGCTCCGGTGGGTACGTGCTGCCCGGACAGACGCGCCGTCCGGACACGCTGCGTTAGCAGCAACAATCCACCACGCAGCTCCTGCGCGGCTGCCGGCAGATCTTCCTTCTGCCCGGGGAGGGTGTGATGAAGGGCCCCGTTCACCCCCTCCATTGACCGGCTCCGAGCTGCCACCTCTGACCTCCCCTGGGGACGGCGGCAGAGACCTGTGACAGGGACATGTCCCGGCGGGTGCCGTTCGTGGCAGGCTGGGGTGCAGAGGGGGTGGGAGCGGGGCTGCCCCGAGCTGCTCGTTGGCTACATGGCGCCGATTGCTTTTTGTTCCTGTTTCCCGAGGCCACGGTCCTCACACAGCTTTGCCGTGTGCTCCTGGCAGGCAGCGCGGCTCTGGGTTGCCGTGGGTCAGAGATGTGTGGGGAAATGTCATCGCAGGGCAGAGTTTGTTCGTGAGCACAAACGAGTTGAAGAAATGAGTTTCCCCCAGCGCTGAGTCTGATGCTGGGGGTTGTGATGAGGAGATAATGTCGCTCCCCTGCTCCTCTCTGTCAGGGCACTGGAGGGACCTGTGAATCCAATTAGTGGTTCCCCTCTTTATTTGCTGCTTTATGGCATTATCTGCTAACAGCGGGAGTCAGGCTTCCCTGGTGCCTGCTGCTAATGGGGCTTGAGCTGGCATCTGATGGGGGAAGACTGATGCTGAAGGGCTGGAAATTCGCAGCCCCCAGCTGTCAGGGGTAGGTCTGGGCCGGCGAGATGTCACAGCCCGGCCCTGATAGCAGCCCTGCTTCCCTGCCTCCCTGTCCCCGCTCCCTTCCTGCAGAGAGATTAGTGTCAGTTGTGTTGTGGGAGATGTGTTAAATGAATGCTATTAACAGGGCTTGGCAAGACCCGCTGCACTCCGAAGCTTTGCTTTCCCCCTGGTCCTTGCACTGCTAAACCCTTTTTTCTACCCGCAGTCTTGAGCACTGATGCACTTTTTCATGGTGACTGTCCCTTGGTTCCCAAGTACGCGCTGCCCGTGGACATTTGTCACAGACAGTGATTTTCTCAGTTGATCTGAGCTGGCTGGTTCCCTACCCCCAGGTCTTTTTTCAGGGACACACTAAAAATCAGAGGCTGGTGAAGTCTTCCATCTATTTCTCTTACAAAAAAAACACCTCATGTTGGAATGGAATTATTTCTTTCCACCATCATTCAGAGCCAACTGTGGTGGCTGGGAAGCCCTGGGCACCTCTCTGGTGTGGAGGTGACAGGACGCGTGGGGCTCGGTGGCGGTGCTGGTGGCCGCGCTGCGTGGCCAAGGCAGCCCCTGGCTCGTGCCGCAGAGCAGCCGAACCTGCTGCAGGCGGGCGTGGGGACGGCATGGCCCCTCGCCGGGCAGGGGTCCAGCCTGTCCCCGTCCCCGCGGGGAACTCGGAGGTGGCACCTTCCCACCCAGCCCGTGGAGCTCGGCTTCCCTTGGGGCTGCTCCCTGGCTGCTGAGCGCCGGCCGGGGCACCCTCGGGCTCAGCCCTGCGAGGAGGACGGGGCACGAGCACGCGCGCGGTGGTGCGGGAGCGGTGCGGGAAGGGGCTCGTCCTTGCTGCCAGCGCTGAATTGCAACAAGGGTGGCTTGTCTCGTCCTTCATCCCTTTCCGCTCTCCCTCTCCTCTGTGAAAATCCAGCGCTGTTTCTGAGCGGGGAGGGTCCTGGCAGGCGTTGCACGTCTGCTGGCGCTCAAGGACAGAGAGGCGCGTACCTGCGCGGGGGGAGAGCAGCTCTGCAGAGCGCGCGGGGGCTTTGCTCCACGGGGCAGATTCCCCATGAACCCCCGGCCCCCGCAGCCCCCGTCAGCGTGGACCCCTCCAGACCCAGCCTGGCCGCCTGCGTGGGGCTGGGGACGGCTGGTGACCAGGGCAGGTTTTGCTCCAAAGTGACAGCACTTGCTTACAGGCGCGAGGGAGAGGAGCCGTCCGTGCCCTGCTGGTGCCGGGCAGGGGGCTGCTGCCGGCCCCTGCGCACCCACCTTCTCAGTGGCTAATCCCTGACCTCCGTGGACTTCTGATCCCGTGGGTTTTCTCAACCAGATTCCAGCCTCCACGTGTTTCCCGAGACAATGTCCTCATTTGTTTGGAGTTGGGCTTCCAAAGAATTTCAAAGCAAAACAACATACCAAAAAAACCCCTCAAAACTCTGCTTCCGTGCCCTCACGCTGCTCAGCCCTCCCGGCCAGGCCTCGGTGCTGCCTCCCGCTGCGGGCACTGCCCGAGACCCGCGGGCGCAGGGGCGGAGGCGGGGGTACGGTGCTGGTCCTGCCCAGGGCTGGATGGGGCCAGGCAGCTCCTGCGCGGACGCCGGCCGGTCCGTGGCCTGTCTCTGTGCTGGGGACGCAGCGGGTCCTGGCTGTGGTGACGGTTGCTGTGATTATAACTTTCCTGCCGAGGTGAATGTGTGCAGAAGGCTCTCTGTGCCCCGTGGCCTGGTCGGAGACCTCCGCTTGCCACCCAGCTCGACCCTCTGCCCGTGCCCCCCTCATCCCAGAGCCAGGTCTGGCTGTTGGGGAGTGCCTGCCCTGGCTGCAGCTTCTCGGGTGAGAGCCTGAGCTCTGCCCGAGACCCGGGGCTGGGACACATCGGGGCGAGGGAAGCGGCGCTCTGGTCTGCGGTTGGGTTTGTGTGACCTTAAATCATATTTGTGTCCCCGTTCCCCACGGGTGACATGAGAAGGTGGTGACACCTCCCGGGGGGCGAGAGCGGGGCGGGCGCGCAGCCCTGCCAGGAGCCCTCCTTAAGAGGACACCGTTGGTTGGCAGCAGCGTGACCCTGTGCCGGCCGCCCCTCGGCCTCCGTGGCATGTGTGTGGGTGCTGCGATGGCAGCGTTAAAGCCTCGGCTCCAGCGCGGTGTGACCGAGCGATACTCGGCTCTCGGGAGAAGGCAGGAGTTCTCTGCTTTTACTTGTGGAAAAATACCAGAGAGCGTGTCAGGAGGCCGAACCCGGGGTTTCTCAGTGGGTCTCCTGGTGACTCCCCTTCCCCTGCCCTTTCTCTCTCCTTTTTCCCTTTCCCGGCCGACACACAACTTCTTGCACAGTCGGGACCGGCAGCTCTGCGGTGCCAGTGTGTGTTTTGCTGAATGCGTTTATTGTGCTGGAAGGTGGCTGGTGCCAGCGCGGCTCATTCGCGGCCCCAGAAGCCCGGGTGCCCCGAGCTTTGGTTCTCTCCCGGCGCAGGGCGACGGCTGCAGGTTTGGGAACGTCCCGCGGTAACGGGGCCGGGGCTGCGCTGGCCCTGCCCCGGGGCTGCGGCGCGGGGACCGAGGGCGAATCCCAGGCGGAGCGGGCAGGAACGCGGGCCGCTTGGCAGGACGTGTGCAGGGCTGCTGGGAAAGGGCTGCGGAGTTCCTTGATTTATTATTTCTTGTTCTAAGGTTTGTTGTTTTCTCTTTCTTTTATAAAACAAGCCCCCAGGAAGGGGTTTGAAATATCAGGACATTTGATCCCGAGTGCGTTATAAACCCTAAACGATAGCAATCTGGCCGTTATTAAAATACCTTCCTGGGCAGCATCTATCTAAACAAGCCTGTCTGGGAGGTTGTTTTCATTGACTCCATTTCAGCCCTGTTACTCGTAATGACCTGTCCTGTTGCCAATAAGCAGAAGAGCTGAAGGGTTTGGGACAAATTGATTTCAGGGAGATGTTGCTCTGCAGAGGAATCCAAGTACATTTCTTTCCTCACTTTGCATGGAAAGCTATTTTTCTTCCTCGCTGCCTCGTACTAGCCAAGAAAGAGGCTCCGATGTGAACTCACTTGGCAAGAGAGCAGGATGATTGGTAATTTCATCTGCTGATGCCTTTTTTTTTTTTAACCGTTTATGACTGTTCTCGTAGCAGCGACGCACGAGAGCGAGGGATTGGTTCACTGCGCTGTGGCCGGGACCATCTCTGCCCAGACTGGCCCCGATTTCGCTTTCCCCCCACCCCCCAAAATCATCCTGATGACAGTCCCCTGGGTTCCCATCGAGCCTGTGTCTCTCTCCTCTCGCCCAGAAGGAAGCCAAGCGCCCTGTCCCTCCGTCGGCCTCTGCTGAATATTTTTGCCCGTGGAATGGCCTCATTAAGGCAGAGTAATTAGCCGTCCCTTGGCTGCCCTCCACGCAGCTGAGATGGAGCCTGCTCCATCTCTGTTCCTGCTCTTCCCGTCTCCGGTGCCACAGCATCCCTGCGGGGCTGAGCCAGCCGTGGGGAGGGGGGCAGGTTGGGGACCGGGGAGGAGGCACAAGCTGTCTGGCAGGAGGGTGACAAAATGCTGCCCGGGGCGTCCCCACCCCGGGACGCTGGAGGCTGCGTCAGCCTGGGGCCGTGCCCGGCGCTGGAGGGGTGCCGGTGGCCCCTGCGCCTTCCCCTTAGGACGCAGCTGAGATGCTGCACTGGCCTGGGAGGCCCCGGCACGGAGACCCCTGAGGTGGGGGTCCAGGCAGCCCGGGGGGTCCCTGGGGAAGGGCGATGCTCCGGCATTGGCCGTTGGCTGGCATTCGCTCCGCCTGTCCCTGGGGGTGGCCAGGCTGGGACCTTCCTCCCGCAACGCCCCAGCGACCGGGGGGCTGCGCAGCCCCGGGGGGGCCGGTTTTACCTCCTGGGGAGTGTTTGGCTTGTGCGGGGGCGGGCGGGCGTGCGTGTGCGCAGGGGCCACAGGGATCCTGAGTGCCGAGTCAGACGTCCTGGACGTGGGCCACCAGCTTCCACCCAGCGGTTCCTCCTCTGAGCTAAATGGCTTAACAGAGGGGGTTTAAATTTATTTATTTTTTAGCCTGGTTTTCTAAGGAAAGAAGGCTGACGTGACGGTGGTGGCTGTGCGGGCCGGTGTCCGTCCCGTCCGCAGTCCCCTCCTCCCCATCTCGGAGCTGGCAGCGAGGCTCGAGGTGGCGGCTCCTCGCACAAGGAGGGGTCTGTTCCTGGGGGCTGGGGGGGCTGCACCGGACCCTCGAGGGCTGCGGGGTGCCCGTCCGTCCCGCGGCCAGCGCCCTTCGGGGCTGGAGTTTGTCTTCCTGCCTGTCCTGTTAACATACTTCTAATTAAGGAAAATTGTCCCCAGGAGCAGTGTTTATCCACGGAGTACGGTGCCGTTACAGAGACGGTCTTGTTCTCCGGGGGAGAGGATGTCTGCGGAGGGAAGAGACAGAAATTCCTCCAGATTATGGCATTATGTAAATGTATCAAACGGATCATTCCCTATAAAAAGGAAAGTAGGAAACCAATGTATTTGAGAAGCCCTGGGGACTGCATTCCTGACGAGCCTCCGTTCCTCTTCTGGAGGCGTTTTTGAGCCGAAACATTCGGCAACTTTTCCAAGCTTTTTTCCGCAGGAGCCGCGTGTCGCTGGCTCTGCCGGTGCCGCGGGCGTGCAGGGTGGCTGCCCGCCTGGGCTCCTCGCTGGGTGGCGAGTCAGGCACGGCCCCCCCCTCGCCCCTTGGGCTCTGGCTCGCGTGGGTCTTGCCGGGAGCGGGATGATGCCGCGCCGACTACCCCGGGGGCTGCTCTGGGCGGGTTCTCCGCTCCCGATGCGGCGTGGACGAGCAGTTCTGGTGCGTGGTCGGCTCGGGCCGAGGACAGCACAGTTACCCGTGTGTGTTTCTCTGCGGCTGGTCCTGCAGCCCGAATGCCATCGGCACTTGTGTGTGCTGGGGCTTGTGTTAGGTCTGATCCACCGCAGCTGAAGCAAAACACATGGGCTGTTCTTAGTAGATGCACTTGGACACAAAAATGGTTTATTTAAAAACAACGTGCAGACGTCAACAGCAGAGCTCAGTCCGGCTCTTTTATCTATCCCATGTGCTGGGGCAAAGGTGAAAATGCACCTCAGCAGAATGGGGGCAGGGACTTTTGGGGACAGGCCTCTGTGCCTGGCGTTGGACGTGGTGATGTTTTCAGCTGCTTCAAAGAGGAGTCGTGCAAGGAGGGTTCGCAGCAGAGCTGGGACCTCTCCTGGGCAGTGTCCCTGCCCTGCCCGGCTCCAGACACCCCGTGGGGAGCGTTCCCTTTAGGAGCACTTGGGAAGTGGGGTTTCTTCTGCAGCGCAGAGCACTTACTTCGAAGCTCTTTGCACCTTCACCACTGTAGGTGGTTTCTCTCCTTCCACGCTTAGCTGTGCAAGAGCCAGGGTGAGCTGCTGAGTCGCAGGCATCTTAATTGCAGCTGTTTCAGAACTGTGTCGAAATCCATGTTTTAGTCTGAGAGAAGATTGCGCGTTTCCTTCCTCCTTGTGTCAGGCCACAATTGATGTATTTGCAGACTGCACAACAACTGATTCATGCAGAGGAAAGTTATGTGCTGGGTCAGCAAAGCTCGTTCCCCAAAAAACCCACAGCCTTGCGGTGCTTGACTGGCCGTGGGGTAAATCAGATGCTCCGTGGCTAGGGTTAAGGGAGGGAGAACCTCTGGCAGGAGCTCCTCTTGACAGCCATTGAGTTGATGACCCACTTGTGTCAAGGAGCGGTTTGAGCGGGACAAGATGCTCCCAGGCCCATCGAGCACAGGATGAAATTGGAATTGAGGAGGAGGAGGGTTATTGCTCAGAGTGCCTGGGGAGACTTGTAAGAGTTGACAGGGCCAAGAACTTCTTGGGTGGAGGCTGGATGCTTCTGCTGCCGCCTGGGGCAGTTGCTCTCCCTGAGTGTGTCCTGGTAGTGCTGCAACAGGTCTCAGCCCTGTGTTGGAGGGGTCTGGGCTGGAAGGGACGTGTGGGAGCCTTTTCTTCCAGCCAGCTGGCCCCAGCGGTGGCTCCTCAGGGCCTGTTGGCCCAGGCTGCTTCAGCTTCTTCCACTGGTGGCCATGAGAAGGAAAAGGGAAAATCCAAGCACAGTGTGACATGGATTATTTTGTGGCAGGGACCTCAGCACAAGCTTGGTCAGGATCACTGGGTTCATGTTGAGCGTGAAACCAGGAAACATCTGTGCAGGGTGGGTTTCGGAGTTTGCTGAAGTTGCCAGCCCGCCCTTGTTGAGCAACGTGCCACTTGCGCGCAGATGAACTTCTTGGTGCTCGCTCTCCCCTCTGCCCTCCCTTCAGCTGCCCTCTCCCCATGAGGAAGGCGATGGTCAAAGGCCCCTTCAGCCAGCGGCGTTCCTGGCCCGTGCCTCTGAGCAGGGCTGGCTGGAGTGGACCTTGGCCCGACGAGGCTGGTTAGCTTCTTCCAGGAAGAGCCTTTAAAGTTGACATTCCCTGTTCTCTGCCCCCACAAGCTTGTTCTCAAACACTAGCAAATAAATAAATCTTGGGAAATTAGTTTTGCATGTTGCAATTGCTTGCAACGCCCAGCCGTGGTTGAGCAAGGAGGATGATTTGACTCTGGGATGGGAATTGGTGGGGAAGATGCACTTGCCAGCCAGCCCCCCTCGGCTGCTGGGGGCTGCGGGCAGGAGGAGAGGGGTGGGTGCTGCCCCCCGGCTTCTTCCTTCCATGGAAGCTGTTCCCAGGACCCTGCCGTGCCCAGGGACAGGCTGGTCCCTGCTGGTGCCCCTGAGCTTGGTCCTTGCGCGCGTCTTGCTGGTCATGGGTGGCCGTGGCCCACCTTCCCCGGCCGCCCGCTCTCCTGCTGCGGGAAGAGGCCGTGTCCATCAGTCCTCACCTCTCCCAAAGCCGAGTGGTGAGTCGGGGGGAGCTCTCTGCGGGCCAACACCAGGGGTTAAAAATAGACATTTGCTAAATTAGCTTCCACTGAAAGTTCAAGAGGAAATCCAGGTTTAGCTGAGGCTACAAGAAAGAGCTGAAAATAATAATAATAATAAAAACTGATTCCTGCGAAGGAGGGGGGAGGATGGTGAGCAGGGAGAGAAGGAGCAAGCTGGAAAACAAAAGCCTTTGAGGAGGGTAATGCTTTCCAGCTGCAAAAATACAGCCCGGGAGAAGAGCAAGTGCTTGCGTCACCCCCAGCTTCCCCGGCCCAGCGCTGCCCGGCTCGGAGCTGGGGCCCGGCCGGAGACCCCGCAGGCACCAGGACCCTCTCCTGGGCGGGAGAGGCGACTGTCTCAGCCACGGCATGAGGGGAGCTGCAGGCCCCAGGAGGCGAGCGGCCGGAAACCTGTGGCTTGTGTTGGGCATTTTCCCTTCTGATTCCTGTTTAGCGCCGTGTTGGTGAACATCCTCCCGTGGGACGGGCCGGACGCGGGCGGCTCAGTGGGACGCGGGCGGTGAGGTGGCAGCGGCCCCGTGACACCGGGGGCGTTGGGGGAGAGCGGCAGGAATGGAGGAGTGAGGTGTGGGCGAGCGCTGGTGACGGGGCGGCCATGGCTGGGCCCCGCTGGGAGGAGGGCGGCGAGGACGGGCCAGAGCCCGCGGCCGGGGGTCCGCGCCCCTGCGCGGGGTGAGGCCTCCGCACCGTCCCACGGGCGCTCCGCGTCCGCCCCAGCTTGGATCGCTCCCCGGTCCTGTGACTCTGACTCAGCCGCGCAGGCGCCGGCCAAGAGCTGCTTTTTTGGGGAATTCTTGCACATCCCTTTGCTGAAGCGTTTCTCGCCCGAGTGGGGCTGTGCAGCTCCGCCGCCCCCTCCCCTGTCGGGGGTGAATCGGGGCTGGGGGTGTAGCGGGGCGGGCGGGCACTGCTCCAGGCAGCCTGACTCGGGCAGCCCCATCTCGGAGGCAGAGCGCGGCCCTCGCCGGCCCCACGCCACCCCTACACCAACCCCAGGCACCTTTTTAGGTGGTTTTTGCTCAGCACGAGAACCTCTATCGCCAGTGGGCACCCGGGAGCTGGGTCGGGGGGTGCGAGGGCTCTGGCTGGACCAGGAGCCCCAGCTTTGCCCTGGCCCCTCTGCCGGCTCTGGCACGTCGGGCAGTGCGGCAGGAGCCCCGCGCAGGCCTTCGGTTCGGCTGGTTTGGTGATGATTCCTTGGCTCTGGCTGTTTGCGCGCGTCCTTAGGAGATGCATCACGCTGGCTGCGGGCGCCACGGCCTCGCCCTTCCGAGGGGAAGGCGGTTGGTCACTGGCCGGCCATGGCAGCCAGCAGCACGTCCTCGTCCCTGCAGCCACAGCCTTGACACTGGCCTGGATAACTCGGGGACCTGGGGTTTGGGTTTGTGCTCGGACAGGGCACCCCCAAACCACTGGGTGCTCGTCGGTTGGGTCTCGTCACAGTCCAGCAGCGCTTTGTGGTGCTGCAGCAGGGAAGGGCTCGATAGCATCAGGCCGAATCCTGCGAGCAGGGGGAGCGCGGGGCGTTGCAAAATGTCCTGGCTTGATTCATGTTTTCCCTTCCTCTGTGCTCCCGAGCTTCTGCGCTGGTTAATAATTCAGCGGCGTCTGGCCCTGCTCCTCTGGGGCTGTCTGGGTCCCGATGTCCTCGGGGTGGCCAGGCTGCGGGGCCGCTGCTGCTCCCATCCCTGCTTGGCCTTGCCCGTGCTGGCCGTGAAGGCCAGCCGCGGTGCTGGCACTGCCACGGTGCTGACACTGCCGCAGTGCCGTGTCGGCGCGGGGTCTTGGGGGGCACTAACCGAAAGGACAGGCCTCCAAAGCACTTGGCATCTCTCAGAGCCTCCGGGAGCTGCAGCCCCTCACCCCAGCCTTTGGCCTGGAGCTGGCGGGCGGGTGGGGGAGGCTGAGCTGCGCGGGGCGCTGACCTGGTTGCAAGGAAGGAATTCCTGTGCATTGGGTTTATCCGATTTAACAGGCTTTCACTGGTTTAATTAAATACTTAAACGCCACGTGCCAGATGCCGTCTCTCACCTGCTTCAGGGCGCGGGGCATCCCTGTGGCTCTGGATTAGCGCTGCCCGGGCTGCCTGGCTCGAGCGGGGCTCTGCCTGCAGCCCCTGGCTGCTGCCATCCGTCCTGTGCTGCCGCGAGCGTGGGCTCGGCAGACGTTTGCCGTCCCGGTGCTGCGGTTTGAGCCTCTTCCCCTTCTGTGCTACTCGGCTCTCGAGGAGCCGGCTTCGCCTCCTCCCTCCTCCAGTGCCCACCTGGCCGAGCCTTCCCCCCGCCTGGGCTGGGATGCTTTCCTGGCTGCGTGCGGTGTCTCTGACGGCGCTGCCGCTTGCGGCGGGGCTGCCTGGGGGGCGGCAGGTCCTGTCTCCCTTGGCAGGAGAGGGCGGGTTGCTGTGTCCATCCACACGGGGTGACGGGGGCCAGGTCCCTGGTGCAGTGCAGGTCACAGCTCCTTCATGGCTCACGCGGCTTTGCTCCTCAGCTACGTTTGTGCTTGAGATCCCGGGTGGACTGGACGTGGTCAGAGACCCCGTGCACAGACACGTGCGGGGCTCCTGGCTCCCTCCCTGCCTAACCTCTCCTCACCCCCCTCTCCCGTGGCCTAGATGTGGAGCAGATGGCTATTGACTGGCTCACGGGCAACTTCTACTTCGTGGATGACATCGATGACAGGATCTTTGTCTGCAACAAGAACGGAGTCACCTGCGTCACGCTGCTGGACCTGGAGCTGTACAACCCCAAGGGGATAGCGCTGGACCCAGCTATGGGGTAAGAGCATTGCTTGGGGGTGGGAGGGCTCGGCGTTGCTGCCTGGACCTGCACCATCGGTTTGGGGAGGTGGAGCAAGCCAGGAGGATCTGGCTGCTGCAGTCAAGTGGGGTGGCAGGGATGCTGCTGGAGAAGGGACTCGCCTGTCTGCAAGGGCCCCTCTGAGCTCTCAGCGTCTCTGCGTGGGTTCTGCAGCTCCTCTGAGCTCACCCTGTGGCCGTGCCTGGCAGCTGGTGCAGGCAGGTGCTCCAGCCCTTGGCACAGCTGGGCCATGCAGGCAGCAAGAAGCTCCCTGGGGTCGGCCCCGGCTGGAGCTGCTGTGGTGGACCCCAGCCACCCCCATGCCCACGGGGGCAAGCCTGTGTCTGCAGGCGTGAGCATGCACTGTCTGTACGTCTGCGTCCTCCCCCTCTCTGGGCTGAACGTGACACCCAGGCTCTGAGCTCCCGTGTTTGCCCTTCTCGCGCAGCAAAGTGTTCTTCACCGACTACGGGCAGATCCCCAAGGTGGAGCGCTGCGACATGGACGGGCAGAACCGCACCAAGCTGGTGGACAGCAAGATTGTCTTCCCCCACGGCATCACCTTGGACTTGGTGAACCGGCTGGTGTACTGGGCTGACGCCTACCTGGACTATATCGAGGTGGTGGACTACGAAGGCAAGAACAGACATACCATCATCCAGGGCATCTTGGTGAGTGGGGCCAGAGGGAGGTTGGGGTCAGGGGAGCCTTATGGCAGAGTGTGCTAGAGGCATGTCTGAGCTTGGGCTACTGGGCGGCACTGGTCCACAGGCTTGGCTTTGCTGGTCCAGCACAGAAAAGGCACAAGATGCTGAACACCAACTGGTCCTGCCAAGCCCAGTCTCATGCCCTAAATGAGACGGGGGCGAGAGCCATACAGCAGGATCAGGGGCAGGCACTGGGGGCTTCACGTGCCTCCGAGCCGGGGTTCTCATGTCTCCTAAATTCCTTGTGGACGCCTGTGCGGTGCCTTCCAGATCGAGCACCTCTACGGGCTGACCGTCTTCGAGAACTACCTCTACGCCACCAACTCGGACAATGCCAACGCCCAGCAGAAAACCAGCGTCATCCGGGTCAACCGCTTCAACAGTACCGAGTACCAGGTGGTGACACGGGTGGACAAGGGAGGAGCGCTGCACATCTACCACCAACGGCGCCAGCCCACAGGTGGGACCTGCCCGGGAAAAGCAGCTTCTTGGGCCCCAAGGCTGGGTGGTGATGGGGACAGGCTGCACCTCCCGAATTCTCTCTCCTAATGGGGCCAGACACTCAGGACAGGTTCACTTGCCCAGGAGCCTCCGTCGGTAGCACCCTGCAGCCCCAAAGAGCCACGCTCAGCAGTGGGACCCTCGCTGCGGGGGGCAGCGGCAGAGCGAGGGGTGCTGCCAGAGCCTGCCCAGGGTGCTGAGTGCCGGGTGGGCCGAAAGGCACCGGCCCAGGGACAGGGACAGAGGAGCCGGCTGCCCAGCTGTGGGCCGCAGGAACTCCCGGAGCTGCCATCCTGCTGACCCTGCTCCTCGACCAGGGGTTCGGGTGGGATTCCTGCTCCCCAGGCAGCCGGGGGCCGGCCTCTTGCTGCGCTGCCGCACACCCTGGGTGCCCCAGGCCCCCTCTGTCACTCTGTCTCCTGCGAGAGCCGTGGCAGCCGTCCCTGTGAGCCGGGCAGCTGCACAATGCGGTTGATCAATCACATCTCGCTGGAGAGCGCAGGGACGTGGGAACAGATGCGGCATCTTGAAATATTAATGGCTCCCTTTTGCGGTGCCCACACGCTCTTGGTCCCCGCTGCCGGCGTGTTTGCCCTTCGATCGGGGCACGCACTCCTGGGCACTGAGGGATTTCAAGGGAGCTGAAAGGCTTCAGAGCTGCCCCCTCCCTGTGTCCATCGCCGTTTGCCTGCTCCACCCCCAGCACCTTCCTGCAGTTAATCAATTTACTCGTTTAAAATCCTCTTAGCATCGGCAGCCTGCTTGGCATTTTCCAGAATATAAAACTAATCAGGAGGTTTCTGAGCGGTGAAGGAACGTGACTAAGGGGGCTCTCCGGGCCGGTGCTGGCTGTCCCCATGCAGGAGCTCATCCTACCAGCCCCGTCTGCGTAGCGGCTGGGCAGCCCCGCTCTCGCTGTGGCCCACGAGGGCTGGGCTGGCAGGACAGAGGCAGCGTGCCCGGTGTGCTGGGACACGCCGTGCTGGTTTCTGCTCCGCAGTGGTCCTTCACCTTGGGCAGGTCCTTCCCCATCTCTGCGTTGTCTGTCCTGTGCAATGCTCAGCCCCTGGCTCGTGGCTGGGAGCTCCGGGGGAAGGGGCCCCCCTAAAGCCTGGAGAGCCACGGTCGGGCCAGTAGCACCTGTGAGACTGTCTCTGCATCCCTGTGGTCGCAGACTAGTGTCCCCTCCCTGGCGCGGACCTGGGGCTGGACGGGACATCCCTGCGCTGCTCCAGTTGCCTCGGGGCGCTGGAGCCTGCGCTCTGTGTTGCAGTGAGGAGCCACGCCTGCGAGCCCGATCAGTTCGGCAAGCCGGGGGGCTGCTCGGACATCTGCCTGCTTGGGAACAGCCACAAGAGCCGGACCTGCCGGTGCCGCTCCGGGTTCAGCCTGGGCAGCGACGGGAAGTCCTGCAAAAGTGAGTCCTGGCCCTCCCTGGAGAGCTGCGGGAGGGGGCGAGGGGCCGCGGCTGCCCCGCTCTGCGAGGGACCAGGGTGGGCAGAGGCGCTTGTGCCGGTCAGTTGGGAGCACACGGGCCACGGGGCGAGCGGAGCTTTTCGGTTCTTTCCCTCCTGCTTGCAAACAGCCCTTTCCTTGCTGGCCCGAGCCGCGGGCTGCCTGCCGGGCTCTGCGGTCCCTGCAGACCTGCTGCGTGCCGGGGCAGGTTGCTGCCTCTTCCCGGCCTCCGTGTCGTATCTGCCCCCCCGTGAAAGCCCCGGTGCCACGCGCACTGGGCTGCCCACCCCCAGTGCCCCCCCGGCCTGGCTGGTGGTGATGGCTCTCCCGTCTCTCCACAGAGCCCGAGCACGAGCTGTTCCTGGTGTACGGGAAGGGGCGTCCAGGCATCATCCGCGGGATGGACATGGGGGCCAAGGTGCCGGACGAGCACATGATCCCCATCGAGAACCTCATGAACCCCCGAGCGCTGGACTTCCACGCGGAGACTGGCTTCATCTACTTCGCTGACACCACCAGCTACCTCATCGGGCGCCAGAAGATCGACGGCACGGAGCGAGAGACCATCCTGAAGGACGGTGCGTGGCCGAGGGGCCCAGCCTGGCCCCTCCCCAGTGTGGTCAGCCCCAGCAGCCGGCAGCAACGGCCATCAGAGCATTTCCTTGTGTAATGGCAGCGCTTCTGTCCTCTCCCTTGTGTCTTTGGCCCTTAAAACTAAGGTTTGAAGCTGCTGCTTGGGTTTATGTGTAGACTGCTGTTGAGAGACAGGTACAGAGCACGTGCCCCAGCAGAGGTGGGAGACGGACCCTGTCCCTGGGTGTCCCCCTCCTGCCTGAGCTGGCCCACCCCAGTCTGGTCAGATGGGAGGAGGAGGGATGGGGGGTCCTCACTCAGGGTCCGGGGGCTCAGCGCGGTGCCAGCTGAGTACGTTTGTGTTGCGTCGGGGCAAACCAGCCAAGGATGCTCCTGAATTTGGCTTTTTGCAGCCCAGGCTCCCTGTGGCTGCAGTGGGAGCTGCCTGCACGGGGGCTGGGGGGGCCCTCATCCCTGTGGGTTTGCGTTGGGATCAGGTGCTGCCGAACGCGCTGTGAATCACGCGGGGCTGTCACTTCCACTCCCTGTCTTCCCGTGGCCGCGCAGCCCCGGTGACAAGCGCCCGCTCCTGCTTTTCCCCAAAGGCATCCACAACGTGGAGGGGATCGCTGTGGACTGGATGGGGAACAACCTGTACTGGACGGATGACGGCCCCAAAAAGACCATCAGCGTGGCTCGGCTGGAGAAGGCTGCCCAGACGCGGAAGACGCTGATCGAGGGGAAGATGACCCACCCCCGGGCGATAGTGGTGGACCCCCTGAACGGGTGCGGGTGCCTGGGCGGGCAGGGCTGGCTCACGGGAGGGCACGACTGCTCCTGCCCGCAGCAGAGACCAGAGAGCTGGCGGTTGGGTCCCCAGCCCCGCACGCCGGTCGCTGCGACTCTGAGCGTCAGCGGTGGCTCACGAGCTGTGACAGCGGGGCCAGGCAGCAGCTCCGGCCGCGGGGATGGCTCTGCACTGCGTGGCAGCTTCAGCCTGGGCTTGGCAGCGCTGGCGTGGCCGGGAGGGCCCTCGGGCTGCTGCGTTGGGCTGGGGCCCGGCTGCAGGCACCAGGCAGTGGGACCTCCCTGCGGCTTCGGGTCAGCCCCTCTGCGAGGAGCCAGAGCTCACGCCGGGCTCGGTGGAGGCACAGCCGGTCACTCCTCAGCTCAGCGGCGGGGTGGGCTCCGAGCCCAGCTCGTCTGCGTCTGTAACAGCGTAGTGTCTGTGGCAGGTGGATGTACTGGACAGACTGGGAGGAGGATCCCAAGGACAGCAAGAGGGGCAAGATCGAGAGAGCCTGGATGGACGGTTCCAACCGAAACATCTTCATCACCTCCAAGACCGTCCTGTGGCCCAACGGGCTGAGCCTGGATATCCCAGCCAAGATCCTCTACTGGGTGGATGCTTTCTATGACCGCATCGAGATGGTCTATCTCAACGGCACCGAGAGGAAGGCAAGTGGAGGCCCCGTGGGCTCTTGGGTGCTGATCGCCCCAGAGTTTGGGCTGTGGGCAGCCGAGCCACTGCCTCAGCTGGCTGCATCCGCCACGGGCCTGCGCGGGGGATGGCTGGCCACATTCAGCCACGCTCCCCTGCCGCCTGTCCCCTCCTCTCCCCTTCAAATGTCCCTTGCCCTGTCCCACCATGTGGGGTTTCCCCGGGCACCGTCCCAGCTAACGACCAGTGTCTCTGCCTCCCTGTGCCCGCAGATTGTGTACGAGGGACCTGAGCTGAATCACGCCTTCGGGCTGTGCCACTACAGCAGCTTCCTCTTCTGGACCGAGTACCGCAGCGGCAGCATCTACCGCCTGGACCAGGCCTCCAAGGTGGTGAGCCTGCTGCGGAACGAGCGCCCGCCCATCTTCGAGATCCGGATGTACGACGCGCAGCAGCAGCAAGGTGCTGGGGCCGCCTCTGCCCGGCACCGCAGGGACCTGCCGTGCACGAGGGGACGGGGGGCTGGAGAGGGGTGGGACTGAGGACCGGGGGCTGAGGAAGTGCCCCGCCTAAGCAGCCCCCCACCTCTTTTTGCCTTCTTTTGGCCATATCCCTGCCTGTCCATCCGTACCTGGTGAGGGGTCCCCACTGCCTTGCATGGCCTGATGAAGTGGGGTCTCCAGCTGGGTGGTGACTGTGGAGCCTGTTGAGGGAGTCCTGGGGCCGAGGGCATCCAGCAGCCCCCTGTGGGTCAGCAGGGTTCCCTGAGTGCTGCAGTCCTTTTCTCCTCACCCCTGCCTTGCCTCCGCAGTGGGCTCCAACAAGTGCCGTGTAAACAACGGCGGCTGCAGCAGCTTGTGCCTGGCCACCCCCCGGGGCCGTCAGTGCGCCTGTGCCGAGGACCAGATCCTGGGGCCAGACTCCGTCACGTGCCAGGGTAGGCTGCCTTGGGGCGCAGCCCCTCTGGGGACCCCCTTTCCCCAGGGGGTGGGTGGGGACACGGGGTCTGCGGCTCCACGCTGGCACATCGGCCCCCTCGGTGGGGGCTGGCCTGGGGCTCGGGGAGGTGGGTGCTCCCTGCCCGGGGAGCGGGTGGAAATCCCTGCGGGGTCCCTGCGCAGGAGCCGTGCCACAGTGTGTGACGCTGCCCGCGCAGTCGGGGCGAGGTTGCTCTGCTGCCAGCACAGGGGAGAGACCTTCTCGTTTCATGCTCAGGAGCTGGTGGACACGGGCACGAGTGTCTGTGTACGCTCGGAGGGCTGCTGGGCAGTCGTGTGGACATCCTGCCAGCCTGGGGACGCAGGACTGTCCTCGCTGCTGCCCTGCACTTGGTCACTTGGTTAAAATCATCCCCTCCCTTTGCTTTTCCCTTGCCAGCCAACCCGTCCTACATCCCCCCTCCGCAGTGCCAGCCCGGGGAGTTCGCCTGCAAGAACAACCGCTGCATCCAGGAGCGCTGGAAATGCGACGGGGACAACGACTGCCTGGACAACAGCGACGAAGCCCCTGAGCTCTGCCGTGCGTAGCCGCCTCCTGCGCGGGGGGATCGCGGTTCACAGGCTCCTGGGGCGGCAGGATTTGGGCTGAGCTTCCCGCAGATGTGGGGCCAGTGGCTGGGACGGGGTCAGGCAGCCAGGACCCCTGTGTCCCCTCCCCAGCTCTAGGAGGGGAGCGGGCTCGAGCACTTGAGGGGGGAAATGGTGATTAGGATCCTGGATGCCCAGTTTTTCTGAGGCTCCCTGCCCTTTTCTGTCTCAGTGTTTCTCTCCACCAGATGTGGCGGAGGCACGGGGGTGGGATGGAGAGGGGCAGGTCCTGAGTGCGTGTCTCCCCTGCAGACCAGCACACCTGCCCCTCGGACCGTTTCAAGTGCAAGAACAACCGCTGCATCCCCAACCGCTGGCTCTGCGATGGGGACAATGACTGCGGGAACAACGAGGACGAGTCCAACTCCACCTGCTCGGGTGAGAGCCTGCCTCTCCTTGGGGAGCAGAGGGAGAGCTCGGGCTGCAGTGCCGAGCCGCAGCCTTCACTGTTCCCTGCACGCTGCAGGGCCGAGGCCGAGGTTTCGGGGCCTCGTGCGTCCCTGCCGCCCACCTTGCAGCCACTGTGGCTTCTGCGCCTGTGCCTCACAGGAGCCCTGGGGGGTTTGTTCCCCGCCTTTCCCCCAGCAAAGCAAGGCACCACCAGCTACTAAAGCTCTGTCTGTCTCCCCGGGCCAGCTCGGACCTGCTCCCCCAAGCAGTTCTCCTGTGCCAGCGGGCGCTGCATCCCCATCTCCTGGACGTGTGACCTGGACGATGACTGCGGGGACCGCTCCGACGAGTCGGCCTCGTGCGGTGAGCAGGGGCGGGGGGCACTGGGAGCACTGGGAGCACAGGGCCCTTTGGGGGAGCGCTGCTTCTCGCCCCACTGCGGGACAGAGGCACTGATGGGGCCAGGCGTGAGGACTGGGGTACAGGGTGTCTCCCCCACGCTGATCGTGCCTCTGCCTCCTCTGCAGCCTACCCGACCTGCTTCCCCTTGACGCAGTTCACCTGCAACAACGGGCGCTGCATAAACATCAACTGGCGGTGTGACAACGGTAAGGACCGCGGCCCTGCCGCTGCCGAGGGGGCACAGCCGGGACGGCGAGACCAGACGCAGGGGTGCCAGACTGGCAGGGGCCCCGTTCCTGCAAGGGCCGTTTCTCAGCCCTGTGCGAAACAGCAGAGCCCGGCCCTGAAGGGAGGAGGCATGAGCTGGAGGTGTGAGCGCATCCTGCAGCACCAAGACCCACGTTTTCCTTGGCTACCCTTGGGGGAGCGGCTGTCGCAGGAATAGCCTGGCAGGGATCATTTCAGCAGATCTTGGTGTTCTTTGCATGGTGGCCAGAGCTCAGCCCCAGTGCTGGAGATGAGTGTGGGGTGGCCTGTGCTGCCGGCAGGGCTGAGACGGGTCCCGGAGCCCTGGGGAAGGCAGGAGAGGTGTCCTAGCGAGCTCACATCTGGCCTTGGATCTGTTTCCAGGGCCAGGCCTGGGAGAGAGGGTTTGCCCCAAGGCTGCTTTCCCTCCCCGCAGGTTTATTTCAGTCTTCCTAGCAGCTCTGCGTCGTTAGGTTTAATTAGTGGCTTCAGAGCAGGCGAGACACATACAGAGCTGCAGAGTGCACATGCCGGCGCAGGGGGTTAGCAGGGAGCTGCGGGTGCAGGCCTCTCCCTGGGGTCTTCCTGGGCAAACGGCCTCTTCCCCTGGGGCAGCCCCACCTCTGAGCCCTTCCTGCCACTGGACAGTCTCTTTGCCCGGGGATGCACCAGGGCTGGCAGCCCGGCGCTCACAGAAGCGATGGCCTCGGCGTGGAGCACCCCCGTGCAGCCGAGAGCCCCCCCAGGCGCCGGCAGGGCAGGAGCTGCAGCGACGGGGGGCTCCCAGCCCGGCTCCCCCAGCACCCTCCACTGCCTCTGGTCTCGCCTCCCGGGCCGCTCGGTTGCCTGCGCAGCCTCCGTGTGCCTCTCCGTGTCAGTGTGCACGTCCCGGCGTCAGCGTTTTTGTGCCACCCTCTGTCCGTGTGCCGTGTTGTGTTGTTTTGTTTGTCACTGTGCCCACTCTCCTGTCTGGTTGGTTCTGTGTTTCAGAAAAAGATTGTGGGGATGGCTCTGACGAAAAGAACTGTCCAAAGCCTACCGGTTAGTGCATAGATCAACATGCACCAGACCCCAGCCTGGCCCCACACAACCCCCAAACCTGCCCCCTCCAGGGTCCTGCGAGCCCCAAGGGCCGCTCCTCTGGACACTGGCAATGCCCCCGCGCTCTCTGGCAATGCCCCCGCGCTCCAGCAGCGGGAGGGACGTGCCGGGTGCCGGGGAGCGAAGCAGCCGTCCCTCCCAAGCTCCTGTTGGTGGGAGCCCAGAGGGGTTGGGGTCTGCAGCTGCAGGAGTTGGGCTGCTGGTGAAGCGACGCGGCAGCTGTCAGTGCCATTGTCCTCGTGCCCATCATGAGCTGCCCTGTGCGGGGGCAGACCGAGGCACCGGGAGGCGAAGGCCCTTTACCGGGCTCAGGCGGGGTGTCCGCAGCGGCGCAGAGCCGGGCCAGCCCCACGCCCTGTGCCGACGCTGGCGGGGCGGGCGGAGGGGCTGCATTGCCAGTGTCCCACTACCGTCAGACCAAAGCCCCCCCTGCCCATCAGTGGGCGATGGGGTTCCCTCCAGGCAGGCTGACACCCCCCAATTGGCCGTACCAGCCCACCTCCCCCTGGGTGCACCCTGTAAAGGGGTGCGCTGTGCCCCCAGCCCCGCTCCCCCCACGGAGCGGGGCTGCCCCTTGGCGCTGGGCACCCCCCAGCCTCCCCAGGTTCATGGCTGATCTATGCAGTTTCTGTGTTTCACGGTCTCTGTGCGCTGCTGGTGCTGTGGCGGTGCCTGGGAGCGTGTCGGGGGGCGGGGGGGCCAGGGGCTCTCCGTTCAGCCCGGCCTCTCCGGCGGGGTCCCGCTGCCAGCACCGAGGGGCTGCCTGTCGCCCCGCGTCCTGTCTGCCGGCGTGGTCTGTCTGATCCCCGTTGTTCCCTGCTTCCCCCGGCCGCCTCCTCTGGCAGGGGGGTCTCTGCCTTCCTCCCTCCTGCTGTGCCTCCGCCAGCCCCCCTGGCCAGCTGGGCGCTCCCTGAGCCCCGTCCCGCTCCCCTTCCCTCTCCAGACAACGACTGCGGGGACAACAGCGACGAGGCGGGCTGCAGCCACTCCTGCTCCAGCAACCAGTTCAAGTGCAACAGCGGGCGCTGCATCCCCGTGCACTGGACCTGCGACGGGGACAACGACTGCGGGGACTACAGCGACGAGACTCACGCCAACTGCACCAACCAGGGTGAGCGGTGGGGTCAGGCTGCCCCTGTGCTGCTGCGGGGTGCCCTTTCCTGGGGCGACCTGGGTCCTGCCCCGGCGGGGAGGGAGCCGCAGAGAGACCCTCCCAGGCGTCAGCTCTGCTGCTGTCCTACCTGGAGAGCCAAAAGCCCCCGGGCAGAGCCCACTGCTGCCAGGCAGGGGATCCTGCAGCCTCCTCTGCCCACCCTCCTGCACCTCTGGATGCCCCTGGCCCTTTCCCTGACAGGCTGAGTGCCTGGTTCTCCTCCCACCCCCTGAACCCACCCGGTTCCCAGCTCCTCGGGGCAGAGGCAGTGAGCGGGTGTTCGTGCCCTCCCCGCAGCCACGCGCCCGCCCGGGGGCTGCCACACTGACGAGTTCCAGTGCCGGCTGGACGGGCTCTGCATCCCCATGCGCTGGCGCTGCGACGGCGACACGGACTGCATGGACTCCAGTGACGAGAAGAACTGCGAGGGGGTCACCCATGTCTGCGACCCCAATGTCAAGTTTGGCTGCAAGGACTCAGGTGAGAGCAGGGGACGGGGAACCGCTGCCCCTGCCCCCTCTGACCTGGGGAAGGGCTGGGACCCGCCTCGGCTTGGTGGGGACGGGGCAGTGGTGGAGGGACACAAGCTCCGGGGCAGCCGGGACCCTGAGTGCCTGAAATAACATCTCCTCTGTGTCTGATCTGCCCCCTCCTCGCTCCCCCACGGCAGCCCGCTGCATCAGCAAGGCCTGGGTCTGCGACGGGGACAGCGACTGCGAGGACAACTCTGACGAGGAGAACTGCGAGTCGCTGGTGTGCAAACCTCCCTCCCACACCTGCGCCAACAACACCTCCATCTGCCTCCCCCCCGAGAAGCTCTGTGACGGCTCTGACGACTGCGGGGACGGCTCCGACGAGGGCGAGCTCTGCGGTGAGTGCGGAGCTGGGTGCGGGACACGGGGTCTCCCCTGGCCGGGAGCGGGACGAGGACCTGACGAGCCCGTCCTCTCTCCGCAGACCAGTGCTCCCTGAACAACGGCGGCTGCAGCCACAACTGCAGCGTGGCCCCTGGCGAGGGCATCGTCTGCTCCTGTCCCCTGGGCATGGAGCTGGGCTCGGACAACAAGACCTGCCAGATTCAGAGCTACTGCGCCAAGCACCTCAAGTGCAGCCAGAAGTGCGAGCAGGACAAGTACAACGTCAAGTGCTCCTGCTACGAGGGCTGGATGCTGGAGCCTGACGGCGAGAGCTGCCGCAGCCTGGGTGCGTGCGGGTGGGCTGCGGGGGCTGGCAGCATCGCCCCAACTGCCTGTGATGGGGATTGTTCTCGCCTCGCTCTCGGAGGCAGCAGCAGTGGAGCTGAGAACCGTGCTGACGGGCACGGCCAGGTCCTGGGGGGATCTGCCTGCCGACAGTGGACCCCTCGCTGTCCCCACCTGGGGCAAGCAGCCCTTTATGGTGCAGGGATGTGGGTGGTCCCATAGCTGGGGCTGGGGCCAGGAGCCAGGACACCTTCCCCCTGCCTTGTCTGTGCCCCACTTCTGACCCTGCCCTGCTTTCCCCAGACCCCTTCAAGCCGTTCATCATATTCTCCAACCGCCACGAGATCCGCCGCATCGACCTGCACCGGGGTGACTACAGCGTCCTGGTCCCCGGGCTGCGCAACACCATCGCCTTGGACTTCCACCTCAACCAGAGCTCACTGTACTGGACCGACGTGGTGGAGGACAAAATCTACAGGGGAAAGCTGCTTGAGAATGGGGGTGCGTGGCCGTGGGGGCGTGGAGCAAGCTGGGGGGGCCACACGGGTGGGAAAGCAGGGGTGCGCTCCTGGGATAGGGTGATGGCTCCTTGGGACCCCGCAATGGTGCGGCCACCAGAGCCCACAGACCCTGTCGCGATCCTGTTCTGCTCTCTAAAGTTGCTCATTATGTAGGAGTTAATTAGCATTCCCAGCACTTCCCTGATGGTAATTGCAGCCAGCAGCTGGGAGCACAAAGCCGGGACCCCTCCCCATCCGTGCTGTGGAGCAGAGGGCACCCGCAGTGGGGCAGTGAGCCCAGTGCTGGGACCATGGACGTGGGGCTGAGCCCTTTGGGGTTCAGGCCCCGTTTGGGGAGGAAGCGTCCCCCCACCATCGATCCCAGTCAGGCTGGGTGGAGCTGTTCAGGACTGGGGCACGATGGGGGCCGGTGGGCTGGGGAAGAGGGACCAGCCTGAGCTCTCCTGGCGCTGTGCTCCGCAGCCCTGACCAGCTTCGAGGTGGTGATACAGTATGGGCTGGCCACCCCCGAGGGGCTGGCCGTGGACTGGATCGCGGGCAACATCTACTGGGTGGAGAGCAACCTGGACCAGATCGAGGTGGCCAAGCTGGACGGCACCATGCGAACCACGCTTCTGGCTGGGGACATCGAGCATCCCCGCGCCATCGCCCTGGACCCCCGCTATGGGTAAGGCAGGAGGGGACGTCGGTCACCAGGACACGGCACCCTTGGGACCTCGTGGGGGGACCAGGCCAGGGGCTCCTGTCTGGGCACACACCCCACTGCCCACTCGGGAGGTGGAGCATGGTGTCCCCGTGCTGACCGTCCCCGCCGGCTGTCCCTCGCAGGATCCTCTTCTGGACGGACTGGGACGCCAGCCTGCCCCGCATCGAGGCCGCCTCCATGAGCGGCGCGGGCCGGCGCACCATCCACAAGGAGACGGGCTCGGGGGGGTGGCCCAACGGGCTCACCGTCGACTACCTGGAGAAGCGCATCCTCTGGATCGATGCCAGGTAGGAGCAGGACCCCCATCTTTGCCCCACGCCTCCCCTCCGTGTCCCCTCTACCCCCCGTCCTCCCCGTCCCTCCGGGCTCTGGCCCCTGTGGTGTTCTGCCATTTGGCTGCTGGGCTGCGAACGAAAGCCTTTGCTCTGTGGGGTCTGTTTGTGTCTGCAGCACGTCCCAGCCTTTGCTCTGGGTTTTCTCCTCTGGGTGGGCTCTGATCCCTGGTGTAAATCAGAGCAGTCGCCCTCCCCTCAGCGCTGGGCAGGGCAGAGGCGGTGGCTGCTTAGACCCTGTGGGTTGTTGCTGTCGGGTTGAAGACCTGGCCCTTGCCTGTGCCTGGTGCCCTGTGCCCAGCTGTCTGCCCACTCTCACCCCGTGTCTCTGCTGGGCACAGGTCAGACGCCATCTACTCAGCCCTGTACGATGGGACGGGGCACATCGAGGTGCTGCGGGGACACGAGTACCTGTCGCATCCCTTCGCTGTCACCCTGTATGGGGGGGAGGTCTACTGGACCGACTGGCGCACCAACACGCTGGCCAAGGCCAACAAGTGGACAGGGCACAATGTGACGGTGGTGCAGAGGACCAACACGCAGCCTTTCGACCTGCAGGTCTATCACCCCTCCCGGCAGCCCCTGGGTGAGCTGGGGAAGTGGCGGTGGCGGGACGGGGTGGGGGGAGCGCGGTGGGGAGACGGCGCTGGCACTCAGTGTGTGCCCACACCCACTCGGAGCATCACGTGGGAGCTGCTTCCAGCCCCGTGGCTGCCCCTTCTCACCCTCCACCGAGCCAGAGGCCCCCGCTATGGCCCGGGCCACCCAGTGAAGAAGTGTCCTGGGGTGATGAGGCTGATGGGTCAGAGCCCCTCGATGGGGCAGGCTGGGCCTGGGGGGTCTGCAGCTCTCTGGGGGCTCCTGGGTGGGTGTCCCCTGGAACAGGGACGTCGCTGAGTCTTTTATCCCCTTTGCAGCTCCTAACCCCTGTGAAGCCAACGGGGGCAAAGGGCCGTGTTCCCACCTCTGCCTCATCAACTACAACCGCACGTTGTCCTGTGCCTGCCCCCACCTCATGAAGCTGGACAAGGACAACACGACCTGCTATGGTAGGGGTCTGCGCAGGCTGCCCCGGGGTGGGGAGGACGAGCGGGTGCTTTGGAGCTGGCTCTGCAGGCCAGGCTGAGGTCCCACGACTGCCCCTCTCGTCCTTCTCCCCAGAGTTTAAGAAGTTCCTGCTGTACGCGCGGCAGATGGAGATCCGGGGCGTGGACATCGACAACCCCTACTACAACTACATCATCTCCTTCACGGTGCCCGACATCGACAATGTCACGGTGGTGGACTACGACGCCCTGGAGCAGCGCATTTACTGGTCCGACGTCCGCACCCAGACCATCAAGAGAGCCTTCATCAATGGCACCGGCGTGGAGACCGTCGTCTCTGCGGGTGGGTGTGGGGGAGCGTCGCCCCGCACGGCTGCTCCTGCCGGGTCCTGGAGCGGGGCAGAGCCGCCAGCCCTCCAGAGGGTTCGGCTCCGTGAGATCGGCCCTTCCTCTTCATCTGAGCATCATCCCAGCCCCATTCTCCCAACTGACGAGTCTCCCTTTTCCATTCCCTTTCAGACCTGCCCAACGCTCACGGCCTCTCGGTGGACTGGGTTTCCAGAAACCTCTTCTGGACCAGCTACGACGCCAACAAGAAGCAGATCAACGTGGCGCGGTTGGACGGCTCCTTCAAGAACGCGGTGATCCAGGGGCTGGACAAGCCTCACTGCCTGGTGGTTCACCCGCTCCGGGGGTAAGTCTGTGACGGGACGCGGTGCCAGCGGGCTTGGGGTCAGGCCAGGAGCGTCGAGGGAGGAGGGGTATGTGCAGGCACACGTGTGTGTGCGCGTGACAGCACCTGTGCGCGGCGGAGGAGGGAGCAGGCTGCTCTCCCTGTGTGTCAGCACGTGTGGGAGGTGTGTGGGAGCAGACGGGGCCGCGGCTCGGGAGGTGTTTCTGCCGGTGCGTGCGGAGCCGCAGGCTGCGCTTCTGTGCACACGCGTGTGCGCGTGAAGGACGGGCTGCGGATGAGGGTGCATCCACGAGCGGGTGCCAGCCTGGATGTGCACAGGGCTTTGCTGGGCAGGGCTGCGCGAGTGCAAGCGCTGAACCCCCTCCCAGGTCCCGGTGCTGGCGGTGAGGAGGCCGTCGGGCTGCCCAGGCTGTGCAGAGGGGAGACGGGCCAGCCCAGGGCTGGCCTCAGCCTGGAGAGCGGGCCGGGGTGGCAGGGGCTGGGGGGCAGCAGAGCTGCGCATGGGCCGTCTCCGTGGGGCCATTGGAGCCGCTGTGCTCAGTGTCCCCTCTCTGGTGCAGGAAGCTGTACTGGACAGACGGGGACAACATCAGCGTGGCCAACATGGACGGCAGCAACCGCACTCTCCTCTTCACCAACCAGAAAGGGCCTGTTGGTACGGACCCCCCCATGCGCCCCGGTACCACCCCGCCTTGCAACGTCCTTGCCGGCCCTAAAAGCCTCAAGCCCCCACTCTGGCAGCCCTGGCTCCCGGGGGTTGGCAGCTGGTTTGTGCCGGGTCACCCTGGCCTCGCGTGCCCATTCTCTCCATCACCCCATCCGCTCTGCCGGTCCCATCCCACCTCCCAGATGGCAGTGGTCCCTGTGTGCCACCGGGACACTGATGGTCCCTTGCTTCCCAGGCCTGGCCATTGACTACCCGGAGAGCAAGCTGTACTGGATCAGCTCTGGCAATGGCACCATCAACAGATGCAACCTGGATGGCAGCAGCCTGGAGGTGATCGAGTCTGTGAAGACTCAGCTGAGCAAGGCGACTGCCCTGGCCATCATGGGTGAGAGCTGGCGGGGTGATGGGGGCGGCTGGTGAAGCCCTTTTCCTTTCTCCTGGCCCTGCCCAAACATACGCTGCTCCTTGCCCCCTCTAGCAGCTGTGGAGGGGATGCTTCTCCACCAAAGGCTGAGCTCAGACCCCTTTTTGCAGACTGTCGCATGTGAATCTGTGTGGAACCACCACTCTGCTGCTGGGGCGGGAGGGGACAGGGAAAGCTGCTGCATGTTCCTGCCTTCTCCTTCCAGGCGACAAGCTGTGGTGGGCTGACCAGGCCTCCGAGAGAATGGGCACCTGCAACAAGAAGGACGGGACGGAGGTGACAGTGCTGCGGAACAGCACCACGCTGGTGATGCACATGAAGGTGTACGACGAGAGCATCCAGCAAGGTGAGCACGTGGTCCTGGGAGAGACTCTGCAGGGCCGGGCAGCGGCTCGGCCGCTCTGCCAGGGTGCCAGCAGGGCCGGAGTCTGGCCCACGGTGGCCGGGCGGCCGGCTGACCCCATCCCTTCTTGCTGGCCAAGCCTGGCCCTTGCCAGCTGGCGCAGGGCACCGTGCCTCGTGCGGCCACCCCGAGCAGACGCCCCAGCCTCCCCCAGGCACCCACAGCCCTGGTGGGTGTCCCCTGGCCCCCCGCTGCCCCTCACCCCTGCTTCTCTCTGTGGCAGCTGGAGCCAACCCCTGCAGCCTCAATAACGGCGACTGCTCACAGCTCTGTCTCCCCACCTCTGAGACCTCCCGGTCCTGCATGTGCACCGCGGGCTACAGCCTGAAGAGCGGGCAGCAGTCCTGCGAAGGTGAGTGTGCCTGTCCCCATCCCTGCGCCCGAAGTACCCCCTCGGAGCAGAGACCCCGCGGCATCCCCCGGCTGTGCCTGTGCTGGCAGCGATGGGCGCGGGGGCACTGCCCAGGCACCCAGGGCTCTGGGGTTCACGGGAGGAGGGGAGCAGGACTGCACGGTGGGGGCCCTCGAAGGTGAGGTGAGGCCCTTGCTGTCAGCAATGGGTTTGGGTCACTGACTCGCTGCAATCACTGGGACCGGGGCTGGGCAGCCGGCACAGCGTTTGCTCTGCAGATCCCCGGTCCCTGCCCGGTTTGCTGCTGTCTCCCTCGGGAGGGAAGGGCCCCCCCGCTCCCCAGTCACTGCCAGGGCCTCTCAAAGGCTGTTTGTGTGCACAATGTTCTTGGTGTTTTTGGAGGGGGCTGGCAGAGCTGCCGCACCATCTGGGTCAGGGCAGGGACTGAATAACAAGCGCTGCCCTGACCCAGATGCGGCACAGAGCCTTTGCCAGGGCTTGGGGGCGGCTCTGGGGAGAGGCCTCGCTTGTGCCTCCCCGTGCCCTGGTGTGGGACGGGACCCCTTGAACAGGCTACAGGGGCTGGCAGCCTCCAGGGAGGTCCAGGCAGCCCCTCCGCAGGGCCGAGCAGGGAAGGGCTTTGCGGCTGCTCCCTGGGTTCCTGCCCCAGCCATCAGAAACCTCATCCCTGTCTCTGTCTGTGCTCAGTTTAGAGTGGGTTGTTCCCAGCCCTCTTTCTACACGGTTTGCTGTTCCTTCCCTGCCCAGTGTGGCGGGGAAGGCCATCCCATCCTCATCCCCCCGTCTCGTGCGGGGACCCAAGGGAAGCAGGGGCACCCCTGCTGCCCGTGCAAACATGTCACCCCCCGACCGCAGCGCCGTGGGCAGGATGAGGCACCCAGTGCCCGGCAGCACTGCCTCCCCCGCCGCCTCCCCGGCTGCCTGCGGAGCTGCTGCGCGCGCTGCCAGCCCACGTCTCGTGTGCGTCAGCCTCGGCGTCAGCCCAGAGATGGGCGTAGGGGCTGCCTGTGCAGGGATGCTGCAGGCAGCCGCACAGCCTGCCAGCAGGTCCAGCCAGCACGGTTCAGCCCTGCCCTGCCTGTCCCTCTGCTGTCCTGGGCTGTCTGCCCGGGCCGGGGGCTCGTGATCCTGCTGTCACAGCAGGGTCGAGCCCTCCCACCAGCCCTGCCAGGCCTGTGCTCCTCCGTGGAGCTGCTGTCACAGTTTTCCGTGAGTTGTGGCTGTCCGTTGAAGGGACAGTGTGTGGTTTGTGGGATGCGTCTGAGTGTCCCCCCATCTGTGTCGCAGGTGTTGGCTCCTTCCTCCTGTACTCGGTCCACGAGGGGATCCGTGGCATTCCCCTGGACCCCAATGACAAGTCAGATGCTCTCGTGCCTGTGTCGGGGACCTCCCTGGCCGTGGGGATCGACTTCCACGCAGGTGACACAGGGACTGGGAGCAGGACAACAGGGCTGGAGAGGTTGGGGAGGGGGAGAGTGAGGGGGACCATCACCAGACCCTCCTTTGGCAGTGCTCTGCCCTCGAACATCTCCCCTAGGCAGCGCCGGGTGAGGGGGGGTTTCAGGTCCCCACGCCCGGGGCCTTGGGGTGCAGCTCAGCCCAGGGTCTGTGCCACCCTTGGGGTGACCGAGAGGTGGTCACTGACACCCACTCTCCTGCGTGTCCCCTCTCAGAGAACGACACCATTTACTGGGTGGACATGGGTCTGAGCACCATTAGCCGGGCCAAGAGGGACCAGACGTGGCGCGAGGACGTGGTCACGAATGGCATCGGCCGTGTGGAGGGCATCGCTGTGGACTGGATCGCCGGTGAGACGGGGCTCCGGAGCAGGGAGGAGCGGGTGAGCAGTCGGGGAGTGGGGCTCGTGCGGGTGTTCACTGTCCCCTCTCTGCAGGAAACATCTACTGGACGGACCAGGGCTTCGACGTCATCGAGGTGGCCAGGCTGAACGGGTCCTTCCGCTACGTGGTCATCTCACAGGGGCTGGACAAGCCACGGGCCATCACGGTCCATCCAGAGAAGGGGTGAGACACCACCCAAAGCCACCCTCTGCTCCGATGGCCGAGAGGCCCAAGGATGCTGCTTCTGGCCAGCGCCGTGGTCACGTCCCTGCTGTCCCCTGCAGGTACCTGTTCTGGACGGAGTGGGGACAGTACCCCCGCATCGAACGGTCGCGCCTGGACGGGACCGAGCGGATGGTGCTGGTGAACGTCAGCATCAGTTGGCCCAACGGGATATCCGTCGACTACGAGGTACAGCCGCCAATGGAGGACAGTGCTGCTCTGGGGCCTGGCAAGGAGCTTGCCGGTCCCCAGGGTTCCTGCAGCCACGTCCCTGCTGGTGGGGCCTCTGGGGACACAGCTGCCCTCCCCAGGGCCCTGGAGTCTCTGCTCCAGTGCAGGGGGGGTTGTCCAGGGTGGTTGTCTTCTGAACCCTGGGACCTTCTGCCAGGCGTGGTGGGAGGTGAGGAGGGTGCCTTAATGCCACCCTGGTGCACTGCTCTGTGACTGACTGGGGTGCTTTCTCACTGCCTCAGGATGGGAAGCTTTACTGGTGCGATGCCCGGACAGACAAGATTGAACGCATCGACCTGGAGACGGGCGAAAACCGAGAGGTCGTCCTGTCCAGCAACAACATGGACATGTTCTCGGTGTCGGTCTTCGAGGAGTACATTTACTGGAGCGATAGGTACGGTGCCCGCGGGGTCCGGCGGTGCTGGGGGTGCCTGCAGGGTCCGGCGGTGCGGGAGGGCGGGGGGAGTCGGTGGGTGCCATGGGGAAGGTGGCAGAGCTGGGTCCCGCCGCAGGGTGCTGCTGGGGTGGGCCCCACGTCGGTTCTTAGTGACTGTCCCTTCCTCAGGACTCATGCGAACGGCTCCATCAAAAGAGGGAACAAGGACAACGCCACCGAGTCGGTGTCCCTGCGGACAGGGATCGGCGTGCAGCTCAAGGACATCAAAGTCTTCAACCGGGCCAGGCAGAAGGGTGGGTCCTGGGGCCGGGTGTCAGCCCCTCGCGCTGTGCTGCAGAGCGCCGACGGCTGCCGGGCCGGGCTCCAGCGTGGGCAGATGTGGGGAGGGGGATGGAAACAAACAGGCCGCTGTGTCCCTGTCAAAGAACCGTGTCGCGCCGTGGGCTGAGCCCGATTCTTCACTCGCTTCCCGTGGGAGCGGGGAGCGGTGGAAAGCGGCCGAGCGGGAGCATCCTCCTACAAGAGCCTGCCCAGTCCCTCCAACAATCCCCCCCTTGCTCCCCAGGCACCAACATCTGTGCCCAGAACAACGGGGGCTGCCAGCAGCTCTGCCTGTTCCGCGGCAGCGGGCAGAGGACGTGCGCCTGCGCCCACGGCATGCTGTCCGAGGACGGCGTGAGCTGCCGGGACTACGACGGCTACCTGCTGTATTCGGAGCGCACCATCCTCAAGAGCATCCACCTGTCAGACGAGAACAACCTCAATGCGCCCATCAAGCCCTTCGAGGACGCGGAGCACATGAAGAACGTCATTGCCCTGGCCTTCGACTACCGCTACGGCTCCAAGGGCAGCAACCGCATATTCTACAGCGACATCCACTTCGGCAACATCCAGCAGATCAACGACGACGGCACGGGGCGCAAGACCATCGTGGAGAGTGAGTGTCGCGGGGCTCCCTCCGCGTCCATCTGCCCTCAGACCCCTCTTTTCTGTTCTCCCCTGCCATCTCTTCCCGAACGCCCCCCCTTCCTCACCCAAGGGCTTTTTTTCCTTTTCTTGGTTAATGTTTTTTTGGTGTTTTCGGGAGGCGTTTTGAGTGGCAGCCGTTAAGGGTTCAGCTGTGAGCTTTCTGCCGGAGCCTCTGGAAGAGGCAGCAGCCTGTGGTAGAGGATGCAAGTGTCAGGAGCAGGCTGCAGAGCTTGTTCTGGCAAGGAGAGTGTATCACGAGGCTCAGGCGTGCACGTGGGTATGCATTGCTCTAGAAACAAGGCTCTGCAGCAAACCTGGGATCTGCTCTGTGTTTGCATTTGACTTCCAAGACAGACCCGTTGAGCCTAAGCAAACCTTGTCCTCACCTCCAGCGCTCAGTTTGCACTTCGTTGGCACGGGGTTAGCAAGCAGCCGGGGCCTCCGAGGGGTATTTTTGAGTGTAATTAAAAGCGATAACTGCAGGCTGCCAAAGAAGCCATGTCCAAGTGTCATGGTCAGCACTGGCTGTGCGGATTGAGCCAGGCAGCCCTGCGGGAGCGCGGGGTGGACGCAACCCTTGTCCATCCTCCCCCCCTGCAGATGTGGGCTCGGTGGAGGGGCTGGCGTACCACCGCGGCTGGGACACGCTGTACTGGACAAGCTACACCACCTCCACCATCACCCGCCACACCGTGGACCAGAGCCGCCTGGGGGCTTTCGAGAGGGAGACGGTGATCACCATGTCGGGGGACGATCACCCCCGGGCCTTTGTGCTGGACGAGTGCCAGAAGTGAGTGACCATCGGTGGCCCAGCCAGCCCACCCGGGGGTCCACGTGCTCCCGGGACAGCATCCAGGCGGACACCCCTCCACTGGGGAGGAAGCACTGGTTCCCAGCACAGAGTATTGGACCCCAGGGAGGAAGGGCCCTGTGTCCTTCTTCCACTCACATCTTTCAGCACCCCAAAGCAAAGACAGAAACCCCGTCCCATCCCGTCCTCTGGCCAGCCCGTACCATGGGGTACCACATTTCCCAGCTGGCTGCAGTGGCCTCATGCAGTCCCCTCCCACCCCTTTTTATGTGGGGACAACGTCCCATCCATCCCAAAGTCCCGGGAGCACGTGGGGTGGGCTGAGCCAACACGTATGTTGGAGAGAGCTGGGGTTGCAAAGGCATCGTGTGTCTCTCCCTTTCCAGCCTGATGTTCTGGACCAACTGGAATGAGCAGCACCCCAGCATCATGCGTGCCACTCTCTCTGGTGCCAACGTCCTCATCATCATTGACCAGGACATACGGACACCCAACGGGCTGGCCATTGACCACAAGGCCGAGAAGATCTACTTCTCTGATGCCACACTGGACAAAATTGAACGCTGTGAATACGACGGCTCCCACCGCCACGTGAGTCCAGACCTGGCCCCAGGGGCAGAGGTGGAGGAGGAGAGCAGCGAGTGTTGAAACGGGGGCTGGCGCGTTGTCAGAGGAAAGCAGAGCTGTTCCTGGGGTATGGGGGGGAACCGGCCTTCCCCAGGGGCAGACACATGGGGACAGGCTGCATTTGGGGTGAGGCTGGGGGCTGCGTCCCACAGCCACGTTCCCCCGTGCTCATGGTTTGCCAATGCCTGGCAGGTGATCCTGAAATCAGAGCCCGTGCACCCCTTTGGCCTGGCTGTCTACGGCGATTACATCTTCTGGACGGACTGGGTGCGCAGGGCTGTGCAGCGAGCCAACAAGTACGTGGGCACTGACATGAAGCTTCTGCGTGTTGACATCCCCCAGCAGCCCATGGGCATCATTGCCGTGGCCAACGACACCGACAGCTGTAAGGACGCCCCACACCCCCCGTCACCCTCGCCACCGTGGGCCCCGGCTCCCCGGCCTCTGCCAGACCTCTGCCCCCTCTCTCGGGCGGCTCGGCCCCTGCCAGGCAGCGCTGCTCTTCCACCCCGTCTGCAGGCCAGGGGAAGGGGGGACCCATCCCACCACCCTTCCTGGCCTGTCATTGTCCCTTCGGGACCCTCACACCAAGGTCTGTCTGTCTCCAAACCCTGTGCAGGCTGAAGAGAGGGAGAATTTGCCCCATTTGTGCTCTTCCAAGGGCATCCTCCTCGCAAGATCTGGGGGGACTGGCTGCCCCCACCCCCATGCATCCCCCATAGCCCCCTCTGAAGAGCCTGGGGAGGAACCCCTACTTTTCCTCTCCGCAGCCAGGAGGACGAGGGAAGGGGCTGCTGCAGCTGTCCCTGGCGTGACCGCTCCCTGTCTCTCCTAGGTGAGCTGTCCCCGTGCAGGGTGAACAACGGCGGCTGTCAGGACCTCTGCCTGCTCACGCCCAAAGGACACGTCAACTGCTCCTGCCGCGGCGAGCGCGTCCTGCAAGAGGATTTCACCTGCAAAGGTGGAGGGGAGGTGGCAGCGGGAGCTGGTGGGGATGGGAAGGGGAGGAGGAGAGGCGGGTCTCAGCCTGGCAGGGCTGATGTTCCCGTGCCCTCCCCAGCCCTCAATTCCACCTGCAACGTGCACGACGAGTTCGAGTGTGGGAACGGCGACTGCATCGACTTCAGCCGGACCTGCGACGGCGTGGTCCACTGCAAGGACAAGTCAGATGAGAAGCAGTCCTACTGCAGTAAGGTTCCTCCTCTTGCTGCTTTGCTCGAACACACGCATGCACCCCCCGCACGCGCGGGTGCCCCGCTCGAGCTTTCAGCTCTGCTCGGCCAAGGGAGCCAGGACTCCTGGGTGTCTTCTCGTGTCCCTCAAGTGCTTGCGGTCCCTCTTGCCGTCCCAGAGACCAGGCTTTAAGGGCTACAGATGTTTTCCAGTTTTGGGGGACAGGCTGGGGAGTGAGACACCTTGACCCAACCTGGTGGGGGCTGCAGCACCCTCCCTCTAACACCAACCCTCGATTCTCAGCTGGGAGGGGACTCTACTGAGCCAAGGCCAAGTTTAACCCTGCGATGGGAGCCTGTTTCCTAATCCTGCCTGTGTAGTTTCTTCCCCTGCTGAAGGGTCCCTGAGGAGCTGAGGCACCCGGGGGTGCCGGCCCTCCCCTCGCGCTCACCTCTTCCTCCTCCTCCCCCTCCTTCTCCTCCTCCTCCCCCTCCTTCTCCTCCTCCTCCCCCTCCTCCTCCTCCTTCTCCTCCTGCTCCTCCTCCTCTCTCCAGGCAGCCGCAAGTGCAAGAAGGGTTACCTGCACTGCATGAACGGGCGCTGCATCGCCAGCCGCTACTGGTGCAATGGCGTGGATGACTGCGGGGACAACTCGGACGAAGTGCCGTGTAACAGTAAGCAGACTGGCTGGCTCCCGGCCAGCCCTTGCCAGGGCTCCGTCAGCTGTCTGGAACGGGGACAGGGGCGTCGGGAATGAGTTACCTTCAGCTTGACAGGGTCAGAGCGGAGCCAGGGCTTAATGGAGAGTCAACGTCTAAATCCTACTTGTGTTGCTCGTGCCACAGACCACTTTGTAAAGCTCACTCCCTGACAGCTGGGAGGACGAACTCCCGAGCGTGGCCGTGCAGCACCCAGAGCCTCCTGAGAGCAGTGGTTTGACACCCAAGGAGGAACACAAGGCGATGGGGAAGTGCAGTGCCGCTGCACCTCATGGCTCCTGCGCCCCTGAGAAAAGGGCACCCGAGCATCCCCAAGGGCAGCGTCCCTTCAGAGCTGCGGGAGCCTGTCTGCTCGGTTCAGAGCTGATGGGGAAGATGAGGAGCTTCCCTGAGCTTGTCCAGGCCTGCTAGCGAGGGGCCAGCTCGGGAGATGGGTTCAGGCTGCCAGGCAGAGTGTGGGGGCCTGAGAGGCCCCAGGTCTCAGCTGGAAGGGGACCGGAGCTGGGGGCGCAGGGTCAGGCGGCCCGTAGCTGTGCTGGGAGCGGGTGCGTGTGCGTGCAGGGCGAGTGGGAGCCGTGGGGTGGCCATGCACACTGGGTCCCCCAGCCCAGCCTCACCCGCTGCCGGGGCTTCCCCCTTACAGAAACCAGCTGCGCTGCTACTGAGTTCCGCTGCCGAGACGGGAGCTGCATCGGGAATTCGAGCCGCTGTAACCAGTTCATCGATTGCGAGGACGCTTCGGATGAAATGAACTGCAGTGAGTGCCCCAGCCGCTGTCCCCTGTTCCCCGCTGCCCCCCAGCTCTGCCCTGCTGTGGCTCTGGAGATGCTCTTCCCGGGAGCCTGGGTCCCTGCACCTCGTTTCAGTGTTTGGGATTTGTGCTGGATCAGGGAGGGAGAAGGGCCCTGGCCCCGCTCCCATCAGCAGAGGCCAGCCCGGGTTAGCCCACCGGCTGGAAGCAGCCCCAGCCCATCGCTGCAGCCCCCCACACCGTGCTTGGCACCTCACCACCCGACAGCCTGTCAGAAGCACTTAACGTGGTCCCAGCAGCTCGGGGCACACGTGGAGCAGAGTCAGCTCGGTGCTGCTCTGGGGAGGGAAGGGCCACCAGCAGCAGGGCGAGGGCTGGTGCTGCGCAGCGGGAGCTGGACCGAAGGGCTGTGCCACTGGCGAGCAGCACCCGTCACCCAGGGCTCCTGGTGTGGTTTCTTGCAGCCGCCACCGACTGCAGCAGCTACTTCAAGCTGGGGGTGAAGGGTACCACGTTCCAGAAGTGTGAACACACCTCTCTGTGCTACGCTCCGAGCTGGGTGTGCGATGGGGCGAATGACTGTGGAGACTACTCAGATGAGCGCAACTGCCCAGGTGAGAGCGGGGAGAGGAAGGGCCTGGGAGAGCAGGGGCGTCACACCGACCCTCTGGCCGGGTGCTCCCCTTCGGGGCCATTTGGGCAGTGAATGCTTTTTCTGCACACCGGGACCGTTCTCCTTTGCCTGCACAGCTCCTGCAGGAGCGCGGCTCGATGCGGGATCACAGAGGGCTTTTGGGGAGGAATCCTTCAGTCGGGCGGTTCTGGGTAGGGAGGGGGCAGGACGTGTCCGCGCCACCACCCTTACTGACGTTCCCTTCACAAACCAGGCGGGAGGAAACCCAAGTGTCCAGCCAATTACTTCGCCTGCCCGAGCGGGAGGTGCATCCCCATGACTTGGACCTGTGACAAGGAGGACGACTGCGAGAATGGAGAAGACGAGACTCACTGCAGTGAGCGGCAGGGTGGGGAGAGCGAGGGGCTCCGGGGCGATAGCACGGGGTGGCGGGCGCAAGCGTACTGAAGGGGAGGCAGGACCCTCTCCTCCCTCAGCATCCCTTGGCCAAGGACCAGACTCCAGATTCTTCCCTCTCTGCGATCTTATTCCACAAGCTGGGGCTTCTAACTGTGACCAGTGCAAACGTCCTTGTGTGTTTGCTCAGCAAGTGCACGAGTGCCCATGGTCACTTTGAGGGTGGCTAGTTATGGCTCATTTGAGTTAACCTCCCTGAAAAAACCATTTGATTCCAACCTCCCTGAAAAAACCCCAAACGGTGCTCAGGAACTGGGGACCCTCCCCAGCTCCAGAGCAGGGAATCCCACACCAGTCCTGCAGCTGCAGTGCCCATCAGTGTGGCACTGCCAGGGCTGGGTGAGCAGTAGCCCCAGCACCACGCTGGGCTTCATCCCCGGAGCCCGGCTGGCCCAGCCTGGCTGTGTCCTTCCCCCCACGTCGCCCCAGCTCTGACCCCTCCTCTCCTCTCCCAGACAAGTTCTGCTACCCCGTGCAGTTTGAGTGCAACAACCACCGCTGCATCTCCAAGCTCTGGGTGTGTGACGGGGCAGACGACTGCGGGGATGGCTCTGATGAGGACAGCCGCTGCCGTGAGTCTGCTCCAGCGCATGCTCTGACCTCCCGCGGTCCCTGCCTGCGCTGCTGCTCTGTGTCTGTGTATTCCTGCCCCTGCCCACCCCTTCTCCCACCTGTGCTTTCCCATGCTGCGGTCCTCACTGCTCTCCTGTGTTCTGTATCTTGGGGCTCCCCTGAGACGTGGGGACACGTAGCCCAAGAGCGCCGGTTCTCCAGAAGCGGAGGTGACCAGGCTCTTTCCTGCTTCTCCTTTCCACAGGGCTGACCACCTGCAGCACGGGATCCTTCCAGTGCCCGGGCACCTATGTGTGCGTGCCGGAGCGCTGGCTCTGTGACGGGGACAAGGACTGTGCGGACGGAGCTGACGAGACCCTCGCTGCTGGCTGCTGTGAGTCCCCGGGGTCTGGGTGCGTGGCAGGGCCGGGGCTGGAGAGGAGCGGAGGGTAGTGCAGGCAGAGCTGCCTGGGGAGCTAGCCCCACTCCCCGGGGTCCCTGTCGGTAGCAGACGGGGTGCCTTGTCCTGGTCACTTCCCTGCGGTGCTGTGGTCACAGCAGACCTGGACACGGGGATGTTTGGGTGCCTTTCCCTGGCTGTGAGGAGAGGAGCATCGTCTCACAGAGCAATAGCCAAAGGCACCACGTTGCCTGGGTGCTGTGCACAGTCACGGGACAAGGGTGCAGGCCTGGGCTCAGGCTGGGGACGGAGGAGCGGGAGTCCCTGCCCCGGCTGGGCGGTGCCTCAGCTCTTGTCCCCAGCACCCCAGGACACAGGGCTCGGAGGGCAGGCAGGAGGGCATGCAGTGTGGCGGGGGGCTGACAGCGGTGCCTCGTTGCAGTGTACAACAACACATGTGACGAGCGGGAGTTCATGTGCGGGAACCGCCAGTGCATTCCCAAGCACTTTGTCTGCGACCACGATGACGACTGCGGCGACGGCTCGGACGAGTCCCCGGAGTGTGGTGGGTGTCTGCGCAACGGGGGAGGACAGTGAGAGCCATATCTCCTGTAGCACTGGACTGAGCAGCCACGCTGGGTCTTGTGGGCTTTGAGATGGGACCCTGGAGGGGTCTTCATCATCCAGAAGGGGTTTGACATGAGAGCAGGGTGAGGGGGAACCAGGAGAAGGAGGTGTTCAGTGCTGGGGAGCCCCAGGAGAGCTGTACCCCCAGCTCCGCTGCAGGGCATCCACCCGGGCACAGAGCAGTTTGGTGACCCAAAGCCACCCGCGTTTGCCGCCTCCTTGGCCGCTGTGGTGCAGCCCTGTGCCGAGGCGGCTGCAGGGGGGTTTGGGCACCCGCGCCACGGCTCCGCACAGCCCAGCTGCCGTGGTGTCCCCATCGCTCCTGGCCGGCTCGGGGAGGTGCGCTCGCCGTCTCACCCCACTGCCTCTCCACAGAGTACCCCACGTGCGGCCCCCACGAGTTCCGCTGCGCCAACGGCCGCTGCCTCAGCAACAGGCAGTGGGAGTGCGACGGCGAGTTCGACTGCCACGACCACTCGGACGAGGCGCCCAAGAACCCGCGCTGCACCAGCCCAGGTACCCGCGGGGCCGCGGCCGGGAGCGGGGCCGCCCGCTGCCTCGCGCTGACCGCCGCCGCCTCCTCTCCGCCCCGCTGCAGAGAACAAGTGCAACGACTCCTTCTTCCTCTGCAAGAACGGGAAGTGCATCCCGGAGGCGCTGCTTTGCGACAACAACAACGACTGCGCGGACGGCTCGGACGAGCTCAACTGCTTCATCAACGAGTGTCTCAACAAGAAGCTGAGCGGCTGTTCCCAGGAGTGCGAGGACCTCAAGATCGGATACAAGGTAGGGGCCTGCAGGCTGGGAGGGTCGGCTGGAGGGATGCTCTCCCGCTCCCTTCCTCCTCCGCAAGCACTCCCAGCGTGAGGGCTCCTTCTGTCCTGTGCCAGCTGGGCAGGGGGTGCACACGTGGGCACTTTCGGCCCGTGCTTGCACGTGCTGCTTTTGCGTCTGCAAGTTGTCTGTGCCTGAGCCTGCTTGTCCCGTGGTGATGCCTGTCACGTCCCAGCGTGCGGGCCCTGGATGTGTCTAACAGCTCCGGGTTGCCTCCTGCAGTGTAGATGCCGTCCCGGGTTCCGGCTGAAGGACGACGGGAAGACGTGCATTGACATCGATGAGTGCTCCACCACCTACCCCTGCAGCCAGAAGTGCATCAACACTCTGGGGAGCTACAAGTGCCTGTGCATAGAGGGCTACAAGCTCAAACCTGACAACCCCACCAGCTGTAAAGCTGTCACAGGTGAGAGCCGGGAGCGGGCTGTGGAGGCAGGGATGCTCTTCTGGCGACCGTGGGATGCTGCTGGCGTTGGAGTCGGCTGCGGTGCTCCGCAAGGCAGAGCAGCTGCACCTGACTCACGAAGGAGAGCTGGGAAGCAGCGGAGCAGGGAGGGCGGCAAGTCCACAGGGGATCTGCCTACGTCCCAGCAGCGCTTCCCTGACACGTCTTATGGTTTCCATGTGCAGATGAAGAGCCCTTCCTCATCTTCGCCAACCGGTACTACCTGAGGAAGCTCAATCTGGATGGCTCCAACTACACACTGCTCAAGCAGGTGCGGGGGAGCTGGGGCACGAGGGGGCACCAGCCTCACGTGGCCGGGGGTTTGGGGTTGGAGAGAGGCCCTGCAGGGCAGGAGACCGGCCAGCCTGGGAGTTCGGGCTCTTGGCTTCCTGGGCAGGTGGTGGATCCCGTATAAACAGCAGCTCTCACCACTGAGGAGGTCCCATGTAAACAGGAGCTCTTTGGTGGCCGACCTTTATAAGGCAGGGGCTGCACAACAGTCTGTAGGTGCTTTCAGCTTCTCTGCTGCAGGGACCGGGAGTTGAGGCTGGGGGCTCACTGGTCTTTCTAAAGCCCCCGTGACCCTGTGCGAGCAGGTGAGGCTGCTTCAACGCTTCTCCCTTCCTCCCAGGGGCTGAACAACGCGGTGGCTCTGGATTTTGACTATCGGGAGCAGATGATCTACTGGACAGATGTCACCACGCAGGGCAGCATGATCCGCCGCATGCACATCAACGGGAGCAACGTTCAGGTGCGGGGCTGAGGCAGCCCCTCGGGCACCCCCGGTCCGGGCAGCTGGTCCTCACCCACCTCCTGCACAGAGACGCTGCCCGGAGGGGCCCAGACTGGCACCGGGGCCACCGGGGAAGAGGGCACAAGCCCTGCTGTGGGGTCATCACTGGGCTCAGGGCATCAGCCCAGGTTGCTACAGGGATGTTTGGCAGCACCATCCCGATCAGAGGTGGGCTCCACGCTGCCCCGAAGCAGCAGGCAAGGAGGGCTGGGGGAAGAGAGGAGTGAGGAAAGGGAGCTGGGCAGGACCGTCTGTAGGAGCAGTGTGCCGGGGAAGGGGCGTGTTGTCGTTCCTGAGGGACCAGGGCAGGATCTGGTTCTCCCTGTCCAGCCCCAACATCTCCATTTTCTCCCAACAGGTTCTTCACCGCACTGGCCTCAGCAACCCCGACGGGCTGGCTGTGGACTGGGTGGGAGGCAACCTGTACTGGTGCGACAAAGGTCGGGACACCATCGAGGTGTCGAAGCTCAACGGCGCGTACCGCACCGTGCTGGTGAACTCGGGCCTGCGCGAGCCCCGGGCGCTGGTGGTGGATGTGCAGAACGGGTGAGAGCCTGGGGGACCTGGGCCTTCCCCTCTACGCAGGGAGGGGGCTGGCGGCCCCTCTGCCATCTTGCCGTAGTCCTGGGGGCTGGGAGGTGGGACGGGGCCTTCCCTCCTTGCCTCGGGGACGCCTGGCTGCTTCTCCCCGCCCTGCACCCACGTGCCCAGGCACCTCGGTTTAGCCACGCGACGGGCAGAGTGTGGCCGCTGCTGTGGCTGGGCCGGACTCAGCTTCCCTCTGCTCTTCTGTTTCCTCCCCAGTTACCTATACTGGACGGACTGGGGGGACCACTCCCTGATCGGGAAGATCGGCATGGATGGCACCAACCGCAGCGTCATCGTTGACACCAAGATAACGTGGCCCAATGGCCTCACCCTCGACTACATCAACAGCCGGATCTATTGGGCCGATGCGCGCGAGGACTACATCGAGTTCGCCAGCCTGGACGGCTCCAACCGGCACACGGGTGAGAGCGCCGGGGCTCCCGGGGCGCTGCCAGGCCATTGTGGGGTGGGGGCTTCGGATCGGTTGCAGGAGCAGGAGCCGGGGCTGCCTGGGCAGGTCCCCAGCTCCGGCAGCTCCTCTGTGCCTCTGGCCAGGGGAGGAGGTTTGTTCGCTGGCTGAGCTGTCCCTGGAGAAGGGCTGCGCTGCGGGAGGGGTGGCGTGGGGCAGCCCCTCGCTGAGCCGCCCGCTCCCCCTTGCAGTGCTGAGCCAGGACATCCCGCACATCTTTGCGCTGACCCTCTTTGAGGATTTCATTTACTGGACCGACTGGGAGACCAAGTCCATCAACCGGGCCCACAAGACCACGGGAGCCAACAAGACCCTGCTGATCAGCACCCTGCACCGCCCCATGGACATCCACATCTACCACCCCTACCGCCAGCCTGACGGTGAGCTGCGGGGCGGGCGCTGGGGCAGCCCTGGGCAGGCCGGGGCTGGGCACGACGCGCAAAGGGACACCAGGTTGGGCAGGGGGTGCAGGAGGGGGGTGCGTGGTGAGAAGGGTCTCGCAGCTGGGCATTCACGTGCCACCCGGAGGGTCCCCACCCTTGGTCTGACTCGTGGTTGTCTCTCTGCTCTCCCCAGTTCCCAACCATCCCTGCAAGACCAACAACGCTGGCTGCAGCAACCTCTGCCTCCTCTCACCGGGCGGGGGGCACAAGTGTGCATGTCCCACCAACTTCTAC
The DNA here is from genome assembly GCF_013368605.1 of Nyctibius grandis. NCBI lineage: Eukaryota > Metazoa > Chordata > Aves > Nyctibiiformes > Nyctibiidae > Nyctibius > Nyctibius grandis. The sequence goes on along the minus strand of NC_090668.1, from coordinate 165,001 downwards.
TTGGGCAGCGACGGCAAAACCTGTGTCTCCAACTGCACAGCCAGCCAGGTAACAGCTTGCCTGCCCCTGCATGCGTGGACATCCCCCCAGTGCCGAGCCTGTGCCTGTGCTCGTGTGTGTGTCCCTCCTGCCGTGGTTCCACCAGGTCCCAGCTCCTCTGGTGCTGGTGGTGCCGACGCTGTGTCTGGGTGCTGGTGTGCAAACGCCTTCTCCGGGCGCGGGCAACACCTCCCTCCTGTGGCACTTCCCAGCACATACAGACTGCAGTCGTTTGGGGGTGCCCAGGGGAGCCAGAGACCCTCCGGCTCTGGAACGACCTTCTGCCTGTCCCACTGCCTCCCTCAAACCCCAGCGGCTGTGTGGGGTGGGCTCAGGGTTAAGGCTTTGCTCCAGGTCAGGACACAGAGTGTCCTGGGGGTGTCTGGGAAGGGACAGCATGGAGGTCAGTGCCTTCGGCAGAGTTCCCTGGGGACAAAGCCTTCTGGGGTCCCCCCTCCCCATTCTGAGCCGCCCTCACAAGCTCATCTCTCCGTCACAGTTTGTCTGCAAGAATGACAAGTGCATCCCTTTCTGGTGGAAATGCGACACCGAGGACGACTGCGGGGACCGTTCGGACGAGCCGGAGGACTGCCGTGAGTGCCGAGCAGGGCTGACCGCGGCCCACGGGGTCCCAGCACCCCGGCCACGCTGCCCGGCTCTTGCCAGCTCTACAGCATCTGTGTGCTGTCAGAGCAACCCGGCTGCTTGTGCAGTTGGTCCCCCAAAGCCCTGCTGCTGCTCTGGCATCGGGACAGCACTGCTGCTCCCTGCTCAGCTCCAGCGGAGAGGAGGGTCACCCCATTAACAGGGCTTGGAGAGCACTGGGATGTAACGCACTGTCCCTGCCCCTTCACTGCGCCAGAGCCCAGGTTTGGGTGCTGGTTGCTCAGTCCCTGCTGAGGATCCCAGAGGGGAAAGTGGGAGGTTAAGGTTTGCCCTGAAAACCTTCCCCAGAGCAAAGGTTTCACCCTGTCTTACTCGCCCCACAGCTGAGTTCAAATGCAGGCCGGGGCAGTTCCAGTGCTCCACTGGGATCTGCACCAACCCAGCCTTCATCTGTGATGGAGACAACGACTGCCAGGACAACTCGGATGAAGCCAACTGTGGTAGGCCCTGCACCTCCCCTCGCGACCCTCAAACCCCAGCAGGGCTGCAGCACCCAAGCAGAGCAGAGATGCAGTGTGTCAGGTTTGGACCGCGCTGCCTCCCTCCCCAGATATCCACGTCTGTCTGCCCAGCCAGTTCAAATGCACCAACACCAACCGCTGCATCCCCGGCATTTTCCGCTGCAACGGTCAGGACAACTGCGGTGACGGCGAGGACGAGAAGGACTGCCGTAAGTGAGGAGCTGTTAAGCGTGCTAGGCGTGGGGAGCATGCATGGTAAGGGGCGAGGAGTTCAGTGCTGCATCAGATCCATGTCTTTGGGTATTGGCTTCTCTGCAGGCTGGGTTCTGGGTGGTCCTGCCCCTGGGCATGGAGCTCTCTCCTTACCGCTGCTCTGTGCAGAGCCCCTGTCTGCCGTCACCCTGCTGCCCCTACACACACTTCTGTTTCCTAATGGAAACGAAATCCTTAAATCCCTCAGAGTGGCAAGTTTGATATTTGCCGTGGATTTGCACAGCTGAGGGATCTTGTGGCTTCTGCCCTGTCTCCCTGCAGCTGGTCGAGACTTTTGGGGCTGCCACAGGGCTCTGCTCCCCTCTCCTCTCGTGCATGTGGTCACCAACCGTGGCCAGACACTTGTTGTGGTGCCCGGACCATCTGCGTGCCTCTCTGCTCTGTGGGGTGGTTTTGTGGGGTGCTGGCTGGCAGAGCCCTGCCTGCCCCGCTGCCTCTCCTGACTCTGCTCCTCCCTCCTGCAGCGGAGGTGACGTGTGCCCCCAACCAGTTCCAGTGTGCCATCACCAAGCGCTGCATCCCCCGCGTCTGGGTGTGCGACCGGGACAACGACTGCGTGGATGGCTCCGATGAACCCGCCAACTGCAGTAAGAAGCCTGTGCGGAAACGGGGGTGTGGGTCTGGCCACGCCGAAAACGGGAGCTCCCCTGCAGCTGGTCACATCTGTGTGTCTTTGCCTGCGGGGTGGCGGGTCCCTGCTCAGTCCCTGTGGGCAGTGGGTGATGGTGGTGGTGGCTCTGCCTGGATGTGTCCCGCTGAGATACTCCTCTCTCTGACTTCTCCCTGGAGAACTGCTTGAAAGGGGGGATCTTGCCCTGTTCCAAGCAGGGGTGCTGCAGTCAGCCCCAGGCTGCTGGCACAAGGTGCCCATCAGCCCTGCGGGGAAGGAAATGTACCCAGCCAACGCTGACCCCACCTTCCCTGCCCGTACCCCTGTCATCTGTTTTCTTCCCACCAGCACAAATGACGTGTGGTGTGGACGAGTTCCGGTGCAAGGACTCGGGCAGGTGCATCCCAGCGCGCTGGAAGTGCGACGGGGAGGACGACTGCGGGGACGGGTCCGACGAGCCCAAGGAGGAATGCGGTGAGCAGGGACCGGGGCTGGGGAGACGAGCCCAGAGGGCATCTTGTGCCCCCCCTTCCCCTGAGGGTCGGGCTGCCATGGTGCTGCCTGTCCCCTCCAGCCCCACGGAGTGCCTGGGGCTGGGGGAGGTTTTAGCTGCTCCTTTTCCAAACCTGTGGGCCAGGCTGGGTGGAGGGAGGCTGGCAGGGAGCCGCAGCGCCTGCCCTGCTAGCTGGCCTGCCCGTCCCTCCCCGTGTGCAGGGCAGTGCTGACACCTGTCCCTGTCTCGTCCCTCCCAGACGAACGCACCTGCGAGCCCTACCAGTTCCGCTGCAAGAACAACCGCTGCGTGCCGGGCCGCTGGCAGTGCGACTACGACAACGACTGCGGGGACAACTCGGACGAGGAGAGCTGCAGTACGTGCCGCCCTCGAGCCTTTGCTGTCCCGGGAGCTGGCTGTGCAGTGGGGAGGGGAGCGGTCCAGGTGCCCCCAGCCCCTCTGCCTGCCGGTGCTCCCAGCTATGGGGGGGGAGCGTCAGGCTGGCTGGGGCTAACGGCCACAGAGCCTGAGGAGCCGCCTTCTCCCCACGGACAGAACGCGCCTGGCTCCAGGGGCCTGGCTAGCCTGGTCCCGCAGGCAGGGCTCGGCCGCTGGCTGTTGTAAGAGGCCCCAAGTGGGACCCATAAAAGGGAGGAGGTGACCCCAACGCCCTGCCCGGCAGCACACGGGCCCTACGCAGCCGTGCTCACCCACAGGCCTCGCGGGCACCTCGTCCCGCTCGCGATGGAGCAGCTTTGCTTTAGAGCATCGCCCCGTGCTTTGGCCCCAGCCTGGCAGGCAGCACCCATTGAAACCTGGGAAGGTGGTGGGGACACACGGAGCCTTTGGGAGGGAGCTGTGGTACGCCCTGAACCCGGGTCACAAACCTGGACCAGGATGTGGGAAGGCGGCTGGTCCCCAGAAGCCATGGCAGACAATCAAGTTGCTGCCCCTTAATGAAGTTACCACTCGTTAGCGGAGCTGTGCCGGCACCCACCCCGCTGAGCAGCAGAGGACCGTGACTGTCCCTCTGGAGGGGCCCAAGCTGCCCATGGGGTGGCACCGGGCTCTGCTGCCAGCTGCAGGGGCCCGGGCAGAGCCAGACCCTTTCCCACCACGCAGCGCCCGCCCCGGGCCCCTCTGTCTCCCTGCAGCTCTCTAGGGTGCAAGGTTTTTGTTCTTTTCTGTTGAGTTCACGTCGTGTTTTTGAGTTTGTGCCATTTCACTTCATCTTACGTTTTTCTCCATTTTCACACTGTCGTTACGGGGCGCTCAGAGGTAGGTTCCTGCCAAAATCTTTTCATTCCATGTACATGTACTAAAATAAGTGAAGACCATAAATTCTAGGTGAGGGCAGAGGGGTCGGGACAGGACAACCCAGGTGGATTTACTGAGCATCAGCACCAGCATCTCCCTCCACCGGAGCTGCAGTCAGGGGGGATCTGACCCTGCTGCCTCCACGACCAGGCCCCGTGCATGGCTCTTACCTGGCTCCAAAATCTGTCCCCACCTTGACCCTTCCCGCTCCAGCTGGACACCCCCTGCCCTCCTCTTCCCTTTCAGTCCTGTTGCCTTCTGCACTGCGGCAGGAGGGGCCACCTGCCCCATGTCCTACACCGGGGCCTCCCCGGTGCGATGGGGAGGGGAAGGGTCCCGAGAGCCGTCCGGGGCGGGAGGCTGCGCCACGTGCCGTCCTCCTGCAGACGGATTTGGCACCGACTGTGCCGGTGCCGGCCCAGAGGGTGCGTTGGGCTGCGAGGGGGAGTCCGTCCCCGTGCCCTGCGAGAGGATGGGTGTGCCGGCTCTGCCAGGGCGCAGCGGCCGGTGGGGCCGCAGACGTGAGCCGCGGGGAGCTGTGGGGCCAGCGCTGCCTTCGGCGGAGGGCGCCCGGGGGACACGTGCAGCCGGGGAGCTGCCAGAAGCGTGTCTGTACGGCCGCAGTACCCCCCAAAACCCCATTTCCCCACAGGGAGCTGGGAGCCCTGGAGCGGGATGGGAAGGGGGCTGGGAGGTGGTGTCAGCCATGCCCCTCTCTGGCAGCTCCCCCAGCTCTGCTTGTACCCACCCTGTCCCCAGTGCCTCTGACGTGTGTCTGTGTCAGCCTGCGCCCCACAAGCTGCTGGCCAGGGAGCCCTTCTGCCCTCGCAGCCCCGGCCGCAGCCTGCGCTCAGGGGGACGCCCCATGTTCTCTGTCCCCAGCGCCCCGGCCCTGCTCAGAGAGCGAGTTCTCGTGTGCCAACGGCCGCTGCATCGCCGGCCGGTGGAAGTGCGATGGGGACCACGACTGTGCAGACGGCTCTGACGAGGTACGGTACCGAGGGCAGGGGCTCCCTGCCAGCACCTTTGCCCTGCCTGCGTGTGGGACTGGGGACACGTCCCACCCACTCTGCCAGTGGTCCCCCGCCACCAAGGGGGGCTGAGAGCCTGGTCCCGGGGACAGTCACGGGCCAGGAGGCTGCCACAGCTGGGGCTGTCCCTGCTGACCGCTGTCCCTCGCCCTTCCCCTGCAGAAAGACTGCACGCCACGCTGCGAGTTCGACCAGTTCCAGTGCAAGAACGGGCACTGCATCCCCATGCGCTGGCGCTGCGACGCCGACGCGGACTGCATGGATGGCACCGACGAGGAGAACTGCGGCACTGGGGGTAAGGGCAGCGCTGCGTGGCTCCCTCGGGGCTGGGCGTCTTCCCCCTCATCCCCTCGTGTCTCCCGTGTCCCCGCTGCGGGTGGGAGCGCTCCTCTGTGCGTGTGTCAGCACCACTCTGCCCAGCCCCAGGGTGTGCAGGGGACATACCCGAGCCCTGGAGAGCCACCAGCTATGCTGGAAATGGGAGTTGCGGCCCCAGACTGGTGTTCTGGCAGCCAGGCAGCGCTGGCTGACGTGTCTCCTCCTGCCCTGTGCTGCCGCAGTTCGCACGTGTCCCCTGGATGAGTTCCAGTGCAACAACACGCTGTGCAAGCCCCTGGCCTGGAAGTGCGATGGGGAGGATGACTGTGGGGATAACTCCGATGAAAACCCTGAGGAGTGCTGTGAGTGACCCCTCTCCCAGCCCCTGCCTGGCACACGTCTGCCCGCAGGGGCAGCAGCCTGCCCCGAGCACCCGCACGCCGGTGACGGGTGACAGTCCCTGAGCTTGGGCACCGCTGCGGGTACCCGGGGGGGGCTGTGGGTACCTCTGGCAGCTCCGCACATCGCCTGTAGACGGGTCCCTTCGGGGGCAGCCGGGGGAGCCAAGGGGGTGGGTGACTGCGGTCGAGAGCGCAGAGTCGCAGAGGAGCTGAGCCGGGCGTGGGGCTGGCAGTGGGGCGCGGGGCTGGGAGGGCAGGGGCTGGCTGAGAAGAAGGCTGACCCTCCTGCAGCGGGGCCGGCAGCCAGGCGATTGTCTTTGCTTCAGTCTCTTTGCTCTAGTCTCCGGAGCCCGCTCGCCCTCGTGGGACAGGCCTCCCCGGAGAGCGGGCAGAGGCCGAGCAGCGGCTCGTGACAAGTGACAGCCGGGCTATGGCGTCTCCTTTCACCGTCACCGTTTGTTTCTGTTTGCTGGTGCAGTGAAATTCCAGTGTCCCCCCAACAGACCGTTCCGCTGCAAGAACGACCGGGTATGTCTGTGGATCGGTCGACAGTGTGACGGCATTGACAACTGTGGAGACAACACGGATGAGAAGGACTGCGGTGAGTGGGGCTGCCCGCGGGCGCTGCTCCGCGGACGGGGCAGTGGGTCGCCGCCGCTCTCAGGCTGGTCCTCGCAGAGCCCTGGGTTTAGCCCAGGTGTTGGCGTTTGCTTTGCCCGCTGCTTCTTCCCAAAACCGGGAGGCAGGTGTGGGCGTCCTGGGTCCCTGCCTGGTCCCTTCCCACACCATTGGCACCCCGAGGCTCCCGCGGGGCTGGTGCCCGGGGACACGGAGCGTCACAGCCGCTGCCCATGCTCCCGCAGAGTCACCCACGGCCAAGCCCAAGAGCTGCAGCCAGGACAAGAACGAGTTCCTGTGCGAGAACAAGAAGTGCATCAGCGCCAACCTCCGCTGCAACTTCTTTGATGACTGTGGAGATGGCTCCGATGAGGAGTACTGCTCCCACGGTGGGTGGGGAGCTGAGGTGGCCGGGAGGGCGAGGGTGGACACGGGGGAAGCCGCGAAGGCACGGCGCTGACGGCACGTCCCACCCCAGACCACAAGTCGTACGACTGCATGACCAACACCACCATGTGTGGAGACGAGGCCCAGTGCGTTCAGTCGCAGTCCACCACGTACTGCACGTGCCGCAGAGGCTTCCAGAAGGTGCCGGACAAGAATTCCTGCCAAGGTACTTCCTGCCGCTGCCGGAGAGGGCTCGGGGTCGGGCCGTTGGGTTTACGGTTGGTTTTTGCCAGTAAGATGAATCTTCACGCCTGTGGAGCTGCTGGGGCATCAGAAATGGTGTCCTTGGGGCACAGACATGGGGAGTGGGGAGAGACGGGGTCTCTGAGCCCTGGGTAGTGCAGAGCAGCCCCCAGAGAGGGGCCAGCCCCGGCCATGTGCGTGGGGGCACCCTCCGGGTCTCCCCCCGACTCCCGTGTCCCGCTGCCCAGACATCAACGAGTGCCTGCGCTTTGGGACCTGCTCCCAGCTCTGCAACAACACCAAGGGCTCCCACGTCTGCAGCTGCGCCAAGAACTTCATGAAGACGGACAACATGTGCAAGGCAGAAGGTCAGGAGGGAAAGAGGGCGTGCGCAGATCCTGTGCTGCCGCCCTGCAGCACCCACCCTGCTCCTCCTCCGGCCCCTGCACCTCTGCCCACCCTTCCTCCTGGCGCTGCCGCGGGCAGGTGCCGGGCTCTGCCGGTGCCGTCAGTCTGTCCGTCCCCGGCAGAGCCAGCCCTGGGGGGGGCCAAGCTCCCAGCGACCCCATTGCCTGCCCCGCCGTGGAGCTGGACTGACCCCCGGCTCCCGGCCCAGCCCACGCCAACAGCTCCTCCTCTGCAGGCTCCGAGCACCAAATCCTCTACATCGCGGACGACAACAAGATCCGGAGCATGTACCCCTTCAACCCCAACTCGGCCTACGAGCCGGCCTTCCAGGGCGACGAGAACGTGCGCATTGACGCCATGGACATCTACGTCAAGGGCAACAAGATCTACTGGACCAACTGGCACACGGGCCGGATCTCGTACCGGGAGCTGCCCGCCTCCTCCGCTGCCTCCACTGCCTCCAACCGCAACCGGCGCCAGATCGACGGCGGCGTCACCCACCTGAACGTGAGCTCTGCCGGGGGCACGGCGGGAGGCACCGAGGCTGGGTGCCGGCATCCTCTGCCCTCACCTCTCCCCACTTTCTGCCCTTCACAGATCTCAGGGCTGAAGATGCCGCGGGGAATTGCCATCGACTGGGTCGCTGGGAACATCTACTGGACAGACTCGGGGCGGGATGTCATCGAGGTGGCGCAGATGAAAGGGGAGAATCGCAAGACGCTGATCTCGGGGATGATCGATGAGCCCCACGCCATCGTAGTCGACCCGCTTAGGGGGTGAGAGGCTCCAGCCCTTTCTCCCTTCCCTTTGCCCAGCCCTCACCGCGGCTCCTCTCACCAACAAGCCCATCTGTGGCGGAAGGTCCCTGTGCCCCATAATCACTCTCCGTGTCAGCTCAAGTCGCTGTGTCCTGGAGTCATCTGGCCCGTTGGGGTCACGTCGGTGACTCTAGGATGCTGTGGGGAGAACATGGGAGGGTTTCTCCGCCAATGGGGCGTCGGAACTGTCCTGTTCTTCCCCTCCTTGCTCCCGTGCCGGGAATCACCTGCCTGTGTCCTTCGCAGGACTATGTACTGGTCAGACTGGGGCAATCACCCCAAGATCGAGACGGCCGCTATGGACGGGACACTGCGTGAGACCCTGGTGCAGGACAACATCCAGTGGCCAACAGGTGAACCAAGATGGGTGCCAGGAGGGGCACAGGGGTGGCGAAAGCCTTGACAGGAGGGACGTACAACCCGCTCGTGTTGGAGTGGCTCAGCGGGGGAGCTCTGAGCCCTGTGGCAGGGGTGTGCAGGGTGGCGGGGGGCTGCTCCGCTGGTCACTTGGTCAGGAGGGGCTTGGGGTGGGCTGGGGGCCTGTACCTCACCGGGGGTGTGTGCCCCCTAGGCCTGGCCGTGGACTACCACAACGAGCGGCTGTACTGGGCCGACGCCAAGCTCTCCGTCATCGGCAGCATCCGGCTCAACGGCACTGACCCCGTCGTGGCCATCGACAACAAGAAGGGTGAGCAGTGCCCAAGCCCCACAGAACAGCGGGGAGGGACCTGCCGGGGCGTGTCCCTGCGGTGGGGTCACGGCACAGCCTGGCCCCCCGGGGCCCCTGGCCGGGGTCGTGCTGCCGGGCAGACCCCGGCACTGAGCCAGGGATGCTCGGCAGACGGAGCAAGGGCGGGTTTTCCTCATGAAATGCTCCACAGCAGGACCAGAGCCTGCTGGCACTGCTGTCCCCCTCGTGCAGGGTGGGAGGCCCTAGCCTCAGATCCACCCAAAATCCCTCATCGGCCCTGCCCACGGCAGCGCGCAGCCGGGCGTGCCGCCTCTGCCTGCACGTCCCCTCTTCGCTCCCCCAGGGCTGAGCCATCCTTTCAGCATCGACATCTTCGAGGACTACATCTACGGTGTCACCTACATCAACAACCGCATCTTCAAGATCCACAAGTTTGGGCACAAGGCCGTCACCAACCTGACGTCTGGCCTCAACCACGCCACCGACGTTGTGCTCTACCACCAGTACAAGCAACCGGAGGGTGGGTGCCGGGCCTGGGACCCCTGTCCTGCTCCCAGGGTGGGAGGGAGGTGCCCGGAGCCTGATCTCTGGTGTGGGATGCCAGAGGGCGAGGGGAGCACTGGCAGAGCTTGGGGCAAGAGGGGACTCAGCCACCCAGCTTCCCTGCCCGAAGTGGGGGGCATCTGGATGGGCAGAGCAGGGGGGTTGGTGGGGAAGAGAGGGGTGTTGGGGGGGGGTCAGCTGCAATGGCGAGCTGTCAGCTGGTGACCCCCGGGCATCGGGGGATGGGCACAGGGCTCGGGCAGCTGTAGGGCCCTGGGGGGTGTCCTAAAGCTGTTGGGGAGTAGTCGTGTGCCAGGAGGGCTGCGGGTCACCCTACCGTCCTCACCCCGTGTTGTCCTCCCCTCTCGGCAGTGACCAACCCTTGCGACCGCAAGAAGTGCGAGTGGCTCTGCCTGCTCAGCCCCAGTGGCCCCGTCTGCACCTGCCCCAACGGCAAGCGCCTGGACAACGGCACCTGCGTGGTCGTTCCCTCGCCCACCGTCTCCCCCGTCGGTGGGTGGCCCGGAGGAGGAGCGGGAGGGGGGTCCTGCTCGGCGCGGTCTCGCTCACCTCCATCCCTCCATCCCTCCCTGCCAGTGCCCACCACCGACACCTGCGACCTGGTCTGCCTGAACGGCGGCAGCTGCTTCCTCAACGCCCGCAAGCAGGCCAAGTGCCGCTGCCAGCCGCGCTACAACGGCGACAAGTGCCAGATCGACCAGTGCTGGGACTACTGCCAGAACGGGGGCACGTGCGCCGCGTCCCCCTCGGGTGAGGCTGCTGGGGCGAGCCTGGGCTCGGGCTGGTCCTGGGCAGACAGACAGGACCACGCTAACGGCTCTTGTCCTCAGGCATGCCGACCTGCCGCTGCCCCACCGGCTTCACGGGGCCTCGGTGCAACCAGCAAGTGTGCACCGACTACTGCCTCAACAACGGCAGCTGCACCGTCAACCAGGGCAACCAGCCCAACTGCCGCTGCCTGCCCACCTTCATCGGGGACCGCTGCCAGTACCGTGAGTGCTGCCCGCCCGTGGCCAGGGTGGCTGCGACGGCGCCGGGCAGGTCGGGCTGCCGGTCCCCCTCTTCTGGGGGATGCTCCTTGGGGACCCCTGGGGACAGCGCCCGGGAGGTTGGACTCCCAGGTCCCCCTCTTTTGGGGGAAGCTGTCTGGGGACCCGGGGTGATGCGGTGCTCTGTGGGGGACCGGGGCCGCAAGCAGCCCTCCGGAGGGGCCGGCGGTCCGAGGGGCGGCGTGGGGCTGCCCACCCTGACCCCCCCGTCCCCTGCAGGTCAGTGCTTTGACTACTGTGAGAACGAGGGCGTCTGCCAGATGACGGCCAGCGGCGCCAAGCAGTGCCGCTGCCCTCCGCAGTTCGAGGGCGCCCAGTGCCAGGACAACAAGTGCTCCCGGTGCCAGGAGGGCAAGTGCAGCATCAACAAGCAGAGCGGAGAAGTCTCCTGCATGTAGGTGCCAGGGACATCGAACTCGAGGGAGGAAGAGGGGTTGGGGGGAACAAGGACCCAAGAAAAAACCTGTGTCCCTGTGACCGGATCACTGGGGATTGGCCACAGCTGAGAGATGCTGGGCTAACAGCCTCCAGTGAGCAGTCCTGGGTGCTGGGCTGGGGGGACACCTGTGCCTGATCCTCTCTGCCCTGCAGCTGCCCAGACGGCAAGATAGCGCCCAGCTGCCTGACCTGCGACAATTACTGCCTGCACGGCGGCACCTGCTCCATCAGCGACAAGACACAGCTGCCCGAGTGCCTGTAAGCAGAGCTGGGGGCTGGGGGGGGCAGTGGGGGGGCTACAGGCAGACACAAGCAGAGGGAGCACGTGCCTGACAGACCCCTATCTGTGTGCCCCCCTGACCCCCAGGTCTGTGCCCCACCTCTCCCTCCCCGTCCCCGCATGCTGTCCTGCCCCTGCTAACCCCGGTGCTCTCCCTGCACTCTCAGGTGCCCAGTGGGGATGACAGGGACGCGCTGCGAGGACTTCATCGTCAGCGAGCAGCAGAGCAACCGTACGTATGAGGCAGTTGTGCCCCGGGGAGCACCGTGGTCCCGGTGCTAAACCAGGGGGGTCGGGGGCAGGTCCTTTCCTGCAGGGCAGGGCCAGCCCGGGCTGCTGGACCCGCTGCTGCCCGGGGCTTGGGGCATGCGGGCACTGGCCCCCGTGCACGCTGGTCCTGTACCCGCGCCTCTCCTCCCGCAGGAACGGCCTCCATTGTCATCCCCATCCTGCTGCTGCTCGTCCTCCTCACCGTGGTGGCTTTTGTCTGGTACAAGTGGAGGATTAAAGGGTGAGTCTGAGCTGCTGGGGGCTGAGAGGGAGCGTTAGCCAGCCAGGACCAGGACAGAAACCCTCCTTGCAGGGCTTGAAAGCCTCACTTGTGCAGGCAAACAAACAGGACCACAGGTGGGATGGGGCCCCCGTTCACTGCACCCCGTGTTGCTGGCACTGACCCGCCGTCTCACACCCTCCCCAGCGCCAAAGGCTTCCAGCACCAGCGGATGACGAACGGTGCCATGAATGTGGAGATCGGGAACCCCACCTACAAAATGTACGAGGGGGAGCCCGACGACGACGTGGGGGAGCTGCTGGACGCGGACTTCGCCCTGGACCCTGACAAGGTGAGAGCGGGGCCGCCGTGGCACGGAGCGGTCATCGGCTGCGCAGGGTCCAGCACGAAGCGGAGGGGGCACACGCTGAGGTGGGGGACACGTTGCTGTGGCAGTGTCAGGGCTCCACGGGGCTGCTGTCTGTGCAGAGGAGGCTGGGGGGCTCCGAGGGGTCGCAAAGGCTGCAGGGTTGGAGGCTGTGGGGAGGGACAGCGGCAGCAGCAGGGTCAGCGGTGCCGTACCGGGAGGAGGTCGGGGCTGGGGCGGGCTCTCGCCGAGGCACCCCGGGGCAAGGGACGCCTCTGGGCCAGGAGGTAGCCATGCCCCCTCCCACCCGCTCCCCCCTCTCTGCAGCCCACCAACTTCACCAACCCCGTCTACGCCACGCTGTACATGGGCGCCCACAACAGCCGCAACTCGCTGGCCAGCACGGACGAGAAGCGGGAGCTGCTGTCGCGGGGCGCGGACGATGACCTGGCAGACCCCCTGGCATAGGGGCAGGACAGGGCACAGGGCTGCCGGGCCGCGGCGCCCGGGCCTGGCACAGACACCCATTGCAGGAGGCGGGCGGGGGCCGGGGGGGCCAAGAGCCACTGTATAAATGTACAAATGAAGGATTATTACTTTTCTATGTGAGCAGTATTATTACCTGTATATTCCTCGGTACCAGGCCTCGGCGCCTCTCATTGCCAGATCCGGCTTTGGTTTATTTTAAATCTCTTTACATTGGGCCCCCCCCGTCCCCCTCCCACCCGCCAGCGTTTCAGAGCAGGGATGGTGCCACGGTCGGGGTGCCAGGACGGGCTCGGGGCGGCCGCTGCAGCTGACGGGCGACGCGGGGTTATCGCTCCGTGGGCGTGGGCAGGAGGGAGGCTGCACCTCCCAGCTCTCGGCTCAGAGCCCCGGCTCAAGCAGCTCCTCTCTCCGGGGGCCCTGTTTCCTTCCCCCCTAAATCTGCTGCTCCCCGGGTCCCCCCTTCTCCTGCAGCTTGGCCTCTGCAAACCCCCCTCGGCCCCCCGTTCCCCTCCCTCCCCACCTTTCCTCCACCGACCCCCCTCCCCGCCATTCTCGGCTCTGCCCGACTGTTACAGGGGACAGGGACGAAGGTCCCCACCGCTGCCCCCAGCCCTGTTGGGGTGGGGAGGGTGCCCATACCTGGCGGGCCCGGCCCCATGGCCCCTCGCTCCGGCTTGTCGTCTGCACCTCGCCCACTCTCCAACATGCACATTTTTTAACAGGAAAAAAACCTACAAAAACATGGAGATGACCTAGCTTTTATAGTAGAAATAAATAAACGCATGTGGGGGGAGGGCAGGGGGCGACCCCATCCTTTTATTGGGGGGAAATGTTTTAATAATTTTTGCTGGATTACTTTACAACTAAACAAAACAGATATTGTTATAAATAAAATTTTTAAAAACTGAAGCGCAGGCTGCTGGTTGGTGGGAAGGCACGTGCCAGGGAGGGGGCGGGGGGGAGCCCAGGCACCCGTGCCAGCCGGGTCCCAGGTCACCGGGTGCCGTGGCCCTGACGTCCTCGAAGCCCAGCGCCAGTGCTGGCCCGAGGAGCGGTGAGGAGGGGTGTCACGGGCGGATGGGGTAAGGCAGGAGGATCCCACCAGGGCCTCTGGCTCCATCACGTTGCGCTGGGTGTGCACGAGAGGGGGCACAGGGTCTTCCGTGCGGGACCCTGGGCAGGGAGCGTGGATGGGAGGGAGAGTTGTGCGTGTGTGTGCGAACCTGAGTTGTGTGTGTGCGTGTGTGCTGGCCAGAGCATGCGTGTGCAAACCTGAGTGTGCGTGTGCGGGACTGAGTGTGCGTGTGCCGCGCCATCTGGGTGCTCTCTGGGGTGCGGTGCCCGTGCGGGTGCACGTGCCACTCGGGTTGACGCGCCTGTGAGCACACGCGGGTGCGACGGCCCCCGGCTGCTGGCGGCACCTCCGGGGCCCCGACGGCGGCTCCTTCCCCTGCGCTGCGGGAGCAGAAACGCCCCAAGGCTCCGGGCTCCGGGCACCGGGCACCGGACCCGGGCACGGGCGGGCGCGCGGTCCCGGCAGCCACCACCAGGTGGCGCCGCCGCCCTCGAGAAGGGGCTGGGGGCTGCACGCGCGCCCCGGTGCCCCTGCGTGCGGCCCTGCGGCGGGCAGGGGCAGGGCCGGGGGGGGCAGAGGGGCGCGGGGGGCGGCCGGTCCCCTCTGCAGCGACCGCTCGTGTGCCCTCCCCCGCCGCTCCTCGCCCCGGCCTTGCCCCCCCCGCACAACCCCGGGCACCGAGCCGGCGGGGACGGCTGGGGCAGCACCGGGTGCTGAGGGCGGGGGGCTCGGGAGGGACCACCGGTACCCTCGGACGGCAGCGGGGGCCAGCGGGCACGGCCGGCCGCCCAGGGGCTCGCGTCCGCCCCGGCGGGCTCGGGCTGAGCGGGACAGGGCGAGGGCAGGGGGCGAGGGCGAGGGCGGGCCTGTGCTTGGGCTGTCCGGCTCTGGGGCCGGCAGCCGCACCCCGACCGGTCCCGCTCGGCCCTGCCGTGTGCCGGGCCGCGGCCGCAGAGCCGTGAGCGGGTTGCGGGGGGAGCCCAGGGCCGTGGCGGGGGGCCCGTGGCACCCGCGGGCTGCGGCTCGTTGGAGTGGGTCGACCCTCGGCACCCTCCTTGCCAGCATCTGCCTCGGCACCAGCCCCCCCGGCTGCTGCCTTTGAAAAGCCCCAAACTCCTCTGCAAAGGGACTCGCGTGGCCCGAGCGCGGCGCAGCCCTCAGATCTATTTCAATACCGTCTCTTTGTTCACTTATCGGTTTCTTATATCTCCTCTAGAGGTTTTTTTTCCCCCTCTCCCCTCTCTCCCCCCCCCTTTTCTCTTCATTTTCCTTCAATCTTTCGTATTTTTTTAAACCTTCGCTTGTTTCCCCTCACCATGCCTCTGCCCTCACAGATTTTAGGCCAGTGGCTGTTAATTGGGTGGGAGGGGCCTTCCCAGGGCCCCCCCCGGACCTCTTGCAGACCCTGGTGTCCCTTTGCTCCCTGGTGAGACCATCAGGGACACCAGGACCCTCCTGGGAGTTTACTCCTGCAATGTGGGGCAAGGCCCCGGCCGCACAGGGGTAGCAGGTCTGGAGGGTTCATGGGCTGTGCCAGCAAGGTTGGCCCCACACAGCCCCCAGCCAGGGCTCAGCCGCCCCATCCCTTCCACGGCCCTGGGGCAAACGGGGTAAATGCAGCACTGGGGGGAGCCAGCGCTTGGGTCCCTGGGGGGATTGTTGTGGGATCCCAGCTGGGCAGGGAGGGGGTGTGGAGGCTCCTGCCAGTGTGGGAAGCGGGGAGCAGGGGAGGAGCAGGAGCACGGGCCGTGGGGCTGGCAGTGGCTCTCACACCAGCTGGCAGCGCTGGCACCACGGCAGCAACAATAGATGAGCTGAAGGGACCTGCCCTGGAGGGAGGGCTCCCCTGCACCCCGGCTGCGGACCCTGAGTGCCACGTGCCCCTGCCAGGGCGGTGCTGCGGCTGGGTACCGGCACAGGCGGGCACTGCGCTGCCCAGGGCTGCTGTGGGGCTGCTGTGGGGATTGTATGGGGCTGGCATGGGGCTGGCTGGGGCCCCGCAGCCCTGAGGTGCCAGGACTCCTGGATCCCGCCGCTCCGCGGCAGCGCTGCCCTCTCCCTTTCCTTTCTCATCCATTTCCCTTCATTTCTCTCCCTTTCCCTTTCCGTTGCTTATTTCTCCTTTACCTTTTATTCATTCTGTCTCCACACGTACACGCGGTTCTGCAATGCTCCCCCAGTCCTGTGCTTGCCCCCAGCCCTGCTGATACCAAAGCCCCTGCCGGCAGCTTCCCGGGGAAGGCGAGCAGATAATAATAGTAATAACAGCAACAATAATAGTAATAACAATAAAGTGATAGTGTTGGAGTGGGATCCCTGCTGAGCTGGGAAGGGGGTATGAGAATACCTGGCAGACCCCTCTAAGAGGGGCCCGACACTAGGCTGGAGGGATGAGCACACGTGTGTGCATGCGCACACATATGTGTACATGCAGGTGATGCAGGCGATGCAGGTTGCGTGTTCAGCCTGAGACGTGCTGTGCGTGCTGCGGGTGGGGTGTTTGCACGCTCCAGGGTGTGCAAGGCGGGAGTGTCTGGGTGCGGGCACACTTGGTGTGTGTGCGGGGCTTGGGGGGTGCCCCCCAAAGACCCTCTTGTAGGGTGGTCCCCCTTCTCTCTGCTCGAGTCTTTGGGGGCACCCAGCAGCAGAGGACCCTCTGCCCTCCCCAGGTGCAGCTGGGCAGGATGGAGATGGGCAGGACTGACCCCCCCCAGGTGCAGCTGGGCAGGATGGAGATGGGCAGGACTGACCCCCCCAGGTGCAGCTGGGCAGGATGGAGATGGGCAGGACTGACTCCCCCAGGTGCTAGCACATCCCCCTGGAGAGGAGCAGAACCGGGGGCATCTTGGGGTCTCCCGGGAGGGGGGGCATCCCGGGGCGCTGGGGTCTCCCGGGGGAGTGGGGCAGCCCCGGCTCTGGCCCCTCCCCGGGCACAGGGCTGGCCCGGAGCCGCCCCGGGGCGCGGGCAGGGGCTGGTGCGGGGTCCCTGGGCGCCCCCCGGAGCCGCCCCGCCCGCTGCCCGGTGCCCGCCGCCTGCTGCCGGTGCCCCCCCGCGGGGGCGGCGGGCCGGGATTGGCGGGGCTCCGCGGAGGCGCCGCCCGGCCCCAGCAAGTCTCCAACTTTCTTCCTGCCTCCCCTCGCCGCCGCCTCCCCGCTCCGCCCGCCCGGCCGCGCTCCCTCCAGCCCGGGAGCCCCGCGGAGCCCCGCGATGCTCCGCCGCCGCCTGCCCCTGCTCGGGCCCTGGCTGCTGCTGCAGGTGAGGGGGGACCGGCCGCGCCCGCCCGCGGGCAGCAAAGTTGCTGCTGCCGCCGGGGGGGTGCAATGACCGGGGGGGGGGGGCGGTTATTGGGGGGGTGGTGCAGTGCCGGGGGTCCGTGCCGCTCGGCGAGGGGGACGTGCCGTCCTGGCGGGGTTCGTGCAGTGTGGGGGGACGGGCGGCTACTGGGGAGACGGGCAGTTGTGGGGGGGGGGGGTCGTGCAGTCGCGCGGGGGCTCAGGCAGTCGCGGAGATAACGGACGATTGGGGGGGGCTTGTGCAATTCTGAGGAGGGGGGCGTGCAGGCACGGGGGGGGGGCGTTTGCAGGGAGGTGAATGGGAAAGTTGTATGGCGGGGGGGCACCGGGCAGGGATCGCGCAGCGGGGGCGTCCTGCTCGCCCCAAGTTGGAGCGGGCTCGGGGCTGTCCCGGACCCTGCGCGGGGGCTGCGGGGCACCGCGCTCAGGCGGAGGGAGCAGCAGCGGGTCCCGCGGCCGGTGCAGCCCCCGTGCACCCCTCGGTGTGGGCAGCCCCCTCCCCCGTTGCAGAGCGTGGAAGGCGCCGTCTGGCAGGTGCGGGGGGGGGCAGCGAGACGCGCGAGACGGAGCCGCGCGTGGGCAGGTCGGGGGGGGCTCTGCGGGGGGGCCGGGGCCCCCTGCGCACCCTGGGGTGCACTTGTCCCGCACCCCGCACCTGCGGGGGGGAGCGGCGGGCGCAGGCCTGCGGCGGGGGGAGGCAGGGCGAGGCCCCCCCACCGGCCGGCTGTGCCGGGGGGCCCTGCTGCGCCCCGAGCGGAGCTGGGGCGACAGAGGTTTGGCCCCGCCAAGGGTGTGAGCACTGAAACCACCTGCAGAGGTGGTGCCTCATTTCTGTCCTGACTTGGCGCGGGCTCAGCTCCAGCGCTGGCGTGGCCTTCACCTCTGCTGAGGGGGGCAACTCCCCGCCAGCTCCGTCCCCCCGTCTCGCCAGAGCGTCCCCCCAGCATTTACCCCAGGGACAGGCTCGGCCTTGCTGGGTGGGGGCTTTGCCTGTTCTTGCCCCTTTGCCTGGCTGTGGAGGTTGAGAGGCTGCAGCTGCAGGGACACCCTCCCCACCCGCAGAGCCCTCCCCGTGATGTCCCACGGTCTCAGATATTACATGCTTCCCATGGCCACTCACCCCTGCGTGTCCCCGTGTCCCCCCTCTGCCATCTCCTCTTGGAGCCCAGCGAGGCTTTTCCCCCCCAGCGGGAGCTGCTGGGTGTGGGGGCTAGAGCTGCATCTGGTTCCAGCGTCTGTGGTGGTCATGAATGGGGGGATTTGTGCTGCCCCAGCCCTGCCGGCGGGGCCGAGCTCATCACCCAGCAGATCTGATTTCCTGACACTCTATTTTTACTTTCTGTGTTTCATGAATAAAATCAAACGAGTCAATTCCCTCTCGGGAATTTGATGCACATCAGGGACCCCCCCGCCCCGCACAACCCTACCCCCCAGGCAAAAGCTCTTGCAACTTATCTTTCTGGCATACTCCCCTCTGTGTGTTTGTAGATGGATAGATGTGTGTGTGTGTGTCTGTGGGAGGGGGTGGCTCTGCGTGACCCCCCCCTCCCCGTGTCCATCTAACGCAGAGCATCTGTCGGTGCTGGAGCTGCTTCAAGACAAATGGTTTTGTTTTGATGAAATCAGGAGCAGGGCGCTGGCCCTGTCCCCCTCCCTGCCTGCACAGGCAGCAACGGTGGAGGGTGAGGTGGGGGCTTGCAGCTGGGGGGAGCGGGCCCATCCCCGGGCACGAGGTGGGCACACGGGTGGAGGAGCCTCCTGCCACGTGCGTGGCGAGCAACCCCCAGAGATGCTGGCAGGGACAGTGAGCCCCAGCCCCTGTGTGGTGCGGGGCTGTGACCGGCCGGTGGGCTGTGGGCTTCCTGGTGTGGGGACAGGGTGCAGGAGGGGCCGGGGTCTGCACAGCTGCGTGCCCAGCCAGGTTGCAGGGGGAGATGGAGCTGTTCCTGCCCCCTCAGTCCTCTGGGCCTGTTGGGGAGAAACTTTCCTGGCCCCTCTCAGGGAACAGGAGGCGGCCTGATGGGCGGGGGGTCCCGCCAGCTGCCCCTGGCCCCAGGCGCTGCACTGGACCTGAGCCCCTCAGTGCCGCATCCCGCCGGGGCTGGGGTCGTGGTGGGAGCGATGGGCGAAGGGGCCGGTGTGGCTGCCTCCCCCGGGCGAGCGCTGGGCGCACGGCGTACCCCTGGGGGGTGCGTGAGAGCGTCCCTGCTGCGGGAAGGACAGGCCCCGGGGTGCCTCCCCGCACGCCGCGTGTGCTGATCGTCCCCACGCGCTGTGTTTGCTGATGGTCCCTGCCGGGGTGTGTGTGAGCGTGCGGGTGTGCAGCTCCCTGCTGGGATGGACAAGCTCTCCCGGCCCAGCGGGTGCCTGTCTGCACCGCGTGTGTGCAGATCAGCTCCCCCTCGGCCCCCCACCCTTCATGGCTGCTGCTGCCTGGGATTTGCCTTCTCCTTCCCTGTGCCTGGGCTTGGGATGGCAGCGCTTGGGCAGGCGGGAGAGATGCTGCCCAGTGCTCCCCGCGAGTGATCTCCCTGCCTCAGCCTTCATCAGGCTGCTGGTTTATGTTTATGCGTCAGATTTTTTCTGTGCATTGAGCGTTAAATCTCGGGGGTCCCTCAGAGTAGGGCTGGCCTGGCTTCCCGCTGGTTTGGGTCCCGTCCAGCCCCCCAGGTGCAGCCGGGAGCAATGGGAGAGACCCACGGCTGGGGCAGGCTGGGTGTAGCTCCTGGGCGCTTCCTGGGGCTTGAAGGGGCGGCTGTGATTTTGCAGAGAGGAAGGGCAATTCCTGGCCAGCAGCCTCCCAGCCTTCCCGGGAGGCAGATGCCAGCCTCAGCCCCGTGGTCCCCGATGCCCAGGTGCTGGCGTGATCCACACCAGGTGCTGAACAAGAGCCAGCGGTGGATTGGGGTGTTGTGCCGCTGGCCCCAGAGCAGGCAGGAGCGACCAGGGTGCTGCCGGGCTGCCTGGAAGCAGCGCAGGGCGTGGTGTCTCGGCACAGCAGCGGGGCTGGAGCCGGGACACCGGGTAGCTTTCCTTACCCCTGCTCCAGCCCCGCTGCCTGCCTGTGCCTTTGCAGGAACGTGCCTCCCTGGCACCGTGCCTCGGTTTCCCTCCTTCCTGGCGGGCGGGGAGGTGGGATAGCTGGTGTCTGCGAAGCACCTGGAGTGTTGCTGGCAGGTTTTCCTTCCTGGATTAACCCTTCCCAGGAAAATCCTGCCTAGCAGTGCTGGTGGCCGTGCCAGCAGGAGGTTGGTGGCGTGGGACGCCAGCCTCCAGGAAACTCACCCCACTTCATTCCCTTTCCCTTGCTGTCACCCAAGAACTGTCACACGTCTGCTGGGTTGTTGGCTGACAGATGGCTTTGCTCTTAAGCAGATGCTGCCAGCCCTTTTGGTGCAAGGGCACCCCTGTTCACCCCCCCAGCTCCCACTGATGGGAAGAATTTAACTGTTTCATGGCTCAGAGACATATACCCCATTTGGGGCCGGGGAGAGTGAATGGGGTTTGGGTGGCCGTGCAGCCCTGCAAGCCCGCATCTGGCTGGGGGTCCCTCCGGGCACAGAGCTGCAGGGACCGGCCCCGGCAGGACGGTGCCCGGACGGTGCTTGCGGGGGCCAGGGGAGCAGCTCCGCGTGTCCCCCCGCCCCAGTCCCTGCAGATTTCCCGAGCTGCCCGGCGGTGCGGCGGGTGCTGTGTGCTCAGCGTGGCTGAGCTAATCTATCGCCAAACAAACACACACTGTTATTCCGAAAGAAGGTTTCCAAGCGACTCATTTCCCTTTTTTTAATAACTCTTCCCTGTGGTGCCCTTTGCACCCTGAGCTGGGAGATTCAATAAGGCTGGAGCCTGGAGCGTGGCGTGGCTCAGCCTCCCGCTGAGGAGGGGGAGCAGCGGCTGGGGAGGGGGGGCCCAGGGCTCCCCCCGGCCAGACCCAATCCCACTCTTCCGCTGCGTTGCTCTGGCTGAAATCTGGGACCTGCTTTATTGCTTTTTTTCCCCCCTCTTGTTTTCAATTGCCAGTTTTCTCCTGGGCGCTGGCAGGGGGCCTGGAGGGGGTGGCCCAAGCTGGGACAGTGTCGCCCTCTGCGACGGCAGCCCGAAGCTGAGCGCCCGTGAGCCCCACTGCTAATCACACCCCTGCCAATTAATACTCCCAGATTAATGACTTTTGCCCCCCGCTCCCTGCATCCACAGCTTCTCCTCCCAAGGAGCCAAAGTCCCGGCAGCCGGTGGCCCAACGGTGGGGCGATGCCATGCCGAGACCCCGGCAGCTGAAGCCTCCCACCCCCCCCGCCTGCCCTGGCCAAGCTCCAGCATCGCTGAAGAGCTGCCTGGCTCAGCCTTCGCGCTCAGGCGCTGGAGGTAAATGGCCCAGGAAAGATGAAGCTTCCTCTCCAGCCGCTTGGATTGCTACTAAAGAAATAATCACGTCCCTGTGCCCATGTTCCCCCCTCCCCGCCTTTTTTCCTGATCGCTGTTGCAAAAGGAAAGTCATTGTGGAAATGAGCGCCCAGCCTGCAGAAATGATCAGCTGCAAAGAGCCTGCAGGGCCCTGCGCTCGCGGTGGGATTAATTTTCCCCTCCCCAAATAAATCCCCATCAGACCCTGTTGCTCGGCCAGGGGCTGACTGCTGTACCCCTAGGGCACAGCACGATGCTCAGCCCAGTGCCGCCGGCGGCACAGACCCCGTCCGACCCCCATGGCTGTCCCTGCAGCTGGGCTGGCCTCGGCGGGTGTCACGGTGAGCAAAGACCCTCTCGTTCCTCCTCCTGTCCCCCCCGGCACTGGGCAGCGCAGCGATACTTCGCACTGCTTCACCCAGTGCCCGCTGGGGACTGGGAGCCTGGGCGCAGGGGTGCCTGCAACGCGGGGCCCAATCCGGCCCCGGGGGTCGCCAGGGGGCTCCCGGAGGACGCTGGGCTGCAGGGACCCGTCGTCCTCTGCTCCTGGCAGGAGCCGGTGCCCGGCTGCAGCGGGGCACAGTCCTTGTGACCCCAGGACGGCGCAGCCTGAGCGCTGCGGCCCCAGCGATGCCCTTGAGGGTCCCCTATGCCTCTGGGTCTCTCAGAGGGTTTTAATCAGCCTCTGCTGCCGGGAGGGATGCGGGGGACAGCCGTGTCCCTGCTGCTGCTCCTCCCTTCCTTCTCCTCCCGGGTGAATAAATCCCGGCTGGCCCCGGGAGCATACCGGGGGGAAGATGGGGGGAGCGCAGTGCTGGGGGGGCATGGGGATGGGCTCCCCACTGAGGGGACAGCCCCACGTTTGCCCCTCTCCGTGGTGACCTTCGCACCAGCCCAGTCTCATTGGGGCGGTGGGGGGGGGCTGGAAATGCAATTTATGATCCCGCCTGATACGATCTTATAAAATTTCCCGGGCACACTCGAAATTACATTTCCATAGCTCAGGAGAAGCGATCTCCTCGCACGCCGATACCTGCCACTTTTATGGCTACATTTATTGCAATAATAAAGTGAAATGGTGAGGCGAGGGGGTGGGGGTGGGCTGGGGGGAGGAGAGGCTGCTGGGCAGAAGGTGGGGGCTGCGTCCCTGAGGGCCTGGGTTCCCTCTGGTTTGGGGGGGGCTCGGGGAAGCTGTCACCTCTCTGCACCCCCCCTGGAAAGACCTCGCCCACCAAAGAGCCGGGGCAGCTATGGAGGGGCAGAGGGAGCCCCGCAGCCTGCTCCACTGTGGGGAAACTGAGGCACAGATGCAGGGGGCAAGGAGGGGGACGCAGGGTCCTGGCTGGGTGTCCCTGGCTGCTGGGGATGCAGGAGCGACCTGGACTAGTCCCCGCCGGCTCTGCCTATGTGTCCCCACAGCCCGTCTGTGTGAGCCGCCCGTGTCTGCCCGCTCCTGGGCGCGAAGGGGGCTCAGCCGAGGGAGCCGTGGCCCTGGCACCACGTGGGAGGGGAGTGTGGCTTGCGCTGGGTGTGCAGCACTGTGCTGCGCTGGCCAGGGAGCGGCCCCTCTCCCCGGTCACCCCCAGCCCCAGTGCTGGGTCCCGCCGGCCGAGCTGAGCCGGGCGTTGAGGCAGGTTGGGCTCCGGCTGCTCCGGGGGACGCTGGCAACGCGCTGCCTGGGTGAGCAGGATTCAATTTCTTCCGAGCCCGTCAGCCCACGCGTCCCCATCCCTCCCGCCTCCCCCGTACCCCCTCGCCGCTGGCTTGTGCGCACCCGCCTGCACACCCCTCTCCCCCTTCCTGCTCCGTTTATCTCCTCATTTTCTCATTCATTCTCTTTTCTTCCTTGAGTCCAATGAGTCACACAAGCCCTGAATCCTTTGCCTGGTGCTGTCTCCTCCCTTCTATTATATTTTTTCCTTTGCTCTTAACAGCACTTTTCTTTTTCACCCGTGGGGGGAGAGGCTGGGGATGTACATTTTTCCCTGGCTCCCCCCCCAGCCACCTACCAGCTCCTGTCTCACCACGAAGCCCTTAAAAGTAATAAATAAATAAAACAACGGCTTAGAAAAGAAAAGGCAGGAAACGAGTGACAGGAAAAAGGAACCAAAACGAAAGAAAGAAGAAGGAGAAAAAAAAAAGTCCTACTCGGGCTATGAAATATTTATTAGCCAGCGCGTGCCGAGCGCGTTAATAAAGCTGCAGCATTTGCATATTTTTTCAGTGTGTGAGGAGCGAGGTGTCTGTTTAGGGGGTGAAGGCAAACGTGTCTGTGGGAAGCCAATTTCTCCCAGCCCCGCGCAGGTCACGCTCCCGCACGAGGTGACACCGGCCCCTGCAGGGGCGTCACTTTGGGCAGGAGCGTCACCGGGAGAGGGACCCCAGCACGGGTCCCGCGGGTGCTGCCGCTGCTGCAGGCTACGTGTGCCGGGTGGGTGCCGGCAGCTCCAGCAGCCCCGTAATGACCTGTGGTGGATGTGGCTTTGGCGAGCTCATCCGGGCTGGGTTCACCGTCCTGGTGCGGGGGGTCCTGCAGCCGCCTGCCCGCTGCGCTGTGTCCGGGTGCGCGCGAACTGCTGGTGGTTGTGGTGGCGGCACGGAGGAGGCAAAGGAAAGACCGAGGAGGCCTTTGGGTGGTCACACCGAGCTCACTTTTGTCTGGCCATCACCGTGACTCGGTGTGCGTGTGTGGCAGGGTGGCTGTGCATGAGTGCATCCCGACTTGTCCCTGTCTGTCACCTGCTCAACCCCTCGGTGCCTGGGACTGGGGCGGGTTCAGCATCCCCCCAAGCGTGATGCCCTTTCGCCCCATCGCATCCATCCGGCCCCGCTGTGCTGGGGCGAGTGGGGCAGCCGGCGCTGCTGCCTGCAGCTGGGTGGGGGCTCCCGGCCGGGAGCGGGGGCTGAGTGACGCTGGGGGTCTGCGAGGCGAGGAGGGTTTGGGCTCTGTGGGTCCAGCTGTGGGGCGAGCTGCTGCCTGCACAGATGTGGGTCGGTGTGCCGTGCATGGCAGGACCAGCACTGGCTGTGCCGGCGAGGGTGGCGGGGGGCACCGAGCAGAGCCAGCTGCCACTGGGCACCCCGGCCCTGGAGCTGCTGGCCAGGGATGGGCTTTCAAGCGTCTTTGAGCTGGGAGTCAGTGGAACACTGGGGTGGCTGCTGGGGCACCCAACTGGGTTTCTCCTCTTGCCCTTGTGAGGCTGAGATGGGGGGCTCTGCCCTTCCTCCCGAGACTGTCCTGCACCCCGTTCCTGCACCCCCTGCCCGTGACACCCCACGCCTGCCCTGCAGCCCGCAGCTGTCCCCTATAACCCCTGCTGGGCTGCACATCGCTGCCATCCCCGGGCCTCCCTCCCCTGCCCCACTCCCTGTCCTGCAGCTCTGTCCTTTCACCCTTGAGTCCTCGCTGCCGGAGGAGCAGCATCCCCAGGCAGGGACAGGCAGCCAGACTGGGTCTTGCCTTGCGCTTCTGGTCCGCGGCCCCTGGGCTCCACCAGCGCTCTGGACCCAGCCCAGGTGTGCCCAGCAGCAGGTTAATTCGTTGCCCTGACACCATGGAGCCATCACCGCAGATTTGCCTCACGGGGACTTTGATTAGCAGCCTGCCACTCGCCAGCCCCATCTGTGCTCGCTGACGTGGAGCGGCACGCTTGCGGCAGCGGCGCAGGCAGCAGCACAGGCAGAGGCGCAGGCAGCGGTGCAGGCAGCGGCACAGGCAGCAGTGCAGGCAGAGGTGCAGGCAGAGGCACGGCCATACCCCTGACACGTCCCAGAGCAGGCGCACTGGGGGCACAGGACCGCGTTCATCCCGGGGTGCACAAACACGCTGAGGAGCAGAGGCTCCCCTGCGAAGGCACACATGCAGAGCCGCCTCACTTCGTGTGTGCGCATGTAACCGTGCACGTGTGCGCAGGGACGTGCAGGACACGTGGAGGCGTTCGTGCACATTCAGCTGTGTGCAGAGAGGCACGCGTGTACACGAGCACCCGCCGGCGTGTGTTGCATTCACCTGCATGCTCGCTGCAGGTGCGCGCCGGGCCGGGCAGGCACTGGGCGATCTCAGCGCACACCTCCAGGCACCCACGGGCGTGCATGCTCGCACGCAGACACGGGAGCACGCACGCTTGCAGCTCCCCGTGCGCCCTCGCCCACACGCAGTCCTGCAGACGTGCGTTGCACGCCTCGGCACGCTCGGGCGCGTGCTTGGGTCCCTCCTGGCAGCCCCGCAGAGCCCACCCGGCAGCGCGTCGCCCTGCCGCCGCATTAGCACCCGCGCTGCGCCAGCGAGATAAATGGGAGCTGTCAGAGGCACCTTGTTTGCTGCTAACCTTTGGAAATGCCACACCGCCCCGGGCTGCGCCGCGCCGGGGGGAGTGGGCCCGCGGGGATTGTTGCTCACCACCTCCAATTAATCTCCTTGCACTAACGAAGGCAGCGGGGTGACAGGGGAGAGACTGGTTTGACCCTGCGTCCGTGGGGAGAGCTGGAGAGCCCGGTCCACAGCTTGGTGCCTGCTCTGCCACTGAACCCCACCAAGGTGGGGGGGACGGCTTGAAGCTGGGTGCGAAGGACAGGCTGGCTGTAGGGACAGGGCCTTTGGCGGGGGTTGTCGCGGGTGGTCTGCTCCTGGCTCAGGCAGGGGCTGTTTTGCCTTGCGATGGTACCCCATTAGCCACGGCCCTGTTCTCAGCGTGCTGGGAGCTCGTCACAGCCCGCACTGGGGCAGCCGGTCCACCCCGCGCCGATCCGCTCCCCTCCGCCAAGGTGACTGTGGGTCTCCGGGGAGCAGCTGACAGTGCTTGGCCCCGCCAGCAAATGGGATGTGAGTGGCCATCACTGCTGGTCCTGACAAGCCAAATTGGTGCCGGCACCGAGAGCCTTCCCAGTCCCTCTGCAGCCACCCCCAGCCCTTCCTCATCCTTGCCCAGATGCTTGTGCACATGTGGAGTGACACACGGGTGCCTGCAGACGCATGGCAGCCCTGCACAGCCCCACGCACGAGGGGCTTGAGAGCAGCAAACACATCTATCGTTGTCTTGGGGTAACGCGTGGACGCAGCAGCACGTGCATGTGTAACAGTAAAAAACAAGCGTATCAGAGAAACACACGAATAGTGCATCGCAGCCGGAGCCCAGCGCAGCGGG
The DNA here is from genome assembly GCF_013368605.1 of Nyctibius grandis. Classification (NCBI taxonomy): domain Eukaryota; kingdom Metazoa; phylum Chordata; class Aves; order Nyctibiiformes; family Nyctibiidae; genus Nyctibius; species Nyctibius grandis. Next base: position 138,636 of record NC_090668.1, on the reverse strand, counting down.
GCCAGGCGTGGCCCTCCTCTGGCACCAGGACAGATCCTGGTGCAGCCAGGGAGGGGGGAGCTCTGTGCACACCCGTGTGGGACCGGGAGGCGCTGGGTGCCCCACAAGCACCTGTGAAGTGTGTCCGAGGAGTTCACGTGTGCATGTGCACCCCAACCACTCACCAGCAGAATCATTAATATTTAACGTGAGGTGTGCGCAGGACCTGCCCTGAATGCAACAGCGCTGGCAGGGTGCAGGGGGGGTGACCTTGGCTCCCCTCAGCGCTGTCGTGGGAGAGCTTTGCCGTGGCCCCGCGCTGCTGCGGCCCTTGCCCGCAGGCTCCCAGACCCCGGCCGGGGGAAGCCATCCTCCCCGGGGCTGCACCAGGGGCTGCGGGCAGCGAGGGTCTCCGCCACACCCCTGTGCTGCCCACGGCCCCCGACTGCGCTCGTGCCACGATCGATAGCCCTGGCTGCAGCGGCAGCCGCTGCCCTGCTCTGCAATTCCCTTTCATCCCCCGCTCCCCCAGCAGCTCCTGGGGAGGGACCTGGGGGTGGGGGAGGCTGCCAGCCTGGCCCCTCACCCTGAGGGGCTGGGGGGCACCTCTCTCCCCGCAGGGGTGGGGGCCTCTTTCTCCCCAGAGCACCCTGCCCTGCCCGTGCCCAGTCCGTGCCCCACAGCTCCCGGCCCCATCCTGCCCCATCCTTCTGCACAAGCCTGGCCTGGGGACCCACAGCCCTCAGTCCTGCAGGGAGCTGGTGTCAGCACCTCCATCCCCACTGTTTCCCCCTGTGCATCCCCTTCCTGCTGCCTGCCTGTCCCTGCTGCATCTCTGTCTCCATCAATTCCCCATCACAGCCCCGTTCCCATCGCATCCCCGTCCCCAACTCCACTGCATCCCCCTCACCGCTAGCAGGGGATCATGGAAGGAGGGTGAATTGGAAAGGGAAACTGAGGCAAGGGGAGGAGGGCCGCGGTGGCTCACGTAGCACTGCTGGAGGGAACCAGCCGTCCTGGCTCTCAGCCCTGGCTGAGATGGAAAGCCAGCGTAGAGCTGAGAAACCTCCAGAAATCTTTCCTGGGCTGGTGGGGGCTTGGGCGGCGTGTGCTCGTGTTCCCCCGTGGGCTGCAGTCTCCGCTGCTCCCTGTGCCCTCTCCGTGGGTGCAGGCGGGTTTTGGGGCTCTCCTTCCAGCTGCGGGGTTACCGGTGCCCCCGCTCACCTCTCTCGTGGTGAGGGAGGCCCACTTGCCTCCCCACAGTGGGACGCGGGGGGCTCCCATGCTGATGGATATGTACCAGTGGGATTAACGATGGAGTGTAGCTGGGGCAGAGGGGAGCGGGGGTCTCACCGGGGCCGCTGCCGTCATCCCCCCCCCCGCAAAATGCCGCTCTCCTGGCCAGAGGGGAGGTGCTGGGGGCTGCCCTTCTCCCCCTCCCCCATTTATCTCTCCATCTCTCCGTCCTGCCGCGCTCGCTCCCTCTCTCCAGCTGGTGAAGGCACCCAGCTTTGAAGCTGCGTTGAAATATAGATAAGGGCGAAGGCAGCAGCCGCGCTCAAAGAGAGATTCGGGAGGGAGCCGGGGGATGGCCAGGCGGAGTGGGGGGCTGCAGGGATGCTCAGCCGCAGCTTCACACTGCTCCCCCCTCCCCGGGCTGGGCTGAGACCCCACAAATCCTCCTCCCCTTCCCACGGACCCGGGGCCAGGCAGCGCTGCCTGGAGCGGCCGGGGCCCACAGCAGAGGCCGAGCAGCCCGGTGTGGCACATGCCGTGGAAGATTTACCGGCGCAGCCCGGCACACGCGGCATCAGGAGGACGAGGCGATAGGTCCTGGGACAGCAGTGCGTGGCCTGGCCGGGGGCTCCGGCTCAGCAGCGGGAGAGGAACAGGGCAAGTGTGGGGGCTGTGGCCGGGGCTGGCCCCCAGTGCTGCTCCATCCCCGGTGGGTGCCCAGCAAAGACCAGTCCTCGCACACAGACCTGCCTGGCCGCGGAGGAGGGGGCCTGGGGGGGCTCACCCCTCTCTGATGGGGGGCATGGGAAGAGCACACTGTGCTCCAAGGGGGAAACAGTGCGGAGCCATTCTGCAGGGTGGCTGGTGCCAGGATGAGACCCCAGCAAGGGCAGGCAGGAGCCATCCCCAGCACCTCCTGCCCTGCCTCCAGCCCCACTGGCTTGGATTCAGCACTGAGGCATGCCTCAGTTTCCTATGGGGGTCACAGCCCACCCACACTCCCCCCAGGCCCTTCCAGCTGGCACCTCTGCTCGCAGCCCACCTTCCTCGCTCCCCTCCTCCCCGCACCCCCCTCGGGAAACAGGTCGTCCAGAGCAAAAACTGCCAGAGCAGCCCGACCACCTGCCAGCTCAAGGGTGACAGTGATGGACGAGCTGGGGCTGACGGAGCAGCATCCCACACACCGGGAGCAGCTGGCAGGGCAGGCAGGGGCACGCCGGGCACCGGGGTGCAGAGCCAGGAGCAGCCAAATGAGGGGTGGGGGAGCGGGGGGCAGGCAGGCTCAGGCAAGAGAGTGACATGGGACACGTCAGAGACGGGGTCCCAGGGCCGAAGAGGTGACAGCTGGCTCTGTTCGCCGCTGAGCCACACGATGTCAGCCCCGGCAGCCGGACAGGCAGAGCGGCGGCCGTGGGGAGCCTTGGGAAGGGGACGCTGCGGTCCTGTCCCAGCTGGTGCCTGGCGGCAGGTGGGTCCCAGCCCCCTCCGTGCGCAGGGTCCCCTTCTGGACCGGCGTGTCTGGGAGCTGCCGTGTGACACCCCAGCACTGGCTGCATCTCGAGAGGGTCCTGGTGTGCCAGTGCCCATCAGCACCTCCTTAGCCCAGGTTGGAGAGACCAGGCAGCTGGTCTCCATAGCAGCTCCCTGCCTCGATTTATCCCACCAGGACAGGAGCTGCCTCTCCCCACCCTGTGAGAGCCCTTGCCAAAGGCTCCTGGCTCTGTGTTGGATGAGGGGGTGTCCCCATGCCGGTGCAGGGACCTTGCAGCTGTTTGGCATTTTCCTCCCCTCCACTGCCCATCTTTTCTGCTTTTGCTGCAAATTCCCTCCCTCGCCAGAACGCAGCAAGTGGCCCAGCCGCCTCCCCCCGGCAGAGCGAGGGGTCCCCGCTCATTCCCCGTGTGCCCCCCTGCACACAATGCACCCCACTCTTCAGCCGGCGCAATTATCGTGGCGGGCGGAGCAGCCGCCGTGCAGCCTGGCGGGGGTCTCCGTGGTTCCAGCTGCAGATCAGAGGCGCTGGGTAATGCAATTAGGCTTCCCTGGCAGGCGGCGCGGGGCTCCGCTGCCCCCCCCATCTGAACACGCTGCCGCCCCCCACCCCCCTGCATTTTAATAGGCCTCAGCCGTGGTGCGGAGGCAGCTGTGAATTGTCCGTCGTCCTGCTGCGTCCAGTCACAGGAACACGGGTTGTGCTGGAGCAGCGGCCCTGGCTCCTGGGGGGGTGTCTGGGACAGGCCGGTGCGGGGCCGAGGGGGTGGTGTGGGCACGGTGCAGCCACGCTGGGCTCTGGGCACGGATGGGGGCACGGCAAATGGGGGGGGCACGGTGCCAAAGGGGCACGAGGTGCCAGAGGGGTGCATGGCCACAGAAGGGATGCAGGGGTGCAGGAGGGGTACTCGGACACGGAAGGGTGCATGGGGACAGGTGGGAGGATGAGCAGGGGGCGGCAGGCACAGCTCGTGCAGTCTTTGCCCTCTTTCCCCCAGACGGTGTGTGCTGGGGGCCACATCGCCAAGACCCTGGGGTACCTGCAGCTGGGCACCTCCGGCCTCCTCAAGGATGTCCCCTACGGCTCCCTGAAGCCTCCGGTGCTTGACGCCGGGCGGCTGATTCCGGCCGAGCTCCCCCGGGGCGCGGGGACACCCCTGGGCGCCGTGCGAAGCCCCTGGGACTGGCAGAAGAACCAGACAGCCGGGGAGCTGCCGAGCCCCCACGTCCGGCGCAAGCCCTCGCTCAAGTCTGGCCGCACCAAGAAGATCTTCGGCTGGGGCGACTTCTACTTCAACATCAAGACGCTGAAGTTCAGCCTGCTGGTGACAGGGAAGATTGTCGACCACATCAACGGGACCTTCAGCGTCTACTTCCGCCACAACTCCTCCAGCCTGGGCAACGTCTCGGTCAGCATCGTGCCCCCCTCCAAGGCAGTGGGCTTCGAGGTGCTGGTGCCAGCCCCCCTGCCGCTCCCCCGCCCGCCGCCGCAGCAGAGCACCCTGCCCGAGGGGCGCCCGGCCAAGGCCCTCAACTGCCATGTGGAGTACGAGAAGACCAACCGGGCACGGAAGAACAAGCCCTGCCTGTACGACCCCTCCAAGGTGTGCTTCACCGAGCACACGCAGAGCCACGCCGCCTGGCTCTGCGCCAAGCCCTTCAAGGTCATCTGCATCTTCATCTCCTTCCTCAGCATCGACTACAAGCTGGTCCAGAAGGTCTGCCCCGACTACAACTTCCAGCACGACAACCCCTACTTTGGCTGACAGCCACGGGAAGGGGCGGCGGGTGCCAGAGCTGGAGGCAGATGGGGGCCGGGGGCTCCTGCACCCCGTGCCAGCTGCATGATGCCCCCCGTCGCCCCCGCACTGAGCCCCCCCTTCAATCACTGCAGCACCTCCCTAGGGCACTGGAGTGGGGCCAGGGACAGCCCGCCCGGGGCATGGTCGGCACAGGGGGTCCCGGCACAGCCGTGCTCCCATCCCTGCGGCTGGGCAGGGGATGCAGGCGTGGAGCCTGGCCCCCCCACCCGACACCAGGGGCTGGGCTGGGGTCCCCAAGAGCATGTGGGTGAGTCGGGGGGTACAGCCCCATGCCATGGCATCAGCTGGGCGTGTGTCACCTGTGGGGCGGGCACGGTTGTAGCAGGGGAGTTTTGCCGTGTGCCAGCAGGTCACGGTGCTGGGGAGAGCTCAGGCTTCGCCCCGTGCGCTGGCGGGTCTTCGTGCAGCCATGGGAGATGTGCACGTGTGTGCGTGTGGACACACATGTGCACGCCAGTCCGTGCGTGTGCAAGGGCACCTGTCCAGGTGTTTTGGAGCCCCCCCCCCCCATTGGCCCCCCCTGGGCTGCGGCAGCGTTGGGGCACCAAACCGAGCCCCTGGTGCCCCATGGAGCCCCCCCCCCCTCGCTGGGGACGACCCTGCCCAGATTTGCCGCCCCTCACCCAGATTTGCAGCCCCCAACTGCTGCCACCCCCCGCCGCCACCCGTGAAGAAGTGCCACGCCAGGGGCAGTGACCTGGGGGTCCCTGTCCCCACTCCGGCAGGGCCCTTGCTGGGGGCTTCCGTCGCCCTGGCTCCGGGCAGGGGCTTCTTCATATTTTTTTAAGAAAATTAAAATGGAAAAAAAAGTGGAAAATAAAAACATTGGAAAAAAATGGAAAAGCGGTGGAGTGAGCTGACCCCAGGATGGGGGGGGAGGAAAGAGGGGTGGGGGCGCGGGGGGGGTCGGGACGGGGGTGCCCCCGGCTGGGGGGGGCGGCTGGACCTCCCGCTTCCCGTCGGGCCGCGCGGTGCCGGCAGCCCCGTGGCCCCGCCCCTCCCCGGCAGCGCTCGCGCGGCGCCAGCGGGGCGGGGCCGGGGCGGGGCCGGGCAGGGACCGGGACCGGGACTGGGGCCGGGGCCGGGACCCGGCCGGACCCGCCTGGAGTGCGGACCGCGATGTGGCCGCTCCGCCTGGGCAGGGTGAGTCTCGGGCTGGGGCGGGGGGTGCCGGCGCCCGGGGAGTGCCGGCGCCCGGGCAGTGCCGGTGCCCGCATGGGTCCCCGTACCCCGGGGGGTCCCGGTGCCCGCAGGGGTCCCGGTGCCCGCAGGGGTCACGGTGCTCGCAGGCTGTCCCGGTCCCCGGGGCGCTCCGGTGCTCGCAGGGAGTTCCGGTGCCCGGGGGAGATTCCCGGTACCCGCGGGGGGTCCCGGTGCCCGGGGGGTCGCTCCCTGCGTACGCATTTCTCCCGGCCCCTCGGAGCACCCCTCCCGGGCACCTTTGCAGCCGGGGGCCGCAGCTCCTGCCCAGCCGGTGTCGGGGCAGCGGCGCCCGGTCCCGGCCCCCCGCGGCTGGGTAGCGGCACCCCCGGCCCGGCCACCGCCCCCGCGGACTTTGCGTTCGTCCCAAAGTCCCCGGACCGCAGCAGCCGCCGCCGCCGCCGGCCTTGGCCCTTGCCCGGCGACCGCGGCCCCGCGGGTGATGCAATGGGGCGGCCGCGGTTACATCACCCGGCACCGGCCACCGGCACCGGGCACCCCAGCGAGGTGAAGCGGGGGTGGGGCGCGGTTCCCTCTCCGTGTCCCCGGGGCCCTGGGCTGAGGGGAGCAGCGGAGACCCTCCCGTTGTGCACGGTGCCCCCCCGCATCACCGTGCACAACGGGGGGGCTCCCCGCGGGGTGGCCAAGGGTCCGCCGTCCCACTCGGGCGTGCACACGCGTGTGCAGCTCTGCCGCGCACGTGCTCCGCACCTGCGGTGGGTTTGGCTGCCGTTCCTGCTGCTTCGGCACCGGCTCTCAGTGGCGGCGAGATGCTTCTGCCCCGGCTGTGGGTCCGGGGCACCTTGGAGCGGGTCCCTGTGTGCCATGTGGGAACCTTGGGGGTCCCCACATGCCCACCTTGGAGGATGGCACCAGTGGCTGGAGACAACACCTGGGTCTTGCTCCTGGCGCTGTCACCTGCTGGTCCGGAGGCACTTCGGGGGTAGGGGGACCTGGCACCTGCCTGTGCGGGGTCGCAGCCTGTCAGCCCTGCGTCTCCTGTGCAGGCCCTACAGCGATGTGGTGGTCAAGTGGCCACCGGCAGCCAACGGGCGCAGCATGGCACTGCTGTGGCGGCTGCCACCGGGCATGTGCCTGCCTGGACAGGGCAGGAGAGTCTGGCTGAGAGCGACCCCGAGATGTGGACCCTGGTGCAGAAGGAGAAGGATCGGCAGTGCCGGGGGCTGGAGCTCATCGCCTCTGAGGTGGGGTATGGGGTGCTTGGGGCAGGGGGTGGTGACGGTCCTGGGGGACCCCGACTCAGGTGGGAACTTCGCTGCCTCATCTCTGACCCCCCTTTTCCCCCAGAATTTCTGCAGCCGGGCAGCACTGGAAGCCCTGGGCTCCTGCCTCAACAACAAGTACTCGGAAGGGTACCCCGGTAAGAGGTAAAGAGGGGGAGCCAGTTCTGGAGGGCAGGAGGGCACCGGTGGTATCAGGGGTCCTCCCACAGCCAGTGTTTGGCTGCAGGAAAGGTTAAGGGGAGCCCCAGGGCAGGAGCAGGTGCTTCCGAGGGGAGGCTGTCCTCTCCACTGAGGTCTCCTGTGGGGCAGGGTGGGAGGCTGTGGGGCTGCTGGGGGAAAGGCCCCCCATAACCACCTCCCTTCTTCTCCAGGTACTATGGGGGAGCCGAGGTGGTGGACCAGATCGAGCTGCTGTGCGAGCAGCGGGCTCTGGAGGCGTTTGACCTGGATCCTGCCCGCTGGGGCGTCAACGTTCAGCCCTACTCAGGGTCTCCAGCCAACTTTGCAGCCTACACAGCCCTGCTGCAGCCCCACGACCGCCTGATGGGGCTGGACCTGCCCGATGGGGGCCAGTACGTAGCAGGGTGGGGCAGCCTGGAGCCTGCTGCCTCCTGAGGGGCCCAGCCTGATCCTGCGCCTCTGCCTTCCCTGCAGCCTCACGCATGGGTACATGTCGGACATCAAGAGAATCTCAGCAACATCCATCTTCTTCGAGTCAATGCCCTACAAACTTGACGTGAGACAGGGGGGCAGGTTCTTGGGAGAAGAGGGGAACTGCTGGTTGAGCTGTTGATCCCGGCGGTGCCCCTGGGGTGCCCGAGCTGCTCTGCTGTTCCCTGCCCTACCCTCCCCATGTCCCAGCCGCGTCCCGGTGCCATGGGGTGCTTGGGAGCTGCCTGTGGTTCAGCCAAACGTGCTGTGCTCAGAGCTGGGGGCAGGGGGGTGCATGTGTGTCTGCAAGCTGTCTGTCTGTCCCTCGCAGCCAGCCACGGGGCTGATTGACTACGACCAGCTGGAGGTGACGGCGCGGCTCTTCCGTCCCCGTCTCATCATTGCTGGCACCAGCGCTTACGCCCGTCTCATTGACTACGCTCGCATGAAGAAGGTACGGGGTGGTGGGCTGCGTCCGGGTGACAGGAGCTCTCGCACCTGCAGCAGCTCGAGGGCGGTTGCACCCCACTGGTGGTCGCGGGGACAGGGACAGCCCGTGAATCCCCATGACCCGTGTCCCCAGGTATGCGAGGAGGTGAAGGCGTACCTACTGGCAGACATAGCGCACATCAGCGGGCTGGTGGCAGCCAAGGCCATCCCTTCGCCCTTCGAGCACGCGGACCTGGTCACCAGCACCACGCACAAGACTCTGCGCGGTGCCAGGTGAGGCTGCATCCTGCCGCCCCCTCCCCAGGGGACACGCTCGCCCACGGCGGGGGAGCGCAAAGCAGGGGTTGCGTTTCATGCAACTGGCTGGAGCTGGAGGGACCCACAGGAGGGCGGCAGCAGTGTCGGCACTGCGGCGTGGTGCAGGGGGGCCGAGCCCCTGCCGCGGGGCGACGGCGGGCAGGTGGGGGGAGCGGTGCCAGCTCTCTCTTGCCGCCAGGTCAGGACTGATCTTCTACCGCAAGGGCGTGCGCTCGGTGGATAAGAAGACGGGCAAGGAGACACTCTACGACCTGGAGGACAGGGTCAACTTTGCTGTCTTCCCCTCCCTGCAAGGGGGGCCCCACAACCACGCCATCGCTGCTGTGGCCGTGGCCCTCAAACAGGTCTGTGCCAGGCCAGTGGGCTCAGGGCTGGGGGCAGCTGGGGCCCCGCGCTGACGTGGTCTCCCCCATGCCAGGCCAGCTCGCCAGCTTTCCGCCAGTACTGCCAGCAGGTGCTGAAGAACGCCAAAGCCATGGCGCAGGCCCTGCTCCAGCGCGGGTACACCCTGGTGTCAGGTAATGCCTCGTGCCCCGTGCGGTTGAGGACAAGGAGGGATGAGGCTGCAGTAGGTCACGAGTGGCACGGCTCAGTCTCAGTGCCCCCAGGCAGCAGTGGGGGGCAGAGGAGGGGGTGCAAGGCAGAACAGGGCTTGGGAGGCAGGATGGGGGCAGTGCTGCAGAGTGGGGAAGGGGCTGGGATTTGGCAGGGAGGAGAGGGGGTGGCTGGAGGTCTCCAGACTGGTTGTCGCTCCTGACTGCTTTCCCTTGCTCCCCAGGTGGCACCGACAACCACCTGGTGCTGGTGGACCTGCGGCCCAAGGGCATCGACGGTGCGCGGGCTGAGCGGGTGCTGGAGCTCGTCTCCATAACTGCCAACAAGAACACGTGCCCGGGGGACAGGAGCGCTCTCACGCCAGGGGGGCTGCGCCTGGGTGAGGGACGGGCCCTGCTGGGGGGGGGTCTTCCTGCCTCCATCCAGCCCCTTCCCTGGGGGAGTGTCCCCAGGCTTTCACCCCGGGGCATCCCCCCTCTGTTTCACCCCTCTCTGAGGAGCCCACATGGGAGTTTGGAGCCAGTTTCTGGCTCAGATGGGAGCACGGGACCCCGTGAGGGCCGGGACTTGGGGAGCCCCTTGGTGGGATGGTGCCCCCGGGCAGCTCCCGGCCCTGATGGGTTCCGTCCCCCAGGTGCCCCCGCGCTGACCTCCCGCCACTTCCGCGAGGAGGATTTCCAGAAGGTCGTGGCTTTCATCGACGAGGGCATTGCGCTGGCCCTGGACGTCAAGAGCAAAACCGGTGAGTGAGCGGGGCCCGTCTGCCCTTCCTGGGTGCCAGTCAGCACCTCCCCATTTGGGGCGCAGGGACTGCGCCCTGAGCTGGCGCCAGCCGCCCCCCTCACCCATGCAGGGACGGGGCTGCCGTAGTGTCCCCCCACCCTTCTCACCCGCTCCCCCTCCACCCCAGGCAAGCTCCAGGAGTTCAAGACCTTCTTGCTGCAGGACGCGGAGACGCAGCGGCGCGTGGCTGAGCTGCGTCAGCGCGTGGAGACCTTTGCTCGTGCCTTCCCCATGCCCGGCTTCAGCGACCGCTGAGGGGGGCTCCCGCCCCTCCTGCCGGGCCGGGACTACCTGGGGGCGAGGGGAGGCTCAAACCCACCCTCTGCATTCCCTGCTCCCCTTCGTCCCCCACCAGCACCTTTGGGATCAGACGCTCCCTCCCGGGGGCGGGGGGCCGCCCACCCTTGCGCTGCTCTCAGTGTTAGGGTACAGAGACCACCCCCAGACCCGGATGGGGGGAGGGACCAGTCCTTGCTCTAGCCTCGTCCCCTCTGTCCAAGCAAGTCTTGCACTTTTGTATTGAGGGGGGCGGAGTTGCTAATAAAAGTGTTGTCAGAGCACGCCTGTGTGGAGGTGTGTGGGAGCTGAGCTGGGGAGGGAGAGGTCGGTGACAAGGCGTTGTGGAGGACAGTGTCCCCAGGGCCCCTCAGCACTGTGCCAGGGCCCTGTGCATCGATGTGGGGTCTGGACCCCCAGGTCCCACTGTCTGCCATCATGCCTCAGTGTCCCCACCCCTTCTCCTCCACCCTGGTGCTTCACCCAGTGGGCTCAGAGGATGGGGGGGTTACAGGGAGCCCTGGAGTGAGACGGGTACAGTGGGGTTGGTGGCCCAGTCTGCCCTCCCTCCTGTCCTGCTGCTGCAGGGTGCAGAGCTGCCAGTACGAGCCCTTGGCCCCCTTGCTACCCATGGCACTCTGCCTGGCTAGAGGTAGCCCAGCCCCTGGCAGGCCAGGCAGCTGCCTGCTCACCGGCACGTCCCGCTCTCCTGGGCCGCCTGCTCTGTATTTACTGGCTGCGCGTTCCCCCGTACGGCCTTGGCCAAACCAAACCGCGCCCGGCGGGATGGCCCTGCTCTGGCGAAGGCCAGGCCCCTGCCCCGCTGCACGTAGCCCGGGGGGAGCAGGGGCTGCCCACGTGTGCAGGACACGTGTGTGCGTCCACGTGCACATGTGTGTGTGACCCCTTCCGCTGGGGTCTTTTCCTCTCCGGAGGGGCTGGGTCAGGGCCGGGTGGTCCCTGGGCAGCCCCCGGGGCCCTGGAGCGTGGGAGAGCGGAAACGCGGCGCCCGGGAGCTGCGAACTGCGGCCTCCAGCGGGATGTGAGCCCCCACCCCAGCTGTCACAGGGGGGTCGTGAATGCCTCCTGCGTTTATGGGCCTGGGAAACAGCATACGTAACCCATTCTGCTCCTCTCCCTTCACACCCCCCCCTCCCCCCGCCAATAATTTATTACTGTCGAGATGTGACGGCGAGCAGTGCGCCAGGCAGGGCGGGCGCAGGGCCGCTGGTGATGGTGGTCACATTGCTCCCGGGGTGATGCGGTTTATTGTGGGGGCACAGCCCCACGGTTTGGGGGTGCTGAGGCAGCAGTCAGGCCCGTGCGTGGTGACACACGGAGCGGTGGAGCAGGCAAGAGCCGGGGGGCTGGTGGGGCGGCAGCAGTGCTGCCGGGGGGTGGGCGCGCTCCCCCTGTCCCAGCGTGGCAGCGCATCCCCGGGGCAGCTCAGAAACTGGGACGGTGCTTCTTGAGGCTCTTGTAGTCGGTGGAAACTGCCAGAAACTAGAGAAGGGAGGGATGTGGGGGGGGCGGGGGTCGTGTACCGTGCAGCTGTCACTGCAGCCTGGCCTTGGCTGCGGAGGGGGGGACAGCGCTCCCCTCCCCAAAGCCAAGCACAAGGAGCCGGAGGGCTCATGCACCTCTGCCCCAGAGCGCCAGGCCCCCAGTTCACCCAGTGCTCACTTTATACTGGTCCGTGGGGCTCAGCTTATTCCAGGGTTCAGGATTATTTTTTCGATCCCAGCTGCAAGGGACGTTGGGGCTATCAGCACCTGTAAGGAGGGTGGGGAAGACAGGCCCCCCCCCCCCCAATCCCCCTGTTCCCCCCCACATTTTACCCCTGCTAGTGCCCCCAGCCCCAGCTCTCTGCAGAAATAATCCCCCGATGCCACCGTAGCCACACTCCCCAGTTCTGCTGTGGCTGGCAGGTTGGGGGGCTCTGACTGAGTCCCTCCAGACCCCCAGGTGAGGACCTGGGCTGGGGGCCAGGCAGGCTCCCTGCGGGGCTGCGCTCGTGCCCTGGCTTGTGCCACAGCCACCTCCTGACTCACCAAACCGCAGCCCGGCGCAGGGCTGGCCAGCGAGCCGCCGTGGCTGTACGTGCAGGGGTGCACGTCTGCCTGCCTCCCCACTGCACCCTTCCTGAGCCCCCAGCCTTCACCCCCTGTTTGGGGGGCGAGCAGGGACGCTGCCGCCTGTCCTGTTGCGCGCAGCTGCCGCGAGCAAGCGGGGACACGGCAACCCTGTGCAGCACTCAGGAGCGTGCAAAGCTCCTGAGCGTGCAAGGCAACTGTGCGGGGTGGCTGGTGTCAGGCAGATGAAGCCTTCCCAAGGAGGACATGTCCCGTCCTGTCCCGGGAGGGGGTGTGGAAGGCCAGCGAAGCCGTGGGATGGGTCCCTGGAGAGAGCCGCTCACGTCTCCCCCTCTCCCGTCCCCCTGCAATCCGCTGGTGTTGGCCAAGAGCAGAATTTTCCATCTGGGAAGATGCACGTGTGTGCGCGCACGGAGGGGGTGGCTGTGCTGCACATGCAGACCCCTGGAGCTGTTTAATAGCAGGCTGTTGTTTTATCCCCTCTCACACACCCTCCCTGCGCTTCCACCATCAAAGACAAGGTGCCTGGATCTGCTAATTGCTGAGCTAAGTACCCTGGGCAGCTGGCGTTGAATTAAATCAATGAGCGTTTTACCAGGAGCAAACAAATATTAGATAGGCATTAGACAGCGTGAGGCTGCAGGGACCATGGCCCACTGAGCTACAAGAGGAAAAAAAAACCCACCAGCCTCGTGCGCCACAGCACGCCTGCCTGTCCTGTGCCCATCCATCCACCCTCCACTCCTCATCAATCCGTCCTCACACCTTGTCTCCCTCTCCCTTCTCTCCCTCTCCAGTCACCCTCGCACACTGTTTTCACGTCTGCCCACCCCTCCCTCTCCTCATTCCTTCTCCAGCTATCCATCCCACTGGTTTCCCATTCCTCTGTCCATCCATCCCTCCCCACACTCTTTTTCCCCCTCTCCATCAGTCACATATTGCTTTTATCTGCCTCATCATCCCCCCATCCATCCCGCTCCCTCTGCTGTCCCCGTAACCTCTGCGTCTCTCTCTCTCTCTCCCGCCCGCCCCCGGCTGGTGCAGTGCCCAGAGCAGCAGGTTGAAGGGGCCCTTGTCCCCCCCCACCCCCAAGCAAGGCAAGGGCAGATGGTACCCCAGCTTCCCTCACCCTGGGTCTGGCTATTCCCCCCCCTCCACTGCTCACCGTGAAGGTGTCAGAGTGCATCTGGGCGCAGTGGGCACCCCAGCGCCCGCCTGCCCACCGCACCCGGGCGCCAGCCCCCTCAGCCCCAGGGGCGCGGGGCGAGTGCCCGAGGGGTGCCCAGGGGCACCCCGACCCGTACCTGACATCCGGGCTGTACAGGGCCAGCCTCAGCAAGTACAGGACAGCACTGCCCAGGCCGACACTGATGAAGCCAATGAGGGGAATGAGCTGCAGAGAGAGAGAGAGAGAAAAAAATGAAAAATACCCCAATAAAATGAATATTTATCAGGCCGACTGGAGAGTGAAAGGGAGAGCTGACACACCGGGAGATTTACAGGGGAAATATGGCAGAGCAATCCTGTAGCTGGGCTGCGGTACACAGTGTAGCTGTCAGCTTGAGTGACTGAATTAAAAGGGGGAGAGAAAAATCGGCTCGTGTTGGAGAGGAATTGGATTTGGAATGAGAAATCACTTCCCCTCCGCCTGCTGCTGGCGCGGGTGAGGGCCCGGGGGTCCTGTTCCCATCGTCCATGGTGCTCCCAGTCAGGGGCTGAGCTAACAATTCCTCCCTGGTCTTGGGGACGTGGTGACAGCGCGAAGTGGGGGGCACTCAGTGACCCCCCCCGGGAGCTGCCCCGGCCCCGCAGCGGGCGTCCCTGCAAGCAGGAGGTCCCCTCGCCCCCCTCCACAAGCACAGGGGCTTTCATCGCGCCCTGGCAGGGCGACCGGTTCCATCTTCTCGTCTCCGCTCGCGCTGCCAATCCCACGGTGCCCGGGGGGACGTGGCCCCAATCGGAGCCGAGCCGAGGCTGCTTTGACCTCCCCCAAATTGCTGCGGCCCCCACGCCGGGGAAGACGGTCTGAGCATAATGAACCTCGCGCCAGCCCGTGCCCCTGGGACGGCGAACACGGCCGGCGCCTCGCCGTGCCCATTAGCGCGGAGCGGGGAGCGGGGGCCGGCGGCGCCGCGGGAGCCGTGTGCCGTTCGCACTGCCGGCACCTGAGCGCCTCGGTTATATTTGCCGTTCTGCTTGGCAGCTTGAGCTCCGAGCCCACACCCACCCAGTCGCTGCACGGGGACTCAGTTTCCCCACTTGGATGAGGCTGGGGGAAATGACTCTACATGAAGAAAAGGGTCTGTCCCAACCACTCTGTTCTCTGCCGAGCACCTCGGCGACCTGCACGGGGAGCGGTGTCTTGTGGGAAGACACCGGGCAGACAGATGTGTCCCCCTCCCCAAGTGCTCCCTGCCCAGCCTTCGGTCCCTGTCCTCTCCCAGTGCCCCCAGCACAGCCCAGCTCCTGGCTCGGCAGCGCCCAAGCCCAGCAGCTCCACACTCGCGCCGGCCGATGGGGCGCCCGGCAGATGCCAGCACCGATTCGGGAGGTCAGAGGCATCAGCAGATAATGATCTTTGCGCCGCGTGCGGCTGGGTGCCAAGAGGATCTGGCAGTAGCTGCTACCCAACCGCGCCGGCTAATCAAGCCGAACTCCACAGCACCGGGAATTGCAGTGTCTGTTGGAGGAGATTCGGGGCGACGGGTTCGTCTCACCATCTGCTGCTGACACCTTCTGGGTAATTAATGCCTGGGAAGAATTAAGGGTAGGGGGAGTTGGGGGAACCACTCCTGCAGCAGGTGAGGGGCTCTGGAGCTGCAGGTGCCGGCAGTGGGGCCTGTTCCCCCCCAAGACACGCACAAAAATAAACAAGACGTATTGAGAGCTTGACCTTAAGTGTGCAGACATTAAAATGCTGCTTGTGTGCGTGCAGCATTTGCCCTTTAAACCCGATTGTGGAGCTGTTGGGAGCGAGGCAGGCACCGCCCTGCTCCTCGGGACCCCCGTCTCTGCCAGCAGCAGGGCCGAGTCCCCCGGCCAGGCACGTCTGGTCCCTGCCGCAGGCCACCGGCAGCCCGAGCCACCGCTTGGCACTTCCCAGTGACCCATCAGCGAGCCCGCGCCAGCTCTGCTGGAGTCAGGATCTGGCCCCGTTCCTACCGCTCCAGCTACAAAAACAGCAGGGAGGAGAAAACAAATGCGTGAAGGTGCTGGGTGAGGTGGGGGCCCTGTGCCTGGACGGGGTGGGACGGGTGCCTTTTGCCAGGGTGCAGACGAGCATTCCCTCCCATGGCAGGACCATGTGCTGAGGTGAGGGGACAGTGGGATGCAGTGCTGGGCTCTGCCCGGTGCCTAAGATGCCCCCGCTGAGCTCTGCAGCCCCCGTACTGCCGTGCCAGGCAGGTTGTCATCCTGCCAAAGCTCCTGCCATGGTGCTCAGCTGGCACCCCTGAGATCTGAATCCCTGCCAGGCAGGCAGGCAGCCGGGGGTGAAAGCAGCTATCGCCAGGTGAAAGTGCTGATGTGCCTGCCCAGCACAAGCTGCAGCTGATCACGTATAATGGATGACGTCAAAAATTGCCCCAGCAACCTCTGCCAGCAATAATCCTGCTTAATGACGCCGGGCACATGCCAGGCACTTCACGTACCGGCACCCAGGACCACCTCCCCTTTACACGTACTGTTTGGGGGCCTCTCTGTGCCCCTCAAGTCACACACAGTCCTCTGTTTGACTGTTGGGGAAACCATGGCAGGCACGAACAGAAAAGCCCCAAATCCCCTTGTTCTGCACATAGAAACACGCAGCAGTGCTGCGAAGACAGCACAGGAGCCCTGGCCTGTGCTGTCCGTCTGTCTGCTCTCACTGAGGACGTGAAAAGCACCCAGGCATCCTGGCTGCCCGTGCCCTGGATGCTGGCAGCGCGCAGGCACCCGCCTTTCCCTGGTAAAGCCCAGCCCCAGGGTGCCGCCTGCTCCAGCCCTGGACATCCCGAGCCTGCCCAAGCCTGCGGTGAGCCAGGCGTCGGGACGCTCAGCCATGGCTCATCATCCTTTCCAGCCTGGCTGCTCTACCCCTCCAAACCCAACTGCCAACAGCTGACTTGACTTTCAGCCCAGTACTTGCAGCTCGTTAACCCTCCTCAGGCCACCAGCCCCTGCCAGGTCCCCAGAGAGGGAACCAGGCGGTGGGGACAAGCGAGGGGGGGCTGGGAACCCTCTGACAAGGGCCAGGTCCCTGCTGCCGGAGGGGATCCAGCCTGGCAGCAAAAGAGGGGCAGTCCTGGCAGGGCAGGGACGCTCACCCAGCTGCCGCCCTCTTGGAGGGTCTAGAGCTTATGAGGGTTTCAGCATCTTTGTACACAAAACCCTCAGCTTCAAATTTTGGTGCCGGGGGACAGGGACAGATCCGAGCTGAAAGGATGGGAGCTGGCGCTTCAGACCTGGGGCTGCCGGGGTGAGTGGGGAGGGGGCTTGATTTCCATTCCCATCCCACCCCACCCCCCCCAGAGCAGGGTGTAGCAGGGGGAGGACATGGAGCAGCACCCCCTCACCCAAGCAGCTGCCAGCACGCGCACCTGCCAGCATAACTAAGCCTGAGAGCGTGTAAGAGTCGATGCGCCTGAAGCCCAGCTCAGAGAAGAAGCCCCGGCCCCTCCGCGGTGCTGGATGGAGGGAGCGGGTCAGGCAGCGCAGGGTCGTCTCACTGCTCCTCAGTAAAGGAGGGCTGGGGACCGCCGGGACCACCCGGCTTACCTGGAGGATGCTGCAAGAGCTGGGAGGACAGAGTGAAGGTGAAGGTGGCAAGCAGGGACAGCCTGGGGAGGCACAGAGAGGGCAGAGAAGCTGGACCGGGAGGCTGAGAAGGGGTTTAGGGAGTGGGAGGAAGAGGGAGGGTTGGCAAAGGGCGCAAAAGGCAGAGGAGGGCAGGAGGAATGGGGGGGGTGGGAGGGAGAAGGGTGTCGGGAAGCACAGGGTCCCCAAGGCACATGGCGAGAGAAGGGCAAGGACAAGCCCAGAGGGATGGGGGCTGCAGGGGGTCCCCGGGAGGAGGAGAGGGGCAGGGGAATGCAGAGGGATGGGGAGGAACAGGGGGTCCCTGGAGGGAGAGGGTGTGGGGTGACTCACTCCGGGGTGCCGCTTGACATGCCGGGAGAACATGCCTCCGAGCAGGGGGCCCTTCATGGCGAGGGTGTGGGGAAGGTCCGGCTGCGATGGCAGGTTCCCGAACGCCGTCCAAGGATGGAGGGTGGGCAGGAGACGCGAGGGAGGCGTCTGCAGCGGGGCTGGGAGGGACGGGGCGGGACGGGATGGGGATCCCGGCCCAGGGACACTGGGAGCTGGAAGGGGAGAGGGAGGCTGAGGACCAGGTCCTGAGCCCCAGCTGCACTCTGCCCCTTCCAGCCTCTCCCATAGTGACCCTTGGTGACTGGGTTAATGATGAGCTTTGGGTTTGGATGCCTGAGGTCCCCACATGCTGCTGCACCCCAGGCTGCATTTGTGCCTCAGTTTCCCTCTCTGTACAAGGGGCCACCCCTTCACTCCACATGCAAATCCTTCACAGGTCGCTCTGCACCTTCCTGCCAAGGCAAACGATGAGTCGTGTGATTTGTTATGACAACTTCGCCAATGTTTTCTGCCTCCCCTCAGTGCCCCCTCCACCCTCCCATTTATGATAAATGACATAACGCCCAATTTACATTTAGCAATGCAAATCTCCCTGGCAGTAACAGATGCTGCTGTGCATATGGAAACCAGCTATTTGTATCCGCTGGCTCTTAACAAAAGACTGGGGAGAGGGACAGGGTGGGCAGCCAAAAGCAGGAGGCTGGACCTGCGCAGGGACTGCCCCCCCTCCCCAACCCTAATCCAGGGGGCTGGTCATGCTCTGGCAGTGGCAAGAATCAGCCCAGCCCATGTCTCGGGGCACTTGGGGACAGGGCTGGGTGAGGCAGCGTACGCCCCTTCCACTGCACGCTCACGGCCAAAAGCCAGTGCCCCAGTGAACTGGTCTTTGCTCATGCAGACACACACATGCATGCGCACACACATGCCCAGGTAGACCACATATGTGCTGACACAGCGGCAGGTGCCTGCGTGTGAACACCCCTACAAATCTGTGCACACCAGGCCTCCGGCCATTCCTTTTACTGCTGCCCTATAAGCCCCCCACTTTGCAGTTTCAGCTTGGAGCACCCCAGGGAGTCTCCGCTCTCCCAGGGCCCCACTGCTGCCACCCCAGCCCGGCAGTCCAGGCCCCCTCGCCACCTCAGCACCCTCTGCCTGGTGCAGCGCAGCCCCGTTGGTGCCGCTCCATCCTAACCTCATTTCTTTCAGCAAAGTATAAAAGGACAAAGGGGAGAAACTTCTCTGGAGTGTGTGGAAATAAATAAACAATGTCTGAATTGCAGCCAGCAGCACCGTGTTGAGGCCTTTGTTGATATAATTAGAGTTTTGAAATGGGATTGATTAAGTGCCACTCCCCAAGACAGAGCGCATCCTGCCCTCAGCACAGGCACACGCTCGTCCTTCGCTGCGTTCCTCTGCCAGCGGCTGCTCTGGCACAGGGACAGCAGTGTGGGTACAGGGAGGGTGTCTGTGCCGGGTCACAGCAGGGGTGTGCGGGGTGGGGGGGGGTGGGGTGTCACAGGGCATGTGCGTATGCACGTGTGTAAGTGGTGGGACTTGTGCAGGGCCATAACCCCTTCAGAGCGCAGCACCGATGCACTGAGCAGGGATCCTCACAGGGTGTCCGGCAGCGTTAGGAGCCCAGGACGTCGGGGGGTCCCGGTCCCACCACAACCAGGTCTGCTTTGGAGCAACCTGCCCCTCTGCAGCCTGGCCCAGCGTGAGCTCCTCACTCCTGCAGAGAAGCCCAGGACTTCCCCAGGAGATGCAGTGGGATTCCCTGCCCACAAAGCCCAGCTGCCTCCGTGCTCATTAATGATTGTAATTAAGAGATAGTTTAATTCTGTGCTGTGCTTCCCTCTTCTGTGGTGATTACAACGTGTGCCCGGCTGCTCAGGAGCCCTCCTGGGTCCGCTGCCCGCAGCCCCACCGGAGTGGCCGTCGCGAGGGGCTCAGCCCCGCAGAGCGCTGCGGAGGGGTCCAGTGTGCTCCCACCGCCCAGGCCCTGAGGGAGACGTGGTGGACACCAGCAAATAGACACTGCCAGAGCTGCTTCTCTCTCACTGCTGGCCCTGCCTGGCACCACGCAGATCTGATGGGTCAGCGCTTTTGGGGAAGAACAAGACAGACCACAAATACTTCCCAGAGAGAAAAGAATTACAGCAGCTGACCTCAGGAAGTGCGTGCGTGTGCGGACACGCACCTGTAAACACAGAGCTGCACGTGTGTGCACATGTAGGCAGCTCTGCGCTCACACACACGCGTGCAGAGACACACCCCTGCCTGTACAGCGACACGTACCTGCACACATGTGCATGGATGTCTGCATACACGCACGTCCCAACAGATGAGCATGGACACACACACACACACACGCCTTTATAAGCAGATATATGGTCGCACACGTGCATACACACAAACGTGCATGGCTAGGTGCACACTCACACGTGTGCCGTGCCAGTGCAGTCTGTGGCCCCACACGAGGGCTACAGGGAGCTGCCCCTGCAGGGTGGGGAGCTGAAAAGACAAATGGGGCGGGGGGCTGGAGAGAGCCGCTGGGCCTTGGTGTCTCCACGCACAGCTGCTGCGGCAGGTTATTTTACAACCACTCCAAAAATATTATTCAAGATGAAGGAGAATCACGGCTGCTGCGAGCGAGCGCAGGGCCGTCGCGGGGAATTTATCATTCTGAATTGGGTGCCCCCCCCCCCCCGCAACGCCACGGTGATGAAGTGCTTCATTAATGGAAGATGCTGCAGCTTGGGGCTGAACGTGCCTGCACCTGAGCACGCTGGTTCCTCTGGCTCTCAGTCTTGGCACTCGCTCCCCCCCCCCCGTCCCCATGCATCCCCCCCCGGCTCCACACAACCCCCTATTGCATGGGCCACTGCCCCACAATTCGCAGCCTCTCCACTGCCTCCCTGCCCCACAGCTGGCACCCACTGGTTGTGTCCCCCCAGCCCTAGGAGGAGCTGCTCCATACCCTCCTCTGATGGTGACACAGGGTCATCCCTCACTGCTGATGGGGACCTTCCCCTCATTAAGGCTCTGTTCGTGCCAAAGCTGTAAATCTCAATGGCTTTTGGTGGGGGCAATGGAAACCATCATAAAAAATTCATACCAACTAAAGCAAACAAACAATAAACAAACAGCCAATAATTAAATGGTGAATTAACAGGATATATTTCATAGACCCACAGAGGCATGCTGCAGGATGAGCCCCAGCACGGGGAGAAGGGGCTGGATCCTGGGGGGACCCCGGCCCCTCCTGGGGAGAGCAGAGTGTTCCTGGCCCTGCAGGGCTCCTGCCTGGGACTCCTCGCCTGGGACCCCTCGCCTGGGACCCCTCGCTCGGGTCCCAGAACAGCCACATTGGGGGGCAGGAGTAGCCCCGCAGGGGCTGGTGATGCTGGGCAGCACTAGTAACTCCACAAAGGCATCACACGCCAGCACTATCATGACATGTCATGATGACTTGCACAGCCAGATAATGATGGAGCAACCATGGCCCTGCCTCCCTGCTGCACCGCCGTGCGCACAGTTCTGGCATTGTCCCACATCCCCTCACTCTGAGCTGTTGTGTGATGTCATGCCCACTCCATGGTGTCACTGATCTCTATGACATCACAGTCCCCTCCTTGCTCCTGCCCTGGCCATAATGTGTCTCTGAGCACGCCTGCCCGCCAGCACCCAGGGGCTGGCCCTGGCACCATCCATCACGCAGCATGGGCACACATCATTTGTAACTGGCACCTTCATTTAAAGGGCTATTATCATCCTAATTCCCCCCATTAATCACAGGGTACTGTGTGATGAGCACCAGGAGAGCGGATCTCTGACCCACAACCGCTGCAGGATGGAAGGGGGACACCAGCCTAATACCCTGAGACTGTCACACCCCCTGGTAATGCTGCAAAAGGTGGATGAGATGACACCCTTCCTTGTCCCTGCTGGCTCAGGGACCCAGTACCCCAGTGCAAGGAAGGAGCCGCTCTCCCTTGGCCTTTTCTGGTCCCAGAGTTGCCAGCCCGGGCAGTGTGCTGGGTCCTGAGAAGGGAGGGATGTCCCCCAGCACAGCCCTACAACCGCAGGGGCTGCAGGACAGGAGCCCTGGGGGGAGCAGGGGGAAGGTCAGGTCTTCGATAGCTGCTGTCACACCAAAAGGCGTTTCCTTGAACCGACCCCGCAATTAACCACCAACTCGGCTCCATCCCACAATATTGATTTTTTTTCCATAATTCTCTGAAGAAAAGCCCAAGCCCAGAGCTGTGATTTTCAAAGACTGTTTTATAAATAACCAGGGTCACCAGCTGCCAATTGCTGTAATGCTGCCTTGATACAATTTAATAAACATAATAGCCTCTTCCTTCATCGTGACAAAGATACTGGTGGGGACAGAGCTGCGCTGAGCAGAGGAACACATGGCTGAGACACACGCTCACGGATGAGACATGGACACACATGGCTGAGACATGGACACACATGGCTGAGACACGTGCACATGGCTGATACAGGAGAGTACATGGCTGATACAGGAGAGTACATGGCTGAGACGCGCACATGTGGCTGACATGGGTGCACACAGCTGACATGCACACGTCTGACACACGCACACGTCTGAGACACGCGTGCACAGGCTGAGACATGTCCCGCGTGGGGCCGCCCGGGGCCGCCGGAGGCCTGTGGCGCCCTCTCGTGGCCGCGGCGCGGATCGGGCCGGCGGGGACCGGGACCGGGACCGGGCTGCCCTCGCCGCTGGGCCGGCCCCGGCAGCCGCCGTGTGCCGCAGACCAGCCCGGCAGCGTGGGCACCAGCAGCGCTGGGACCGGGCGGGGGGACCGGGCGGGGGGACCGCCCGCAGCTCCCGCCAATCCCCTGCCTGGCGCTGCTGCCGCCCCCCCGTGCGGAGCCCTGGAGAGGGCGGGGGGACAGGGACCGCCCCAGCCCTCATGGGGCCGCCCGCAGAGCCGCTGTGGTCCCACTCCGCGAGGTCCAGGGGGCCAGCCCAGCACCAGGGCCAAGGACCCCAGCCCCAAAAGGACCTCGACCCCAGCATCCCAGGGAGGCACTTGAGAGCCTGGGCGTCTCGCCAGAGCCCTGTGGCTCCGGACACGGAGTGGGGGCTCCTGGGCTGGGTAGCACCCTCTGCACCACAAACAGGTCCCAGTCCCATCTTTCACATCCTGGAGGGCGGGTCGTGCCATGCCCCCAGCAGCCATCCCCTCTCCAGCTCCCCATCTCCCACCCCCAGACCTGCTGACTGATGCCAGAGGCTCCAAAATCAATTCCCATTCCCGCCAGGACACAGTGAGAAGGCGACAAATCACGGCTGCTGCTCCGTAGCCCCAGCGCCTCATTTTTCTTGCTGAACTCCATAATAAGAAATCAATGGCAGATGCTGCACTCCTGATGCATCTCCCTTGGGCCAGGCGACAGCAGGTCCTCATGCCCCCCAGTCCCCCTAACTCTTGGGTCCCCTCACCAAGCCCCAGCTCTGGGGAGGCCCAGAGTGCAGGGCAGCTCCCTTCTCACTTGCAGACCCTGCCCCTTCCCTGTCTCCCCACTTCTGTGCACCCTGGTTGCTGGGTACGCTCAGCCCCATGCTGTCTCATGGAGCCAGGTTGATTCCTGCCCATGGCACAGAGCCCTGAGTGCCCTGGCAGTGGCTCTGGCAGGTCCACCCCGTCCTGCTGCAGCCTCCGAGGTGGCTGTGGGGCCTGGGGAGCCCAAACAGGTCCCTGCAACGTCATGGGTGAGGGGGTCCCAAACCCACCCTGGAGCAGAGTGGAGCAGGAAGGCACCTGGTAGGCTCTTCAACCAGACCTGCAGCACCAAAAGGATGGGGCGGGTGGGTAGGAAGGAGCCAGGCATCCCGCGGGCACAGATCAGGGGGGCGCGGAGTCACCATCAGACCCAGGTATCCCGCGGGCACAGATCTGGGGGGGCACGGAGCTGCTGTCACGCGGCAGCTCCAGCAGCTGCAGAAGGCCCTGGGCTGGGGAGAGCCGCTCCAATTAGCTGTAATCGCGCTTCCCCGCGGTGCCTGACACCGAAAAACCTACATAATTACCAGCAGCGACAGGGAAGGCAGGACCAAGCGCTCGTGCTTAATTGAGTGTTTACAGCCCTGTGAGGGGGGGGCAATAACAGCTCTACAGAAAAGCAACCCCCACACACACCTGAGCCAGAGACGACACGGGGGGGGGGGCGGGGAGGGGGGAGAGTACAGCCCCATCCCTTTGCAGCAGGGTTTGCTCTGTCCTCGCAGCCCTCCCCGGGGTGTCCCTGTCCCCAAGTAGACAGGACAGGTAGCTCCTGCCACTGCCACTACCAGCAGCCCTTGAGCTCGTGGTTGACTTGCAAATGCAGCCTCAGGAGCTGAAGGTCTCGCTCCTGTCAGCCAGGCTGAAATCCCCAGGGCCAGCTGGGGGCGGGGGGGGGGGGGGTGTCACCATGTCCAGAAGTGCCCCAGAGGTGGTGACGGGGCATGGGGACACACCTGCCCAAGGTCTGGGTCCTCCTGCCAGAGGGGGAGACATGGTCCCAGAGGGATGGCCAGGTTTTGGGGCTGGAAGGGTCACACCAAGGAGGGGTGATATGTGAAGAAGTGACAGGCACCAGAGCCCCCCACCCTGCGGCCAACACCAACCTGTCCACACTGTGCCACCCCCAGCCTTGGTGGACAAAGCTCCTGCCCAGCTGTTTTCTCCTCGTTAAATTTTCATGAGTGTGATGCTAATTCTGCTCACCGCATTGCCATGGACCCCATAACAATGAGCCACGGTGCTACCCCCGGGCCAGGCAGCACCGGCATCGGGAGACAGCCGAGGCCAGAGGTCTCCGAAGGGGGCACAGCCAGGGCTCTCCCTGCTGCGCCCACTCCCTGGTGAGCCCCGCCTCCAGAATGACAATGTGCTCCTGCCTGGTGTGCACGGAGCCACATGCATGGGGTGTGCATGCAACACACATGCTGACATGCACAAGAGGATGCGCAGGAATAGCCTTGCAGGGACACACACAGAGTTGTGTGTGGAAATACAGGCACAGAGAGGTGTGCATGGAGGCACGCAGGTATAAGTGCACGCGTGTGCACGACACACCTTCCCTCCCCGCCCCCCCCCCCCCCGCAGCATCTCCCACCCTGAGGTAGCAGAGCCGGCATTGCCCTGCCCTTCACTCCCTCCCTTCCATGCCCAGAAACAACCTGTGGGATGGGAAAACTGCTGTTGCTGTTGTCCATATCCCACAACTAGGCACACCTGAGCAGTGGGATGGGGGGAGTGGGGTGCACCGACGTCCCCGTGCCACCCAAGAAGGGTGCTGGACAGAACGCAGGCATCTGAGCCCGGTCCCGGCGGACGCTCCGTGGCAGCCCCGCGGCGTACGGCACCGCCGCGCCACGGCGCTGGCAGGGGGTGCTGGGTGAGGGGGCCCGAAGTGGGGCTTGGGAGGGAAAGGAGGGAGCAGACAGCTTTCTGCCATATCAAGTCCTGCCCGCCCAGACGTCTGCCACTTTCTGATGTGCCCAACTAGAATCACTAATGCCAGTAAACCAGGCTAGATTAATTTTCATTTCCCCATGCAAATCAGTGCTAATTAGGATGGATTTAGTTCACATCACAGAGGCTGTGGGGACAGACACTGCACACGGTTGTCACTCCCCAGCCAGGCTTTGGGGTGTTTCAACCTCAGTTAATGATTTGGGAGGGTGGACCCCACAGTCTGGAGGTCAGGAGCCAGGGTGGGGGCAGCAGGTAGAGCAGGGATTGCTCCGAAATGCCTGATCCCTCTGACAGGATCCCCGTGCTGGCCAGCATCCCTCCCCTGCCCCTCACCGGGACATCCCCCCCCCGCCCCCGCTGGAGCCAAATCTGCCCCTCCCAGGCCTCCCCCCAACCGCTTATCGCTGCCCCCGATTAATGCCCGTGTGGGATATTAGTGGACCCCAGGGATAACGAGCAAAGCTGATGGGGCAAACAGGGGTGCCAGGCAGAGGAGAGGGATCCCGGCACCCAGCGACTCGGGTGCGGCTGGAGCAAGGAGCCGCTGGTCTGCGCGGCTCAGAGCGAGGCAGTGACAGGCGCAGAAGGGGGGGGGTCCCTGGGGGCCCCTCGGCACAAGCAGCCTTTTAAATGCAGATGAAGGTCTGGTCTGGAGGTTGGGCTGCCTTGTGCTGGGGAGCAGGCGGTGGTCCCAGCGCTGGCTGAGCTGGGACAGGCCAACAGCACCCAGCAGGATGCGACCGGCCCCGGATGCCCAGGGTCTGCCCTCCTCTGCAGTGGGGCAGGTGACAGCGCAGCCCCCCCCCCCCCCGCACTTTTAGATGCTGCCTGAGCCTCCTCCCTTGCCAAATATTTAACTAATTAACGCTGCCCGCAGGCTCCTGTTTACGCAGCTTCTTGTTGAGCCAGGAAGGACTCCTGGTGCCTCAAAGATGTTGCAAACGGAAAACGGGACCCCCAGGCACAAAGTTCAGCCCCTCAGAAGGGCTGGGGCACCTGGGCTCCCCCCACTGCTGCCTGCATACATGGCTGAGCCCCCCCCCCGCCCCAGCACTGGCACCCGGTGCGCAGCCCTGCCCACGCCCCATGCTCAGCACTGTGCAGCCCACAGCAGAGACTGGCTCACCGAGCACCCCACAGACCCCCAGGACCTGGGGCATGTGCGTGCCCCTGGGGAGAGCCCCCCCCTCCACCTCAGGGGGTAGGACAGACACCAGCAACGTCCCGTGTGCCATGCCCCCGCGCCCTGGCTGCAGCCCCCTTTGCCCCTGGATTTTCTGCCTCCTGGAATCTGGGTTTCCTGATGTCTGTTGCTCCCACCCCACAGCCCAAGGGCCCTCAAACTTCTCTGCACTCCCCAAGCATCCCTGAGCAACACTATTCCTCCTCTGCAGCACCAGAGAGGCTGGGGCAGTCTGGAGCAGGGGCAGGAGGTGGGCACTGCCCAGCTGCACCCCACACCCTCATCTTTCCTTTGGCTGAGTGGGGCATTCACGGCACTGGACGGTCAGGAGCCTTTATGCAGATCCCTGGGTGGGGGAACACAATGGAAACAGCCCCCATGCGGTCCCCTGTCTCCAAGGGGTGCAGACTGGATGTGGGGACAGCCCCAGAGGCAGGATGCTGGTTCCATCGGCTCTCACTTGGCCGGCATGGGTGCCAGAGCAAGAGCCTGCCCTCCCAGCCCTGCCGGCTGTGGCCAGGGCAGAGAGAAGCAGGGGGCTGAGCTGGGGGCTGCGGAGGGCACTGTGCTGTGTCACGCCATGGGGGGACGCCGCAGCGGTGGCTCAGGGTCTAGGCAGGCTGTGAGGCCAGAGACAGTGTGACAAACAGCCAGAGGCAGTGCCTGCCTCCTGCCCTCATTAAATCCCCCCTAACGAGCTCAGCACTGAGCCCTCGGGCCCCGCTGGACTCAGAGCTGGTCATTACTGCTGACAAGGACCTGTCAAAGTGGGAGACGTGGTGTGTCCCCCCCATGCACAGCACAGCCAGTGGGGGCACTTGGAGGGAGGCTCCACAGAGCTGGGGACACCTGCCCCCCAAACCTTGCCAGATTCCCTCAGGCTCTTCCCTCCAAACCAAGTGGGAAGACAAGTGTGCTGCCCGGGGCAGGACGGGCTGACGCTCCTTGCCCACGCTGCTGCTTTGGGATGGGGTGAGACTCAAGGGGCGGGGAGCTGTGTGGGAACCCTGGGCTCCCCCAGCAGCACCGCTGGGGCCAAAGGGAGCCTGGGGAAGGAAGGGAGGAAGCGGCACAAGGAGAGGGCGCAGGCAGCCCTGAGGAGAGAGGCATTGGGCCGGGTGGGAGACAGTGATGGCAGCGTGCTGATCCAGGGTGGAAGGGAGCTCCGGACAGGAGGGCAGGGCTGTGCGACAAGGCTGCTGCCAAGCCCTGGATTTCCCCCTCCAAGCTCCTCTCCCAGGACCTGCCTTGAGTGGGAGCGATGGAGGAGGATGACGCGCGCAGCCCCCCCCCGCCCCCGCCACTCGAATCCCCGAGCAGAGCTGCTCCTTCCCGGGAGCACCCTGGCACAGATAAGGAGCCCCGGTGATCCCCAGGGCACGTTTAATCTGGGACAGGACAGTTATTGGATAAATACCATGAATATGTAAATTGCATTTATGCTGATTTATGGCGGGGGGGCAGGTGGGGAGGGGAGATGGTTTATTTTAGTTTAATGCATCTATTTCCCTGCCTCGAGATGGAGAACAATCTCTGAGCACTGCATCTGCCAAGCCAGAGGAGATGATTCAGGCAGAGCCAGGCAGATGGGAGCACCCCGGGGCCAGGCTGGATGTGAGGGGTCTCACCTGCAGGGACGAGAGGTGGGCAGGCCGTGGGGTGCAGCACCAGGACACCCCCACCTCCCACTGCAGGAGCCCTTGGGGCTCCTGCATGCACCCCAGAAGGGGTGTGCAGGAGGCAGATGCCTCCATCCCCTCCGTGCCAGTGCTGCTCTCCTGGGGTAATGTATGGACCCGGCACAAGACCAGTGGTATTTCAATTAATTTCTGGGCCTTGCAAAGACTCCTGACCTTTCACAAGATGCAGAGAGAAATTGAGGTGATTAATCTGGTGGGTCAGGGTGGCTCCTCCGCTCTGACATTCCCTGTGTGTTACATGGGGTGGGGTGGGTAGCAGATCCCTTTGCATAAACCAGCTGCAGTGGATTTAGCAGTAAGATGCTGATTGTCCCCACACCAGCAGAGTCACAGCCCCTCTCTGCAAACAGCTGGGTCACAACCAGGCTGCGGGCACCAGGAACAGGAAAAACATGAGCAAGACCAAACCCTAAACTTCTGGTCCGCAGCCACACACCCCATGGGCGCACGCCAGAGTGCCTCTGGAGCACGCGTTCCCCTGAGCACACGCACCCGTGCCCACACCAGAAGAGCGTGCAGCAAGCGGCCCTCGTGTCTGCACAGACGCAGACATGGCCACCAAGCACCACCCATCCTCTCCCACGCAGGAAGAGGCACTCAACCCATTGCCCATGAGGTGCAAATGACTGTCCCCACCACTCACTTGCCACATAGCCACACCCCCAGCCCCGGGAAGGAGGAGGGCAGCAGGGGACTGGGCTGCACCAGGCTGGGGAGGCTGTGAGGAGCACCTGGGCAGCCAGGACATGCAGGTGGAGCTGGGAGGGGGAAGGGATTCACCTCTTAATTTCCTATTAACTGCTGATCAATCCAATTAGATTCTGCATGTAATGAAGGCCATCTGCTTGGTAGGGCTGGCCCCCAGCACTCCCTCCCCATCCCAAAGCATGTGCTATTCTGTGCAGCCGAGAGAAGTCCATGAGTGCTGGCAGGGAAGGGGTCTGGGGATGGGAGACTGATGAAAGGGGTTTTACCCAATTTTCCAGATGAGTCTAATTAAGTTGTTCTCTTCAGCTGTTAAATTAGCTGGAGCCCTTCCCCCTTCCCTGGGTGGTTCCCCCCCTTCCCCTCCCTACTCCTCAGATGCAGCAAATCAGCTTCCAGCCCCCCCCCCGCCCCCCCGCGGGGCTCTGCAAATAAATAAATAGACAGTCCCAGTAAAATTAACCATATGAGGAGCTGCAAATGAGGTGGAAAATTTTAATGGTTCGGCATTTAAAAGCTGTCTGACAGAAGGTAGGGATGTGAGCGAGCAGGGAGGAAACAGTTCTGGGAGCCGTGTATTGCCCCCCCTGAGGCCCCTCACCCCCAATTTCCATTATTCTCTGCTGCCCCGGAGCAGCACATCTCCCACCTGGCGCTTGAGATGCTGGGATTGCGGGAGGACCCGCAGTGTGGAGACCAGGTATCTGTGCCCCAGCCCCCGGGATGCCTCCAGGGCCAGGAGACCCTGCACGCCCTGGCCCTTCGTGGTGCCAGCAGGACCTGGCAGAGGTTAACCTGGGCCAAGGGGGCAGTGGGGGGAGGCAGGACTAGCAGGTG
The DNA here is from genome assembly GCF_013368605.1 of Nyctibius grandis. Lineage (NCBI taxonomy): Eukaryota > Metazoa > Chordata > Aves > Nyctibiiformes > Nyctibiidae > Nyctibius > Nyctibius grandis. Next base: position 109,483 of record NC_090668.1, on the reverse strand, counting down.
TCTGGGGGCGAGAGCGATAAACTCCCCTGTGAGCTGGCAGGAAGCCCCTGGGTGAACGGGTGCAGGCGCGGTGGTGCCGCTTCCCTGCGCCGTCAGCGGGAGCTGCTCCTGGGCACCAGCAGCCCCGGCACAGCCCCCTTGGCCAAGGGGGTGGGAGCCAGAGCCCCCCCAAAGCCGCGGGGGAAGCAGAGGCACCCCCTCGCTCCGGCGGAGCCGCGTCCCCGCCCGCGCAGCCCCGCGATGTATTTGCATCTCCTGATTCTGCAGGTGGGGGGGAGGGAGGGGGCAGCTGGGCCGGGACTGGGGACCCCTCCCCACGCCCCTGCCTGCGGTCTCCCCGTGGCGGGGCGCTGTGGGACCGGCGTGCGCCCCCCGCCCCTGAGGGGCCGGCGGCACCACGACGCCCTCCCGAGGGGCTGCTTTGCTCTTCAGTCCCGCGTCCCCTCCCCAGCTCTTCAGCGAGGGCCCGGGCATGAATATTCATGGCAATGGCGGCGGGTGACAGGGACGGGGCTCGCGCCGCCCGCATGGCAAGCAGCCGGACCCGGGTGGCGGCGGGGCACAGGCAGCGAACACCCGTCCCGGCCCGTCACGCACCGGCGCACGGGGAGCGGGGGGGCACCCGCACACGCGCCGGGGGGGGGGGACGGGAGCCGCGGGGGGCGGGGGGGGGCGCTGCCCCCCGGCACGGGGGCCCGTGGTGGGGGCTGCACCGCGAGCTGTCCGCCAGGGAGCGCCGCGGCTTCCCCGCGCCCGCAGCGTCATTTGCATATTTTTGCATACGGAGAGGCCGCGCTGCGCGTCAGCAGCGCCCCCGCCCGGCCCGCGGCAGGGCCAGAGCAGCCGCCCGAGCACACGGAGGCCAGCGGCGAGAGCCCCGCAGCGCAGGCGGCCCCGCCGAGGGCTGCGCCCGCCCGGCCCGTTCCGGCGGGTTCCACGGCGATCGCGGCCGCGCTGCGGCAGCCGCTGTTACCAGGCGGCCGGGCCGGGCCGCCCCGTCCCACGGCTGCCTGTCACCATGGCGACGGGCGGCGCGCGGTACAGGCCCTGTCGCCGTGGTTACCGCCCTGCCCGCCCCCGCGGCCCCGCTTCCGGCCCGTCGCCGTGGTTACCGCCGGCGTCACGGCTCCGGGACGTCACGGGCGGCGCGCGCAGCCGCCCTCGCCCTGCCGCGGCCGGAGACCTGGGCCGGGGCAGCGAGGCCGGCGCGGTGCCCACCCCGGTGCCGGCGCTCCCCGGCGGCGCCGCCCGCCCGGGCACCTGTTCCTGGCTCGGTGCTCGCCCCCCGCATGCCAAGGACTCGTCCTGTCCCCAGGCCCCGTCACCTGTCGCCCGCGGCCCCTATTCGGGCCCTGCCGGGCCCCGCGCCAGCGCTCGGCGCCGGGGGCGGCCGCGCTGAGGGAGGGGCGGACCCGGGCCCCAGGGGATGCGGACCGGGGGGCGGCGGGGGCTCCTGCCCCCTTTCCCTCACGCCACCCGCGCCCGGCTGAGACGCGGTGGGCTCCATGCGTGTGCGGCTGCTGGGAACAGCCTTGGGCTGTGGGGGCCCCACGCGGGGTCATGGGTGCTGTGTTGCGGGGGGTGTACATGCACACGCATGTGCAAGGCACAGGCAGGTGCTGCACCGGGTGTCACGCAGCAGGAAAGCACCTGCTCAGCCCCCCCAGCCCTGTCCGCAGCAGCTGGGGCCCCCGGCAGCCCCACAGTGACCCCCGGCCCAGGAAATCCAAACCAGAGAGAGCTCGGGGTGCGGGAGCAGACATGTATTGCCAAAACACAGGAGTACACAGCCCCGAGCAGCAGGAGAGAACTGCACAGACCCACCCCAGGCAGCCAGCCCCCACCACCTCAGACAGGGGCGGTGTGTCTGGGGCTGCCCCCTCCTTGCACCCCGTGTCTCTGAAGGCACCAAAAACCCCACGGGGTAAACAGCCCAAGAGGCACCTCCCACAGCCCGGCCTGCTCCAGTCCTGGCAGAGATGGTCCCCACCAGCGACCCCAGTGCTGCAGGCATCAGGGAGGGGGGCACCTGCCATCCCCATCCCCACCCCACGCTGGCAGCTCCCTGCAGCCAGGGTCCATCCGTTCCCCTGGCTGGGGGGCCCTGGGACGCTGCCCCGCTCAGATCTCCTGCAGGAAGTCCACGGGGAAGAGCCCCACTTTGCGACCAGTGTAGACTTTCACGTAACCATTCACCTCCTCACCCTTCTGCACCACGATCTGGGGGTGAGAGGGGTGCAGCTGAGACTCCCGGGACCCCACAGAGCAGGGGGAAGGCAGCAGCCCCCAGGCTGAGGGCAGGTCTCATCCAAAGGGCTGGGGGAGGTGGGCAGCGTGGGGACAGTCATGGAGGCCAGGGCAGGGAGTGGCTGTGGGGGCAGAAGGGCGACAGGGCAGCCCTGAGGGGGGTCCTGGAGGGAGGCTAGGGCAGAGATGCAGGCGGGGTCTGGAGGACCACAGGCTGTGACCACGTGGTTCTATCTCACCTGATCCTTCTTGAGCGTGATCTGCCCGATCTCCCGGTTGCCCACGAAAGAGCGTGTCACCTTGTGCACTCGCTCACCTGCCCGCACCCGGATGATGAAGTTTGGAGGGAAGTAGCCAATTTTTTCACCAATCTTCCCCTGAAAGAAGTCAGTGGATGGGTGCAAGGTGGGGGCTGGAGCCGATCTGTATGACCCCCAGATCCCCCCATGACAAATAGCCTGCAGGTTGTGGGTTGGAATGAGGACACAGCAGAGTTAGGGAGCTGTGACCCCCCCTTTGGGAGTGCAATTTGCACTCCCAGCTGACCTCTCCCTTTGGTTTAAGCTCTGCATCTTCCCCCTCTATGCTTGTAGGACACCAGCCTTACCCGCCACCACTCCTCATTAGAGTCATCGACCACCGTGATCTTCTCCCCTGGCCTGTGAAGGGAAGGAAGGGCTCAGTGTGAGTTGGGGCAGAGACCCACCCGCCATGGGAGACCCTGAGGTTGGCAAGGAAAATTGCTCTTCCCACAGCTTCAGCTCCAAGTGCGCTGTATCAGAGATCGAGGAATGCACACAGGCCCTGGGCTCAGGGACAGACAGGTCCTGCATGCGAGCAGCTCAGCCTCAAGTCTGGGGTGCAAGAAATCAGTGGAACCACATAGAGACAAAGACCATGAGGTTTGTGCCCGAGGCCTGGGAGCTGGGAGAGCTGGCTCAGCGAGAGCCAGGGCCACTGCTCGATGTGTAGCCCATTGGGGCAGGCAGAAAAGCCGTAAAATCCAAACCACGGCCAAGCATGCTTCTAATTTCTGCCCCCATTCACTCATTCACAGACTCCCTCCTGGCCCTGAGAGGCTCATTGCTGAGGTGAAAACCTCTCCCCCTCTCCACTGGAGACCCCACATCCTGCCCCTCACCACCCCTGTGCCCAGTACATGGCTGGGAACTTACGGGAAATCCAGGTCATCTTTCTCCAGGGCTTTGAAGCGATAAAGTGCCACAAAATAGTGAGACTGCAGATAGCCACCACGAATCCCTGGCTGTGGCTTCTTGTTCTGGGGAAGGAGGAAAGAGGGGTTCAGGGTCCCAGAAAGGCTGCGGACAGCCCCTGGGGAGCACAGCAGGGAGATCCCTGCAGCCTCTGCCCACGCTGTTCCAAGGCCAGGGGCCTTTGGGGCATAGGGCGAGGATGACCACTACCTTGTCATCTGTTGGGCTCTTCTCAGTCTTCTTGTCCCCTTCAGAGGTGCCTGGAAATGGAAGGAAGGGGGGTTACATCTCTCCTGGTGCTGCCTCCCCTCTCCAGGACCAGCCTCCTCCCCAGGATCTCCTGTGCCCAGGTCAATGAGGGGAAGCAGAGAGAGCCCCATCGTGGAGACCTGAACTGAAGGCCCCATTTCTGCAGGGCAAAACCCACCCTGGCAGGCCCCCCAAGTACAGTCTCCCCCATCAAGCTCCCTCCCTGCCACATGCTTGTGGCTGGATCTCAGCCTCCCTCCAGATCCTTGGCCCTCGCGTGCAGCCAGCCCTGCCGCGGTTGCAACACTCACCGCCCTCGGTTTTGCCCTCTTCTGGCTTCGTGGCCTCTGGTTCCTCATCCATCATAGCAGCCAAAGGCTGCAAGGCAGAGAGCTGTCAGGGGGTGCAGAGCAGGCGGGGAGGTGGGGGTGGCAATGGGGTGCAGGCTGTGGTGCTGGCACCCTTGGGCATTTGGAGCGACAGGCCAACCCCACACTCACGTTTTTCTTGTCATCCTGCCCTTTCTTGCGCTCCTTGTTGGCCATAATGACGCCCGTCCGCAGGGTCTCGAACACGGGGTCGCTCCTGTTGGCTGCCGCTGGGGCACAGGGATGGTGAGCGGGGTTCAGCTACAGGATGCTAGGAGCTGGGGCACCCGAGCGTGGGGACAGTACTTACAGAGCAGCTCCTTGACACAGGCGTATTGCTGGTCACTGTAGAGGGGTGAGCTGTACGCCCGGCGAAACCCTGGGGGCTGGAAGGAAAGAGGAGGTCAGAGCATCAGCCACCACCCAGACCCATGCGCCCTCCTGTGAGAGCTGAGCGGGGAGGGGGAAGATGCTGGGTGACCACCCGGCAGGGGAGTGATGCCTGGGTCCCCCTCTCAGAGCCAGGAAGGGAGGTGGTTCATGGTGCCTGGGTCATGCCTACAGGGACTGAGCTGGCCGCTCCCTGCCGCCGTGCTTTGGTCTTCCCTGCCAGGAGGTGCCCCAAGCCTGGGGCCAGTGGGAACACTCACGATTTTGCCGAAGCAGCGCTGCATCTCCACGTAGGACTGGCAGTGGTGGTGGATGTTGGTTTTGCAGTTCTTGCACCTCAGGCCAAATTTGTTGTTGACTGGTGATGGGGGGAGCAGAGGGGTGGAAAGGAGAGGCAATATGACATTGCAGCTGTGCAGACAGCTGGGCTGGAGCCCTCACCAGCCTTTGCCCCCAGCCCTTGCCCTGACCATGGCCCCCAGCCCCGGCACCCTCAGGACTCACGGACAATCATGCGGGCACAAACATCACAGAACTTGGGCTTTTTGAAGTAATGATCTTTGAACTTGTGGGGTTTGTCATTGACAAGTTTCTGGGGCTCTGGCGGGGGCTCAGGCTCCTCCTCTTCTTCCTCCTCTTCCTCCTCCTCATAGATGTAGTAGATGGGTCCCCCTGAGGGGCTGACCAGCTCCCCATTGGGCTGTGGCTCTGGCGTCATCTCCTCCTTGGGCTTTCGCTGGAAAAGTTGCTTCAGCTTCTGTAGCTGCTGGGGCAGGAGAGGATGCCTCGCACATGGCAGGCGTGTGGGGTGAGGCAGGCGGGCAGAGAAGCTGGTGCCTGCCTCCCCACCCCTTTGCTCTGACCTAGAGATGACTCCTTCCCCAAGGGGGAGGAGACCCCAGGCATCCTGGGGCAGAAATGCTGTGAGGACGGGGACCCTTTTCCCAGCCCCATGAGGTCCCCACAAAAGGAGAAACTGTGACTCCTGAGGACCATGTGGATGTGGGCACCCCGGGGAAAAGTCAAGCTGGGAAATGGCCACCCAGCGCCCTGCTGGATGCAGATCCCACCAGGCATCCCTGGCCCCACAAAGGCTCCTGGGGCTGAGGCGCAGACAATGCTAGAAAGGTGGCTTCCCGCACCCACTCAAGCTGCCCTGTGGGCACCCACTTACCCGGCTCTTGGGTTTCCCACCTGAAGCAGGTGACGCTGGCGGCTCTGGCACTTCCTTCTCTGTCATGCTACGAGGGGAAAAGAGAGACATCATGTTGGCTGGGGCTGTTCCCACTGCAGGTGCCCAATGGGGGCAGAAACGTCCAGACTTTGCTGGATGGGAAGCACCTCCGGAGCCAGTGTCTCCCTGTGCCCCAGTGGCATCACCTCCTGCCGCGCTGCCTGCAGCTGCTGCCTCAGCAAGGGCCAGTTCTGATGCGGGGGGTCCCGGGGCCCCGGGGTACCTGCTGGGCCCCACTGCGCTGGCTGGAGAACGGCAGGCTCCCAGCCCAGCGTGCGCAGCACTGCTGCTTGCTTGGTGGACGTGGTGCCAAGTGCTGCGAGCCAGACCCTGGGCTACCTGTACATGTCCATCTCGGCCTAGACATCTCCATCTCATGGTTAAACTGCAAATGGCACCACTCTTGGCCCCCTAGGACAAGCATGCCTGTGATGCTGTCTGGCATCACTGCACAGCCCTGCTTTCTTCACAGAAGCTCCACACAACCATAGGGGCAGGATCTGCTCCTGCATCCCCCAAGACATGCCTGATTCCACCTTTGACTGTCAACCATCCCCACAGTCCTTCTACCCAGACATCACTATTTTTGGTGATACCTAACACGAGGTCCCCGCCACGTCCCCATGGAAGCCAACCAGGATGACCATCAGGGGAACAGTGGTGGGGGCTGGGGAGCCCTGGGGCAATGGGTGCTGCAGAAGCAGAGCCCTGGGGTCTTGCAGGAATGTAGGTGGAGCAGGGGCCCACGGGGTTCAGTGGCCATGATGAGGGGGAGCCGCGCACGGAAACACACTTACACTGTGTTTGAGCTCTCGTCCTGCGATGAAACACCCCGCAAAGGGTGGCCGATGTTGGGGCCCTGTTGGCTGTGGAGCCCCCAGCCCTCTGTGCCGGGTGCGCAGGGAGGGGGGCAGCTGCCCCAGTCCCGTGGAGAGCGGGAGTGACAGGACAGAGGGGAACCGACAGCTGAGCGCTGGCGGAGGCTGACGCCGAGAAATTGGAGCCCGTGCGTGAGCCAGGAGGGGAGTGGGGTGGAGAGGAGCCACTGGCTATTTGCGTTAGTGGGTTGCTGGGCGTCACAGAGGCCCACCCACCCCCTGGCAAGGGGCAGCAGCAGAGCTGGGGCACACCAAGTGCTCCAGCCTTGGTGTCTCGTTTACTCTCACGTTTGAGGCCCCTGCAGCTGGGAGGGGAAGAGTGGCAGCAGTGGGGTCTCTCATGGGGCAGCACTCATGGCTGCCCCATGCCGCCTTGGCAGCAAATCCTGCTGGTCTGCTCTCCACTGGGACAGAGAGCTGCCACGGAGGAGAGAGCTGGGGACCCCACTGCTATCACAGAATCATCATAGACTGGTTTGGGTTGGAAGGGACCTTAAAAATCATCTAGTTTCAACCCCCCTGCCATGGGCAGGGACACCTTCCACTAGATGCTGCCCTGCAGTGGGTGCCAGGTCCCTGGAGCTGGACAGGCACCCCAGTGACAGAGGTCCTGACCTATGTCCCTGCCAGGCTGTAGGTGGGGGAGGAGTTTGCACCAACACTGGGGTTGGAGCCCACCCCTTCCAGGCAACTCTTACCTCTCCACTTCCACCTGGTCTTGAAGGCAACATCCAGATGCTGCAAGAGGCTCCAGCTGCTGTGTGCAATGCCACGGGGAGGGTGGTGCCAGCCCAACTCCTGTACCCACAGGGCAGGAAGACCCAGTGATACCTGAACCTGTCAGCTCAAGGGCTGCTCCCCTGTAATCAGGAGCATGATGGCGCTTCCTGACAGGGGATACAGCTGGGGACACTCTGTGCCCCCATTCTCGCCATTGCAAAGCTGCATGGGGCCAGCAGTTGGGAGAAGAGGCTATGAATATCCGATGTGGGGAGACCAGCCCCACATCAAAGTGCTCAGCGTTCCTCTTCCAGTCTCGGCAAGCCATGAGCTCACAGCCCTTGTACATGCCAAGCACGGGGGCAGGACCTGGGCAGGAACACATCCTCCTCTGAGTGCCCCTTCTGCTCCCTGGCTCTCATCTCGCCCTGAAGAGGCAGCACAGACAGCCCTGAGCACTGGTACTGGCAGAGAACGGGAAAGCAGTGTTAAAGTGATGGACAAGTTTTCATTTTATATTTAAAAACAACCCCCCAAATAAAATAAACCCCAAAATACCCCCCAAATAATAATCAGATTAAATAAAATGTGCAGTGAACATACCAATCAACACCTGTATGTGCAGTTCAACACAGTGCTTAACAAAACAATATACACAGGGTAAGGTGGGCGGGCATGGGCATCACTCCAAAAATAATAATAATAATAAAAAAAAAAAATCAATTTCTTGTCTCTTAATTATGTCCATATAAATATATCCAGGAAGGAGGGCGAGAGGAAGGGAGGGCAGAAAGGAAAAGAGAAGGCAGAGGGAAGTGCCCGCAGTCCAGTGTGCTCTGTGCCCATGCGTGAGCCCTACTGTGAGCTGGCACGCTCCAGCACCCGCAAGTCGTAGTTCTTTTTGGCCACACGCAGCTTGAAGCGGCTGAGGGAGTTGTTGAGGCGGAGGGAGGCATTCTGGGCAGCCAGCGGGCTGGGGAACACGGCCACGATGGTGTATAAGGCAGCAAGGTCACTGTGCCTGCCGTTCTCTGGAGTCCCGTTGTTGTCCCCGCCGCCCCCATCTCCACGGCGCCCCTGAGTCTCTTTGAGCCACTGGATTTTGGCACCAGCCATGGCGAGCTGGGTGAAGAGCTTGTCAGCCTCTGTCCGCGTGATGCCCTCCGGCAGGTCTGTCACCTCCAGCACTCGGCCCAGCACTGGAGTGGAAAGACAGCACATGTCAGTGGCAGCAGATTCTTGGGTGGCAACAGCACAGTGAGAGCTGACGCGTGGGCTCTTCACCAGCTCTAGTGTTGGAGCAGTCACCTCTACTTCGCCCATGAAAGCAGCGCTTTGCTAAGCTGCCCCTACATTAGGAATGTATTTTTTTAAGCCAGTCACTTCTTGCCCCTCCAACTGCTCCTACCATTCTGCTCCCTACAGTGCCCCATCCTGATCCTTTCCGATGCCCACATCCTGGTCCCCACGTCGCCTGCTTCAAGAGTAGACTGGTATTTCCCATTTGCTCAGGGCTCCAGCAACACCAAGTCCTCCTTGCTTCCTTCGTCTGGGCTTGGCTTTTCAGTTGGGGCTGAAGATGTGGGCATCTTCTGCCCTGTCTTCCTACCCTGATCCTTGGGTACCAGGATTGGGAGCTAACCCAGTCCTCCTGCCCTCTGTCCCTGGAAGGGAGAAAGACAGGCTGCACCCACAGAGGACACTGACATGTGCAGATCCTGAACATGATGCTGCCCTGTGTGCTTCACCCACAGGGAGGATCCCCTTGTGTGCCCACGCCAGCGTCACGCCAACCTCTGTGCCTCTGCTCTGTGGTACTCAAACACTTCTGCTGCCTCCTGGCTCCAGCCCTGGCTTTTGGGCTTAGCAGAGGGCTGGCCGAACGGATTCTTTGCTAATATTAACGTGGCATGTAATAAACACGCCAGACGCAGGAAGGGGGCAGCTCTCTGGCAAGCAGCTCTTAAAGGGCCCCCTGCAATCAGTTGCTGTTGTTGGTCGTGACATGGAGGTGACATGGGGGACAAGTCTGAAGCTGCTGGGAAGCCAGTGAAGACTGCCTCCCTTCCAGGGTGCCTGGCTCATGCCCAGCTAGCAAGTCTCCTATTGCTGTGGGGAGAAGCCAGACATGTGCCTCTCCTTCCTCCCTGATGATCAAGTGGAGACCCCTCAGGGCGAGGAACAGGGAGTCCCTTCCCCTTTGGAGAGAAACGATCCACTGAGGATTTCAGCCCTCGCAGCCACCCCTGGAAGATCCCAAAGCCCTTTACAAAGATGAGGGTTCTGCAGCTCCTGGCCCCACTAGGAAATGGAAGCATGAGAGGGAAGGGTCACTTGGGAGGCAATGGTGGGAATAAGATCTCAGGGGTGTGGACACTCACTGTCTGCTGACAAAGAGAAGTAAAATCCCAGGAGTTCTGTCAGCTCCACCTGCTCCATCATTTCAGCCCTCACAGAGACAGGAATAGGGCCCAGGTGTCCTGGTGCTCACCACTGACTCTCCAACAATTTCTCCCCACTCTTCCTCAAAAGCTTTGATCAGTGCAGGCAGCATTTACTGGGTACCTGAGCAACCCCTGTCCTCCCCACCTCCCGATGCGCACATCTGACTGGGACTGGCTCTGCTGCACACCCCCCCCAAGCCAGGGCTCATGCGGGCTGCAGGGGGCGAGTGTATGCGTGGGGGAGGCAGTGGCAGACAGGAACTGCTCTCCACAGCCACCCCCAGCAATGGGTTCTGTGGGATGCTGGTGTGGGCAAAGATGGCATCTGGAGTCTCTGCCAATGCCAACTATGCCCAAGCAGTGGGGACTTGTCAGAGGGCAAAGAGGGAACTGCTTGAGGAGTGTCACTTGCCTACATCACTTGTCCCAAGGTCAGTGGATGCTGACTTGAGGGCCTGTCTCTTGCTCCGGTTTCCATGTTTCATTCCAGTCTGCCCCTTAAAGAATAAAAATGGTAGTGTGTCACCTGAGGAGACACTGTGGCCTCACAGTGCCCACAGAGCATCCTGGGAGTGGGGGGGAAGACCAAACTTGACTAGGCCATGGCTGCGAAGGGGAATGAAGACACCTGGATGAACCTTGCAGCCCCTAGCACCTTTGAGGTGACACCATGCTTGGGTAAATTAGATGAGATCAAGACACAGCCATGGTTCCAGGACACTCAAAGCACTCGGGGCTGACGCCAATTCTGGGCAAAGCTGGGAGCACAATGAAATTTTAGCCCAGTGCCAGGCTCTAGGAAAATCCATTTACCACGGCAGCTCTGCCAGATGGATGGCAAGAGCATAGGGTAGGCTGCCTGCTACCTAATCAAGGGGTGTCCAAGCACAGGACAGGGTGTGAGACTCACTTCTGAACTGCTCCTGGGCCCTGCCCAGAACAGGGTTGTCTGAGGGGAGGGGGTTGGTCCTGCCTTGCTCCTAGGACAGTGAAAGGGAGGGTGGGGAGTGTGGGGGTTTGGCCCAATTTTACCTGGTGTGCATTGTAGTTGGGCTGGTTGTGGAGCAGTGGTGGGGGACAGATAGACAGATTATACTGCAGCGGCTGGCCCAGCAATGAGTAGCGCCCATCACCTGCACAAAGGAAGCAAAAGTTTGTAGGTGTCTGAAGAAATCACAGGAAAGCCCTGTGCTGTCCCCACTCCTTCCCCTTACCTTGTGCTGGGCCCATGGGCCGGGGGAACTGTGTGAGGACAGGGAGGGGGCTCAGCCCTGTGCAGACACTGTTGAGGTTGGTGACAGGTGATGGCGTCGGGGACTGGGTGGGGGATGTGATGGGGCTGTTCAGCTGGGTGCTGGCCTGGGGGAGGGAGAGCGTTAGACAGCCCCAGTGCTTGTGACTGGTCCCACGCCTGTCTCACCACCATGGGATGAGCCCACCCCCATCTCCCAGCCCATCCAGACAGCACGGATGCTGGGGTCCTCTCTCCCGCCAGGCTGCTCCCAAAAGATGAGCTGCCTTCTTCCCAGTCCTCTCAATACCTGAGCACTGGTGTCTGGGTTGTACAGGTCTCCTGGCTTCTGCCCCCGCTGGTCCAGGCTGTAGTACTTACAGTGGCTCCACTGCACCACAGGGGGATTCTGGGGGGCCTGGGGGCCATTGGGTACATTCAGCTGCATCACAACCATGCCAGGGCCTGACGGAGACACCCCTGGGGAGAGACGAGAGGGGCAGTATTGCCCAGGCCCTGCGCACTGCTGCTGCTGCTTGCTGTGGGACAGAAGCAGCCTGCCTGTCTGTGCAACTTGGCACTCTTCCCCGCAACACCCCCTCCGTCTCTCTCCTCTGTCACTCCTGCCTGCCCAGATGGGCTGAAAAAAGGCCCCACCGAGACCTGGCCAGGATCCCTCTCTGACGTAACAGCTTACATCAGAGTGACAACTTTTAATCCAGGAGAAATGCAAGCAGAAGGGACAAGTCGAAGGCAACGCGAGTGACCTCTCTGAGCATCACAGCAAAACTTTGGGCACAGGATCTAATCCCAGAGCTGCGTGCAGAGCTCCAGTATACTGGTTCCAGCTCTTGCACCAATTCACCAGGCCCTGGCTTGCTTCCCTGCAGCTGGGACAGGATGCAGGAACCCTGATGCCCCTCACCCACCGCCCTGTCCTGTCCCACGAGCTGCCCTGGTGACACTGAGCCGTGGTGCTGGCAGAGGGAGGCCGCAGCCCACAGCAGCTCCCCTCCATCTGCTCCCACCCTGCCTGCCCACCATGGCAAGGAGATGCCAGCACAGGCCAGCATCAGCCTGGAGCAAAGCCTCTGTGCTACGTCCTGGTAATTCCCAGCGGGCCGTGGGATGGGTAAGACTAAGGAAACCCACTGCATGGGAAGCTGCCAGACTCAGCTGTGAACTGGCAGCTCTGCTTACTGCAGCCCCTATAAAACCCGATCCAATCTGTGCAGAATCAGTGCCAGCTCTGACCAGTGGCCCCTCTTACCTGAATACTGCTGCTGCATCTGTGGTGGGCTGCAGGGTGATGGGGACTGTGGCATCTGATACTGTTCAGAGCCAGGTGGCTGAAGGAACCCCACCGAAGGGCTGTGAAGCAGAGAGTGCTCTGGTGAGGTGCTGGGGAGAAACCGCCTGCCCATCTTGTGCAGGCAACCACCAGCTCCCTCAGCGCCTAGATGGCTGGAAACACAGCTGCCTCTGGAGGAGCACAGGAAGCACTGCATGCTGCAGGACAGCGGTGTCCAGAGAGCACTGACTATGGGAGCTAGGATTGGGCAAGCTCAAGAGATGACCAGCATCTATGGTGCCCAGTCATCTTCTCTAGCTGCAAGAGTAGGATGCTATACCCTTTCGGTAGGGCAGCAGGACCCCTTTCTCCCCACAGCAGGCCAGAGATACAGCAGCTTTACCTGGTGCCATTCTGCTGGGCAGTTGGGATGACGCTGTAGTAGATGGGTACCCCTCCAGCCTGAAGCCCCCCCTGAACAGACTGGCTGGCTGGTACAAGCACTGGCTGCTGGAAGGGCTGCTGGACCACACTCTGGGACTCATTTGCCACAGGAACCTGTGCAGGGAGGAAAGAAGCACCCCTGTGGAATGACAGGTAACATAGAGCAGAGGAGCAGGGAGAACTGGCCCCAAAGAGACACCAGTGTGGTCCATACAAGGTCGAAGAGATGCCAGATGGCTGTCTACTGCAGCCCAGAGCAGTACTGCCCAGGCAAGGGCAGCCCCTCCCAGCTCTTCTGCAAACACAATGGCGAAGGGACTAGCTTCACTCAGTCCTCCTCAAGACATGTCCCACACAGATTCAAATGGGGATGTGCCCTCTCCAAGCTGGCGAGCATGCACTATCTTATCTTCTCAAGGGGAGAAAGTCTCCATCTTTGGCTCCATCACTCAGGCACAGGAACAGGGCACTTCCTGCAAGGCCAGCACAGCTGAGGCCCCCTTCCCAGCAGCCCCTCTCCCCAGAGAGCAACTGATGCCTACCTGGTACGAAGGCAGTGGAGTGTACTGGACCATCAGGCCTTGCATCTGGCTCCCCATACTGCTCCTCTGGCTGCTGAGAAGGCCAGGGGGCTGTGCCTGCTGCACTCCCATCATACTCTGCATCTGACCCCCCATGCTGTTCCTCTGGCTGTTGAGGAGCCCGGCAGGCTGTGTCTGCTGCACTCCCATTACACCTTGGTATGTTTGCTGCTGGTTGGACATCACTGGCTGTAAACCTGTCAGAAGAGGGTTTAAATGGAGCAGCTTCCCAGCTGGCCACAGGAGACAGCCTTAGACTTGGCATATGAGGGCTCAAATCCTGCTTTGCCCCCATCTCTTGCTAAAGAGTGGGAAGAGGGCTTCCCTTATGGCAGATGTAAAAAGACCTGAAGGAAGCTCCCGGCTTTAAATCCACCTAGCAGCACCTCAGTGCATGCTACATGCTGAGGGGGAGGGAGGGAAAAGACTAAAACAGCCTTTGCAGACAGACCACGTTTCAACTTTCCTTTGCAGTGTCAAGAGGCACTCTACAGTCAGCAAGTCCAGCAAAGAGTGGGAGACAGGGAAGAGCACCCTGGCCCCAGACAGTGCATGGGAGACCCTTAAGAGCCAACAAGAGGGGCAGGAAAAGGAAACACGTGCCCTCCCCCCTTCTACGCCCCCTTACCAGGCTGCTGGGACTGCTGGGGGAGCTGCTGAGTGCGCTGGGAGCTGTAGGCCACTGGGTGACTGAGAGATCGGTATTGCTGGCTGGAGTTCGGATACTGCCCAGGAGGGTAGTAAGACACCTGAATCTATCAGAGTCAAGAAAACATGGCGATGAGAACACAAGAGGGAGTGGGACCAAGAAAGCTGGTCCCCCAGGACCAGTTTTCTCTCTCACCTGGCCTGGCTTCTGACGAATGAAACCAACCAGGGCTTTGGCTCTGGCCAGATGATAGCTCCTCAGGGAACCGCAGCCCCTTCCCGCTCCTCCCAGCCTCCACATCCAAGCCTTTCCCAGCACAGTAGTGCAAGAGCACAGTAGTGCAAGAGCACAGTAGGCACAATTCTCATCACAGCTCAGGGGAACAATCCTAGAGGTCATAATGCCCTGCAGGACCCCAAAGAGAGCTTAGAGGTGTCAGCCCTGACTCTGGTCACTGTCCGTCCCCCAACACTAAGAACCAGGAATGGCCAGAGTGTCCCCAGATGTGCCTTGTGAGCTCAGAGGGACAAGGGGGCAGAGATCATCCTATGCCTAGCAAGGCTGTGCGCGGACCCGGAGCTTGGACCCGGACCCTGTGTATTGATCCGTCACAAATGAGCAGCAGAAAAAGAGGGGACCCACTCTTAAGGAACTGTTCTCTGGACTGCTCCCCAGCAGCCCCTTGCCTGACAGCTCTGGGCCGAGGCGCACATCCCCTCCAGGCTTGCGCATGTCCTTACTTGCTGGGGAGGCTGAATGTAGCCCTGGGGCTGCAGCACCTGCTGTGTGGGGGCTGTGTGCCCTGAGGCGGAGTAGTTGGAGGTGGGAATAGGCTGCCCAGGGGTTGCCATGATGAATCCTGTCTGCTGAGGATGCTGGGAGATGAGGGATGACTGGAACATAGCCGAGGAAGGATCCGGTGCTTCCGTAGAGCCCTGCCGGCTAAGGCTGATCTGCCCAAAGGGGTTGCTGAGTTCGTCGGCCTGCATTGGGGATAAGTGGAAAGGATGGAGGAGGACAGCACGTAGGACAGAGCTCTGCTGTGTAGATTGCAGACCCCTTCTCCCTACTCTGTGTGGAGGAGCTCGCCCAAGAAAGGTCCCTAGAAACGAGCCACAGACCAAGAGCATTCTGCAGGACAGGGGGGAGGGCATGCGAGCTGCTGGGGGGGCCCGAATGCTCGGCAGACACTGGTGACATGCGGGGCCCCACACAGGCAGGGGTGGCCTCAGCCCAGAAGCCAGGTCCCATGGGGCGTGCCGTTCCCGAAAGACCCAGCAGAGACAACATAGGGGCTGACTGAGACCGCAGGGCAGCCATGACCCCTGGACCCCAGTGCTGGGCACAAGTGTCGCTTCCTGGTGGAGCTCTGGGCTTGACACTTGCTCTTCCCCAGGCTTTTTCCAAGATCGACCACTCCAGCAGTGCCTGGCCCTGGTGGGTCCCGCAGCCTCAGGCATCCCACTGCCTTGACCACACTGCAGCGCAGAGCCTCCACAAATCCCAAACCCACTGGGTGCAGTGTCCACGACATACCTGATTAGCAAAAGCTCATACAACACAAACACAGCACATGAGTACAATAGAGACAGTGCAGAAGAGGAAATGGGCTTTATACCAAGTTGTACTGCTGGGGTGGAGAGACTGGCAAGAGGACTTGGGGGCAGGAGCTTGGAGAATACTGAACAGGCTGCAGCGCTGGGACCGGCTAAGACCAGCAGAAAAGGGTGTGGAGGAGAGAGATTTGGGTGGGAAAGGGGCAGGGGGTGGGGGAAGGAAGGATAGGAGGAAGGAGAGAAAGAAGGAACAACAAGGTTAGTCAACTGAGCCAATTGCAAACACACAGAGGGGGGCATTGCAGAGGGCTGGAAAGCATGAAGACCAGAATGGGGGAGCATTCATCTCTCTGTGATGACACACAGCCCGGCCAGTTGCTTTGTGGAAGCTGGGAAGGCTAACCATGTCTGCAAAGCAGCTCTTGCCTGGCATGAACAGTGACACAAGTTCACAAAGGCCACCTATGGCCAACAGCAGCAGAAGAGCCACTTCCCCCCAGCACCACCTTTGTGTCTCTCCCACTCTCACTTTGTCACTGGGAGGACGTGCTGATGCCTGTTTATGACAACACTTCAGCACCACATACTGCGCTTTGGGCACTGAACCTGTAATGGTCAGCACTGGATTGTTTTTTTGATCATTTGATTTGAACTTTGGTGAAACAGAAGGTGCATGCACATGGGGGACAGTGCATTTTCAGACGTTTCACCAACAGTGAAACACATGAAAAAAGTTTTCCAGGACCTAAACCATCAGAACAGCCAAATAGCAGAAGATACAAAATAAAACCCCAGCAAGACACAGTGATCCTGCACAAACTCCAGAAGCCTGCTGCGTGTTCAAACCTCCCAGTCAGGGCACTGTGCTCTGTCCCATGCCATGCTACAGCTCCAGACAGACACTCCTGCTAGCCTTAGCGCTGGACCCTGGCTACCTCAGGGAGACACCTCATCTGTAGAACCGAGATGTTCCTCTTGAGTCTCAGTATCCTCTGCAAACAGATCCACAACCCTGGAGCCAGTCCAGGGCCCAAGAACTACAAGCTCGCCCCACCCTCATACAGATGGCAACAGACAGCAAGGAGCTGTTCATGTTACCTGCAGTAAAAGCTGTTTGAGGAGGCTTGTTTCCTTCTCCCATCCCAGCCCACTGAGAACACTTAGAATCATAGAACACTCCAGGTTGGAAGGGACCTCGGAAGATCATCTGGCCCAACCTTTCACAGGAAAGGGAGCCTCGATAAGACCATCTAGCACCCTCCCTGTCCAATCACATCTTGAAAACCTCCAGTGTAACTTGCAGTTCTTTGCTGTAGGGAGACATCATAAGTATGAGATGATGCACCAGAAAGGATCCCTATAAAACTCACAGGGAGGCTGAGGTCCAGCACTGACATGCTGCTCTGAATAGGGCAGTATGGGAAGGTACTGAGGATACTTCCCATGCGCACCACCCAGCTCTGCACCCACTGAATGTGACGCAGCTTTGCTCTCCAAACGTGCCCACCAGGGCTGGCTCCCACCCCCTTCCCCAGTCCTGCAAGTAATACAGGGGCAGCTTTTGTGCTGTGGTTTTTTACAGCCTCAGGAGCAGAACAAAGTGTGTAGGAATGAGAGTCACGAGTGCTTTCCAGAGGGCTCCATCCTCAGAAACAGCCCCGCAGGCTGTGGAACATCACTTGGGTTTAACTCAAGGAGGGTCTGGAGAATACACCCAGGCACAGTTCCAGGTCTGCCTCTCACCGGGACATCAGGTGACCAGCCATGGGGTTTCGGCACTGGGGAGCTCAAACCCAACTACCATTTGTGATGGTCCCTCACCACAAGGGCAACTGGTTCCAGTACATAACGCTGCCACTCAGCAAAGGGCTACAGATCCCTTGCCAGGAGGGTTGCTGGCCCGAGCAGATACAGAAGAGGCTGGCAAGTTGAGATGTCACACAGCATCATATCCAGGCACAGCAAGGCCCCCGACCTTCTGCTCTCTGCAAACAGCACAGAGGGACTGTCAATCCCTAACACGTGGCAAGTGTGAGGATACCCAAAACCCACTGGGCAAGCGTGAGTCCAGAGCACCCTGGGTGTATGCTGGCTGTGCTTCTACCTCCCACCTGTGTGTCCAAGGAGCTTACTGTGCAGCAACTCACCTGGGATATCATGTGGTTACTCATGGCTGGCTGCTGCTGGGCTGCAGGTGGAAGTCCTTGGGGCTGCGGTGGTGGCTGTTGGGGTGGCTGTGGCTGAGGCTGCTGGGCTGTGCAGGGTAGGAGGCCACGGCTGGGCTGTGAAGAAGGGGATTGGCTGCATGCTTCAGGGGCACCTAGTACCAGACCTTGAACAGAGAAAGGCATAGCAGGATTGGTACCTGGGAGAGAAAAACATCAATTTGTTGATGTACCTCTTGTACTGCAGCCAGACTGCATTCTCTGCTGCCCACATGGGAGCTTCCATGGGGGACAGGGTGAGCAGCCTGCAGACTAAGTCACTAGTTTGCCTCTGCTTCACAGCAAACCAAGGTGTTGACACCCTCAGGACTCCAAGTGATTGCACCTCACTCCTCTCTGTGTCCATGTCCACACACTGACCCTCCACAGCTGGTCACAGTATCTTCTTCTCCCCTGACCTGTGCATGCCCTGCCTGCCCCACACAGAGAAGACCAGGACGCAACTCTTGCTCCAGACTATGGCCACAAGTCATACAGCTGTTATTCCCAAGAGTGTGCTCTCTTCCCTGATCCCAACCTAGCACCCTCACTCCAAGAGGACAGCCTACACAGTGGTCCCCACCCACAGCGCTCAGGTAGCTGCTGTTTGTATAAACCTTCAACCCTACTCAGAACTGCAGGAAATTAAAAAGCCAATGCCAGGCTCATATGATGAATCTAGCTGGCCTCTGCCCACAGGACAGTGCATGCTTGGTGCCGGTAGGATTGGCACAGGGTAGTAAAAACACATCTGTGTTGCAACTGATTCTTTGGAGGGATGTGCCCTCTGTCTTGTCTGGAAAGCACCAGGCGCAAGTCAGGGCCTTCTATAAATGCCGCGGGCCTTCTGCTGGGATGAGGAATCTGCCTGTTAACAGCAGCACCTGCCTGGTGGAGGGCTCTCCACCCCAGCATGAGGCAGAGATTACTAAAAGAGGGAGCTGCCAGATACACTCATGTCAGCTCAGTACCATAAACCAGTCTGTGGGAAGAAGCTGGAGAGCTGTTCCCAGTCACAGCTCAGTCCTGCAGCTACGCATGGCCCCTGCTCGGACACTAATACATTGTCATGATCTGTTTGAATGCCTGCCCAGAACAGAGAGGGGAGTGAGGGAATCCTATTTTATGGCCACACAGACCCAGCACATGCACATCTTTTGAGTAAAGGGGGTGGCAGGCTGAAAGCAATTCCTTCCCGTGGTAGGAAAAACTGTTAGGAAGGAGTGCGATACATGCTGCAGGGCACCCAGCTGGGAAGTGCTCTCCTCAGTATTTCAGTCTTACTTCCAGAAATAAAAGGGCTGTGAAACTATTGCTTGATGCCCAGTAGCTGCTATTTAACTAATTCTGCCTCTGATCTACTGCATTTCAACAGCTAATCTTCAGGCATTCTCCTAAGGAGGTCTGTATCATCAGCCACATGGTGCAAAGAAGGAAATATTTTGCTGACAGTTGCCCAGGGGCTGAATGCTGAGATGGGAAAAGAGCCCCACAGTCCTAAGCACTTCCTTGCCCACAGAATAAACATGAGGATATGGGGGGGGGGTTCTCCCAAGTGAAAATTCCTTTGCTTTCCCCCCCTCCCCCCAAGATGTTTCTAATCACTTGCCATTATATAAAGCCTGGAGAGCAATTGGTTTCTGTTCCCAGGGGAGACCTGGAGGAAAAATACAGAAAGAGCAAAAACCCAGATCCTCTCTTGCTCTGCTTTGCACAAGGCTGGGACAGGTCCTCAAATAACTGCTCCCATCAGTTGACGAATCAGTCCCAGAGGTGGTTGCAATAATCAGAAAAGTGCAGCCTTGAGCACAATGGAAACAGGGTCCCGAGAAATGATGTAGGTACCTTCAAACTGCAAGATGAATGCGTGGTTTTCAAAGCCAGCCTCGGTGCTAGAACAGCAGCCTGGCTGCCTTTTAGATCCATCCCTTTTATTTGAAAGGATTCTTGTGGAGCAGTCTAATCACCCACAAGCACCAATCTGCCTCCTCTCCCCAGTAAAATGACAGGTCTCAAGCATTTGGGGACCTGCTGGCTACCAGTGAGAACAGAGGAAGACAGACAGTGAGACAATACTGGATTTTGCTCATTGATATTGCACGGCAATTGTAACCAGCTCCTCAGTTATCACTGGACCATTAAAATGAGAGCAAAGACCTGTGCTGCCTCTTCCACAAATGCCTTTCACAAGCAGTCAGTTGAAAATAAAGGATTCTGCTCCCCACTCATAGAAGGGCTGGTGCCCTGCCAAGTGCAGCGCACATCCTCTCAGGAAGCTGTTGTCAGTAACAGATTACCAGTGATGCCCCACAATAACATTCTCCATGCATGGGCTACCCTTCGTGTTGCCTAGACGGAAAAGTAAGAACTGATCTGAAGCAGGCAGAGAGACTTGTGATCCTAATTCCCTTTGGTGCTCCTGAAACCTTGAGCTGTATTCAACAGCTCTTGAAGAGCTGCAGGCCCAGCTCCCTGCTGTTATGTCTGCTCTCAGGACTGTAGTGAATCATTTTGAGAGAACATCGTAGGCAGATACCAATTAACGCAGTCTTTGTCTGATGAGATAGACTAATTGGTGACAACCTTCCCCGGACCTCCTTTGTTGGAAAGCTAGGAAAAGTGCCAGATGGTTCACCCTGACTAGATCTCCTTAGGGCTGTGAGGGATTCTGGGGAGCAGAAAGGAATGACAATACAACTTGCAGCACAGCAGGGGAGAGAAAACAACGGAAAACTGGCAGCTTGAGTTCCAGGGTATGAGACTAAACAATGTGCTTTGTCTTAGATAACTCTGCTAAAGGGAAGGAAGATCTGATGGTGAGTATTGAAAAAGCAGATGACGAACCAACTGGCATATCCCTGCCCAGGTACTGAACACATTCAGATGATGCCAACCATGTCCCATTTTAACCAGAGTCCTTGACCAGAGCATCATGAGCCCCAGTCTCCCAGCCCGAAGACTATGTCTGCTAGGTGCCCTTTGGCAGAAGGCATGCAGGGGAAACAGTACAGTACCTGCCCGGGACGTTCTGCTGGCAGTGCTGCCTTTGCTGCTCCCGATGCTGTCCCCCCGTGTCAGGATGGAGATGCCACTGAAGCTGCTGGCTTTGGTAACAGGCGGTCGCAGGTTGCGGATGGAGCCATCTGAGTCTGTGCTGCTCCATGGCCGAGGCTCCAGCGACTTTATCTCGCTCTCTGTGCTGCTCTGGTGGCTACCTGAGGCCCGGTTCAAACTGTCCCGGTTGCCCCTGCAGAGACAGGAGGAGTTAGACCGTGTAACGGGGCAGCAGCAGGACCTGCAGGTGCTGCATCAGTACTGCCACGCCGGGGTGGTGAGCCCAGTCAGCAGCTGGCTCTGCAACACAGCATGTTGGCACTTTGTATAGGGATCTGACAGCAAACAAACACCCTGGGTCACAGCTTTCTTGGGCATGCACTGTGAAGACCCAGACACTGCTGATCTTCCTTGGCATGTGTTGAGAGCTTGCTCCTGGCCTTTTTCCCTAGCCAGATCCCAGCCTGGAAGAGCTGTCAGCAGGGTCAGAGCATGATCCCTTGCTAAAGCCCTCCTTGTCTCTGAACAGGGAGCTTTTAACAGAGGCCTTGAGATCAGGCTGATCGATCTCTTGCGAGACCACTTTCCATACCAGCCCTAGTTAGGCTTTCTGCCCAGCTGGAACATCTACATGCTGGGATATTGCTGCACTCAGAGCTGTGCTCCCACTGATCGTCTTCCCTTAGTCCCAGGCCACGTCTGGCCACAGCAGGAACTTCACGGAGTATCAGCAAAACATCCCAAGCAGTGAGCTTGGTTTATCAGCCCAGCTGAGGATTGTAAGCATAGTAGTGGGTTCCTGGTCCTTCACTGGGAAGGAATAGTGAGGAAGGCAACGCTGGAAGAGATGTTCATATAACGCTGCAGGCTGAGCCCGGCAGCAGCTCCACACAGTTGTGGAGGGTAAAAGACAGGCTTGGAAGGAACTTCTAAAGTGATGTCCCGGGCTGCTGGGAGCATGCGAGAGCCAAAGAAAATACATCTCTTGGAAAACCAGTACAATGGTTATATCCCTAAAGAGGTGAAGGAATTGGACTACGTAGCCTCAAACCCCAAATTACAATTGACCTAACAAGCATCACTGGGCTCCCTCCAACCTAAACTCTGAAGGCTGCTCCTAGGGATGTTCAGAGAGGTGGGGGCAGTGTTTGTGTGTGCAGGGAAGCGGCATGTCACAGCCTCTGTTCTGATTCAGCTGCAAACTCTGGTTCCCTGAGAACCCAGACCCCTCTCAAGCTGATTACTGCTAACCCAGCAACATAACGGTTCTGCTTTTTCTACGAATGCTCTCCGAACTCCAGGCACGCTACCACACCCTTGCTCTCTGAGAGCACTGCCCTAGCAGCTTCAGCCATGCCTTTCTCTCCATTAGCCTTAGTACAGCCTGTTTCTGAGCGTGTCCACCAGCAGAGAGCTCTCTGCAATCAGATCTGTGCTTCAGCAGCATCAATACAGGACTTCCAAGCGAGTGAAACAGAGAGCTGTATTGCTCCGAATGCCGTGCTTTGAGGGCGGTAAGTCTGGAGTTCACACAGACATCATCTCCAGCAGCACCACTGAGGGAACCCTCATCTCCTCAAGAGCTTGTCTATCTCTGTCCCAAGCTCAAAATGGTCCCGAGGCCCCCATATCCTCCCCCTCCCCACTATGGGAAAGACAAAACAGGTTAGCCAAGCTCTTTAGGGACTGGGCATAACAGTTTGTAAGGCTCCTAGCGCAGCCCTGGCTGCAGCTCAGCTCCTAAAGCTGCAATCACATCAGCAACGGGTTTTTTTGCCACTTGCTGGGTGAGTTTTACTACAGCCCTGTGGCTGATCTGAAACTATACCCCCTGCGTTGAACATCACTGCCACATGCAGACTCCAGGACACAGTCCCTGTAACTGCATTGAGGACACTTTATTTTCCAAGACAGTGTCTCTCCAAGGACAGCCTGAGCCATGTGATGTACCAAGGATAGGGGCAAAGCTGTTCCTACACTTGCTTAGATCCTCCTGTCCTGTTCATACACAGAGATGCTTCATCTCTAGAGCTTTGGCTATTAAACAAGAGGACAGCAGGCATGAGGGTCTCTCCGTTTTCATCCTGTTCTTTATCCTCATACCTTCAGCAGCCTCCTGCAGCAGGGGTCTGTGCAAGGTGACTCGTCAGGCTAACTCCATTCTTCCAGCCCTTTCATCCACAGGAAAACTACTTAGTAAGAAAATGCTGCTCATACACATTCCCAGTGCCCTCTGCAGCATACTCTGGTTGAAACGGAAGCCTGAGACACTTCATTGCCACCATTAAGTAATCCAGTCTTTATAATAAGGGATTAGGGACAACTCCATCTTATCTGGACGCTGATCCTGTCACTGTAAGGGCAGGAGCTTTCCTATTATTTGGGGAAACAAGATGCAGAATGGTTTGAAAAACTGCTGGAATCTGCTGGCTTCCCCATTCCTCCCTGCCATTCCCACCTTCCACCCCTCCATTTTAATTGATGAATCAGCAAAAAAGGACTCAGAAATTGATGTTGCAAAAAATACAACTTCAATAACTTCACAAGCAGCCATGCATGGGGCAAACTTACTCAGCAGGACAATGTACAAAATAAGTCACACAGAGATACCTAAAAATCTGCCTCCGTTTGTGAGAACTAGAAGAAAAGCCTTCTCTGGAGATTCTGTCGGTTAACATCAGAAAAAAGCATCATTATAGAGTCATGCAGTCCTCCGCAGAGAAAGCCAGAGACAGAAATAGTGTCTGCTAAACAGTACTAACCTGCTGTCAGTGAGATATCCATTCTGGCCAGTCTGGAAGCACGGGAAAGACATGGAGATGGGAAGGAAAGAAAACGGAGACTTAGTACCTTTGAAAGCAACAAACCCAGGCAATTTCAAAGCAAAAAGGAGCACAGCACTAACAGTGTGGGACTCGGACAGACTTTGTGTTGTGCACCAGTTACACGGTCGCTCAGGAGTCTTGCTGAGCCTTCTGCACACCAGTCGCATTTGGCTCTCCATCCAGGCCCATTAGGAACCTTTCCTGATATCTGCGACCCTGAGATCTCTCAAGAGTCTGCAGATGTGAGTCCTCAACTCCCTACTTCATTGCTCTAAGGCAGCTTTGATGGTAGCTTTGTCAATGGAACAATCAAGGCCAGACATACAAGGGTCCTTATTTGCTAAATGCAGGCACGATTATTAGAGCCATGAAAAAATAGGCAGAGGGCTCAAAGCCAGCCCAGCCCATCCTGCGATAGTCACCCCTGTCTCTGGAAGTCAGATGCAAAGGACTGGCTCAGCCCACAAACACAGAGCAAGGTTACGTACATGCCTACCCAGTGCTGTGCTAACACGGGACAGCACCTGCTCTAGTCCAGGACTATAGGCAGAGCTGCTCACTAACACATCTGGATGGCTTTGGGCCTGTGCACATAAGACAAGTCCATGATCACAACTTGCTGTAGAGTCATCAGCTGAAGCCTGGTGACTTGACTAGGGACACAGCACAGTGGCTGCCCTAGCATCCTCCTTGGGCAGGCACATGGCAACTCCCATTAGGACAAATGAAAGGCGTTGTCCCCAAGATGCTCAAAAGCAGCAGGCAAGGAGCTGGACTTTGAACGTGATCCATGGCACTTGGAATCGTCCCCGATTATATCATTTGCCACTTGGCTCAGCAGGGAGAGCTGCCTCCAGCTGGCAGGCAGCACTCAACACAGCACAGCAGCCTCCCTGAGCCAGATGTGAGCGAGAAACACGGGTCCGGCTTAGAGGAGTTCCACGTAGGGAGCAGAGATCTCAAGGAAGCAATAATCAAGCTGGACACTTCATAAGAAAGACAATAAACGTACTGCCCAGATTCATCCTGTAAAGGCACAGAGCCCTGCCTGATACTCCAAGGCCAACGCTGCTTGGTCAGGAGGTCGAAGCTGCAGCACTGGAGAGAAGCTGGGTGGGACAGCTGCTGCTCCTTTTATGTTCATCGACTGATTTGCTAGTCATCCCAGAAATGCTACTGCATAAGCTTATAATCTTGCTGGGCAGCAAGGAGCAAAACTGCCTCCTCTGTCAGTCCCCACATGTCTGCTGCCCCCTGAACAGGCAATTTAGGGAAGGAGCAGATTGGGGAGTGGAGGTGTGGCTCCTCTATCTCATGTCTTAGACATCTTTGTTAGGAGCTGGAATTCAACAGTAGATACCAAGAACACCGGGAAATTTGTAGAAAAGGCCATGACGAGATCTGGCCTCTTAGTATACTCAAGGACACCTTCTGCCACAAAGTTCCAGGAGGGTACCTTGCAAGTGAGTCATCCAAGCTTACCTCTCGTGCAAATATCCGCTCCCTGACTCGCTGATACTCTTCCTCTCGCTCTTCTATAGATTTGCTCCTTCTCCCATCCTGCAAGGGGAGTCTGATCTGAAGGGACAAACACATCTCAGCGGGTCAGCAGTTGCCAACGGGAGCAGGGGGCGCAGTCAGCTGCTGATACTTTTATGTAGCAGTGCAAGTGGATGTGGATTACGGAGTGTGTGCACGATGCCTGGATGCAATGACACAGCCTCTGCCTTTGAACCTACCTTCTGGACACCTATGTCTAGGGATGAACATCCTGGAGGTCTTACTGCACTCCACCTCCTGGATCAAGCACAACCATTCTGCCTGAACTCTGCATGATTTGGAAAGGACAGATCAGGAATATTACCATGTGCTTCTGAAAGACAGTCTGTTCCCAGGGGTCAAAAGCTAAAGGCCACACTTTGGAGCATATGCCAACCAGCAAACTCCTGCTCAGTCATGGATTCTGTGCTTTGTGGGTATCTGCATCACCTGCAGAGTGCCACCATGGGAAAACCAGAAACTGATACTGATTGCAATGACTAGCTCCCCATCCTGATGACTTAAGTTCAGAAACATGACCCAAAGCAAGGGATAGTGGTATGCTGGGGCAATGTAAAGATGGGAGCTAAAAGAGCAAAGAGCATGAGATCCCTGGGGAAGCCATGCCCTCTGACACAGGCTGGCAAAACAGCCACAGATGAACATGCCAGCTCTGCATTACAGGCGTGGTGCCACCTGTGACAGCCTGAAGGCGGCCAGAGATTCAGGAGGGTTTTTTAGCTCCGATGACTGGCAATGCTGCTGAGCTCAAAGTGTTTCATTTTGCCGATGGTTTCTTTCCAGCAGCACTGCAAGGTCCTGACGACTTCACAGCTTGACTCGCTGCAAGCCCCAGGGAGGGGTGGGGAGAGATGCTTGGCAACACTCAGCTCTGGGGCATTTGCAAGGAAACCTTAGCAAAAGGCTTCACCTTAAAGCCTGTCCCAGACAGCAGTCGATATTCAGGGTACAAAAAAGTACCCCCATAGAACCCACACAAATTCTTCATGCATTTCCACAGCACTTTGTAAAGTTTTCATGGTATCTAGATGCTGCTGCTTGGGTGGAGTGGAAGCTTCTATTAAAGAAGGTTACTGCAGGAAACCCAAGAGAAATTGAAAGTTGTTCTCATCTTAGAAAAGTCACACTTGACTTTCACAAAGTATGCAGATATCCCATTGCCACCGCTTACCTGATTATCATCTCGGTCCATGCTGGTATCATCTCGTTTTAGGATAAACCTCTGCGGGAACTCTGCATTCTTCTCATCTTTGATGTGCTCAGAGAATCTCTGCTCAGGGCTGCAGGAAGAACCAGCCCTTGTTAGAAGGGCAAAAATGGGCATAGAACGGCCTCCATAAAACCACTGCTTTGCAGGGAGGGAGGGGGTGTGCACAGATGTTTGTTGTGTTAAATCTCTCCTCTGTCTGATGGCAACAAGAGCTCCTGCCCCTTCTTGGAGAACTAAAGAGAGCTAGGAAGGGCTTGCAAATACATAACGCTTAGGACTGGAAGTGAAAGATTCTTTTCTTCTAGAGAGGGGACCTGCCCTTCTTATGGTGGCAGAAAACTGTGGTATGGAATCCATCTTGCCCTGGACCATGCCAGGGCTCTGTGTCTGGGGGTCATGTAGCAACATGCAGGGAAGGAAAGGGGATGCCAGCCCAGTTGTTCTCCCTCTCTCCTCCTTACATTCGTGTGTTACTGGTCTTGTTGATAATGACCGCCTTCCCGGTTTGGTCAACGTTATGGTCCATGCCGAAGTAGGCAGCTACCCGGTGCAGCAGCATCCTATGGTACGAGGTCATCTGAGGGAACTTCTTGAACTGATTGCTGAGAAGAGGGGAGAAAGCATTAGAATTTAGGTGGCTTTGAAACAGGCAAGGATAATCTGACACCAAAAGAGAGACCAAGGCCAGAGATGCCTTAACCGGATCCCAGATCAGACCATGTCACCTATTCCAAGCAGTTAGTCATGACTCAAGCGCTGCTTCTTACACTGAGCGTGAGCATGGGCTTACACTGAGCATGAGCATGGGCTTACACTGCTTTGCCAGACAAGAGTTGGGCTAATTCAAGGGCTCAAGTTGAACAGGCCTTTCCTGAAACAAGATCAGCTTGTGCAGAAATGCACGTTTATTTCTAAAGCAGGAACAGGAGCCAGAATTAGTACTTATACTGCAACTTCTCTGATCCCATTAGATAAAGAAGTTTGCAAGCTCTGCTGCAGACACCTATTCTATCTCATGTCCTGGGATGTGAATCCTGCCCCTGGTTTCTCCACCCCCAATTTACGCTAGGAAGAGAAGCACAATGGCACTAATCTCCTTCGCAGTGGATATGGTGTCAAAGCAATTGATAATCAATATGATACTCAGAAACCTTGTGTATGGACAAAAGCAAGTGGAGGATGTACAATAGAACAGGCCTCCTAACCAGTGTGTCCAAAAGACACTCCCTTCTCCCCTAGGTGCCCAAGCTCCTAGACTGTAAGTTATGCACCTCTTTTGCTTGACACAAACTTGATGATCACTTACTTGTTATCACTAATAAATTCCAGAATCTCCTGTTCTAACTTTAGTAGCATCATTCTATCCCTGTCAAGAAAAGAAAAAGCAAAAGACCACCTGTAGAGACAGTGAAACACAGCTTTCTCTGCTTGGTACCCCCCTCCCTGCATCAGAGAAAAGTCACAAATACCCACAGCAAGCAACACTACTAACAAGGCATCACACGTCCTCCACAGGAATGAACTAAAAAACTCCACATTTTTTTCATATATAGTAAATTAATTGCCAGATTTTTTTTCAATTTAAAGTTGTTGTTTTGCTAACAGTGCTTGGCTTTTGGTAATATTGAATCTCTGCTCTGATGGAAGCTCCACTGGTAGGGACTCCAGCTTTGCTATTCCTATGCCAGCATTTGGTTTGATTACATTTATTACTGACACAGCAGCAGTTCCTTTAGATGTTGGTATTTGACAATCATTTATAGAAAGGGGTTTAAAGCAATCAAGATTCCTTCCTGCTTGCATTCAAACAAATTATTTTTCCTCTTTCTCCCTCTCCATAATACACAATTACATGTTTTGACTGACTGCACTATATAAAACTACAGTTGTGCTTTTTGTTTCTACACTGCCCCAGCTCTAGTAATGCTCTCTGAATTCCAAAAAGTGAAACACACTTCCAGGTACTTTCTGTAGTCCCCCCTCCTCCCAAAATACATGCATACATACACACATGCACACAAATACCACACGTTTAAGAGTTAATCAAAGAAGGTCACCAGATACTCCCTCCCTTCACTCCATCAGCAAGTTGTTTTACTGATAAGGGACCTACCGTGGGTTTTTTTTCAGTGTATTTACTAAAAATTCATGCAAATCTATCCCAGTGGAGTCTGTGTATTCCTGGCTGGAATCTGAAAGAACAACAGCAGCAGAACAAATTAACAAAACACTGCAATAGAACAGATTGAACGGAAGAGGCGTGTGTCTCACTACATGCATGAGGATGATGTCCCCACATTGCTGCTGGAGAAAATTCAGCCTCATTCTCAGCACCGACTATTCATGACAGGAAAAGAGGAAGAAAAGCCCACCTTGTTACAGAACTGCACAGGCTGGGGCCCCTATTCATCTGGGCTCAAGTCCAGTTTCTAGCACAGGCTCTGAATGCAACCCCTAAGTCAAGTTGCTCAGCCTGTAAAATGGGGACTGTATACCCTTTCCCCGGTGGGCAGCAGGAGGATCAGTATGCTACGTACAAGGCCCATTAGGAGGACGCCAGACAGAGGGAGATCAGATCAGTATATGGAGGGAAACCTTGCACCTCAGGTCAACGACTTGGAGCACACTCAGGATATTCCATGCTGTTACAGGAGGCCCCTGCAAGTGCAGTATACCATACTTTTGTATGAGCAACTTCTGCACCTTCAACTCCACAAGCTATTTAGCTGGAAAGCCCCGCTGGCCCTGTTCTTCTCCTCTCCCCATATGCTTTTTAAATTTAAAAGTAATCACAGAAAAAACAGTAAGTGAAACTGAATCTGCACCAGTGCAGAGTTGCTGTCTGTACAAGGATTTCAGGTGCAATTTGCTCACGCAGGATCACACAGCAGAAACTTAGCTCAGCTCCTTGCAACCTCACATCTTGCCACCTGTGGCAGGTTTTATAAAATCAAATCTAAACTGAAAGCAAAAGCCTATACAGTGGGTCTTCTTGGGTTTGCATCTGCACATTTAAAAAGCCACTAGGTCACTATAAACTGTGCAGGAAGCCTGCAAGTCTGTTGGGGCACATGCCAATCTAGAGAAATCCTCCCCCTCCCTCCCCATGATTTGTTCCAGAAAGGACGTTATAAAAACGATACATTCCTGTACAGTCATCAGCAGAGATAACCGCTCTGCTTCCAACAACTGTACCACTGACCAGCAGAATCCTCAAAGCGGGTAAGACAGGACCTGCCCTGTTCAAACGAGGACCTGACCTCGAGACAGCATTTTCCTTGGTGCCTTTTCTTTATTCTTGTCCTTTTCTTCTTTCTCAGCCCCATCTTTCGTGGACTTTTCCTCTTCCTTGTCAGAGGGGCAGCTAACGTGCAACTGAATAATGTCCTGGAACAAAACAAACCAGGCTGGTCTGAGTCACTTGGACACTCCCTGGAATCACTGCCATGGCTGGAGATGTTGGCAGCTGAGAAGGGCAACACAGAAAGGCAGGGGATTCAGGTCGCAGATGTTTCGTAAGAGGCTCCGTTCTCAGAGCAGAAAAAGGAGCCTCTCTGCCCACCCTCCTCCAAGCACCCCATTCATCACAAGGGTGAGGTGGTCCAAGCAGCACTCAGTCCTGGCAGAGGCCAGTTTTGTCCTTATCAATGGAAAGTAGCATAGAGATCTCTGATCTAGCAGCACAGACCTAAGCTGGTGACTCTGCATGGTGCGGTACTACGTCAGCTCAATGAAGAGGGGCTGTGGCTAGCCACAGCCTGATCTACAGCGAGCCAGCTCAGATCTCCACACACTGCACCATCC
This sequence comes from Nyctibius grandis, assembly GCF_013368605.1. Lineage (NCBI taxonomy): Eukaryota > Metazoa > Chordata > Aves > Nyctibiiformes > Nyctibiidae > Nyctibius > Nyctibius grandis. The sequence goes on along the minus strand of NC_090668.1, from coordinate 79,330 downwards.
TGTGATTCTAAAGCTTGTGTAGGCAGAGAAAGCTCAACCCATCTGCTCTTGCCGGGGCTGACAGGTTCTCAGCGCCTCCCTGACTGCTGCCCACCTTCAAGCTTCAGCTTCTCTGTCACTGCTCACAGTGACCGCAGATGGGGATCATCTCTGCAGAGCACTACATATCACTTCTCTGTGAGCTGGCTGCTTTCAGTCACTGCAATCTGAGCTGCAAGGAAAGGGCGTGCATAAAAACTTCCTTTCCATGGCCACAACCCCAGAGGCTTTGTGAAGGCAAAGCACCATTCCATTTTCAAGGGCTTAAGCCTGCACAACTTGAGTAGTTGTGCGTGCTCAGTGTGTTGATGCAGATGATTCCTCGTAAGAGAAGGGTTGTGACTGTACGCATATGAGCAGTGCTCACAGGCATGACCGCTTCCTTCAAAAGCAGCCTCTTGTGAGAAATTCTTGGCTCTCAGAGGCACAAGCCCAGGACAGGACATCACTTCTAGCAAGACACAGATTTTCTGGGCTTCCACACTCCACCGCTTGCCTCATTCTAGGCCTACCTGGGACTCCAGCAGTCCATCTACAAAGGGGCTAGACGATTCTTCACACACAGCCAAACTCCTGACCAGTTTAAGCTTTGAATTAGACTGGAGAAGGAAAAGAAAGAATATAGTTAGGACACCTCAGCCAAAACGCACACACTTATGTTCATGCTGCTGCATTACCAAGCCACTCGTGCAGCCATTGTTAATTAAACTGCTAAAAAGGAGGACTACCAAACCAGCTTCTTGCAGCAAACAGAAATATATAAAGGCTTGGAGTCCTCGAGCAAATCAGTTATTTCTTCCTTCAGTCTTTGATTAGGATTTGAACCAACCAAATTTTAGGTGACAAAGTTCACTGCCTTAATTAATGCACTTTTTGACCTCTTCAGCCAGAGCAATTCCAACCTCTCCCCTCCTCACCCGACAGGAATTAAAACCATTAACAAAGGATGTAGCTGAAACCAACTATTTTATTGTTTTTTAAGATGTGAAGATTGTTATTGTTCCTAATTAAAAGGCTGTCATCCCATTTACACCTCGCCTGTCTGACCTGATGACTTGGGTTATTTTGGGTAATGTAGTAGTGCTTAGAGAAAATGCTTAAAATAAAACCTGCACTTTCAGGACTCTTGGCAAGTTGACTCACTTGGGTGATAAATAGGAAAAAATGCATCAACCAGTCACATGAGATCCCAGGCAGGATCAACAACATGGAGAAAGGTCTGAGGGACACAGACACATTCTGCCCTAGGTATGGACAGGGCAGGAACTGGAACCACAGCCTGTTCAGGTACTGCACAGAATCCTGGCGTTTAAGACCAAACAGAACCATCAGAATATTTTTTTCTGAACACTCTGGAGGTCATAAGCAGCACATCTCTTTCATACGTTACTTTCATCAAAAAGAAACCCAGACAGAACCCCTGTTACAAACTTAACTAGTCTTCCCTCTCTCTCATGCCTGGGGGCAGAACCTGTCTTTGTTTGAACTTTTGTGAAAGATAAAAAGAAAAGGGGGGGGGGGGGAAGAGACCTTTGCCCTCCCAATCACAGTTTTAAAATCAAGCCCTGAGCCACCTAGTCAGATGTCATAGCTGACCCCGTTTTGAGTAGGAGGCTGGACTAAATGAATCCTAGACGGACTAGGTGGACTCCTGAATTACGCTATATTTGTATAACTGTCAAGCCTGGAAAAGTCATGGCTACTTTTGATAAACTGCTTCACTAGTTGTTATCAAATTTTGTAAAGAAAAACTGGGTTTAAGGGTAAGAAAGGTTAAAAAAAAAAAAAATCAAAAAAAAAAAAAAATCACACAATGGCTGCATTTTTACCCCAACACTTTGCCTACAAATGTTCTAGAACAGCGGTGCCCCAGTGCTTATTACTAGCAAAAGTTTTGGATTTGCTAACATGCACATGCCATTGTTATGGGAGCAAATGTAGTATTCCCTGAAGAAAAGGGGCCTTAGGTGAAACCAGACAGTTACACTTAACTTTTTTTTTTAACTGGAGAGTGTAGCAGGCTGGTGCACTGCTCTGTCCCTCCAGTGACACCTCATTTCTGGTGTTTTGCGCTCTGGGGAGGGGACAGATGTGGTAGTTAATAGCAGCAAACAGTTCCTTCATGGGTAAGTGGGTGTTAAAGAGGAGTACTCATGCTCCAGTGCATGAAAGTTACTGTCCTGAACCATCACGTGCTGCATGTTGCTTCTGGAAACAGCAAAGTCTTGAAAATACCAGCCTAAGGTTGGGATCACAACTCAGCTCAGAATGGCCAAAAGAACAGGATGTCAAAAAGGGTCATACCTTGGCTCTTTTCCTGGCATGTCCATGACTTGAAGTTCGCCTCTGTGGAGGAAGGAAAGAGAAGACAAGAAGCTTAATCTGGATGTGTACACTGTAAACGGTACTTGCTGCGCCTGGCAGCACAACACTGAGCGTGTAAATTGACTCTGAAAAAATCTCTACCTGACAGCAACGGAAGCCCATGCAAATAGGAAGACCTAGAGAGCTGTCCTGTCAGGCCCAGGTGGACAAAAACCGCTTAAGGAACTTCACATGGATTAGACACAGTTCCTCGGTTTCTGACAGAACCAGCACAACTGTGGGATCACAAGGCACAGAGGTGGGGAGGTGCATGACACACTTCTAAATGGGAAAACTAGAAGTCTTGTACCATTCCTGGGACACGAAGGGGGTTCTAACACAGTGGATCATGAGAGAGACACACTGCTGCTCTGATTTAAGAGACACCGAGTCATCTGTTATCCCTACCTTCTAAGAAACCTTTCCCCATTCCACATGACAAAGTGACCAAAGTCAGGCTCTTTCTGAGCAACACCTGTGTCTACCCACACAGTTGTTGAACAAATCTGGAGCCAGCCACCAGCTTTAAGAGAATGGACTGAGAGCAGCCCTCAGGAGAAGGACTTGGGGGTGATGGTTGATGAGAAGCTCAACATGAGCCAGCAATGTGCGCTTGCAGCCCAGAAAGCCAACCGTATCCTGGGCTGCATCCCCAGCAGCGTGGCCAGCCGGTCGAGGGAGGGGATTCTGCCCCTCTACTCCACTCTTGTGAGACCCCACCTGCAGTGCTGTGTCCAGCTCTGGGGCCCCCAACATAAGAAGGACATGGAGCTGCTGGAACGAGTCCAGAGGAGGGCCATGAAGATCATCAGAGGGCTGGAGCACCTCTCCTATGCAGACAGGCTGAGAGAGTTGGGGCTGTTCAGTCTGGAGAAGAGAAGGCTCCGGGGAGACCTTCTAGCAGCCTTCCAGTACCTGAAGGGGCTACAGGAAAGCTGGAGAGGGACTTTTTACAAGGGCATGGAGTGATGGGACAAGGGGTAACGGTTTTAAACTGAAAGAAGATAGATTTAAGTTAGATATTAGGAAGAAATTCTTTACTGTGAGGGTGGTGAGACACTGGAAGAGGTTGCCCAGAGAAGTGGATGCCCCCTCCCTGGAAGTGCTCAAGGCCAGGTTGGATGGAGCTCTGAGCAATCTGGTCTAGCGGAAAATGTCCCTGACCATGGCAGAGGGGGTTAGAACTAGATGATCTTTAAGGTCCCTTCCAACCCAAACCAGTCCATGATTCTATGAAGCATTCAGCAGGTTGCTGAGGGTGGGCATTTCTTCAAGCTCAACACTAAGCCAGTCACTAATATGACAGGAGAGCAGAGCAGCAGGAATGAGTCCCAGCACCCTCCAAATGATGTTTGCACTGTTTTTTTTTCCTTGCTGAAATGAAATCCCAAAACATTCACTTCCTATTTGGGCATTTTTAACAGCACTAAAGCAATGGCCAAGCACAATTCCTGAAACCAAGCTCTCCCTGGGATGCCTTCACTTCACATTAAGTCATTAACTGATCCTTAGGTCAAAGTCAGGAATAAGAGGGTGGTGACAGCCATGGGACTAGAACCTGGGGACTGAGCACAAGTGCCCCCACAAGCACACCAGTCTCATTTTCTCCCAGGCTCAAAGAATATTTAAATTATTCCACTCTGAGCAGAACAGATTCAGCTAAAGAGAAAGACAGCAGCCTGTGAACAACACAGTCTGTATGGCACGGTATCCCCTTGGGAGGTGGCACCACAGCTTTAGGACCCTTTCAGAAAGGATAGCAACTAGCTTCTGTTTGCCAAGTAGGAGGAGAGGGACCAGCTCTGCAAGCTGGCAGAAGGGACTACCCACTTGTCTGCACGCTTACCTGAGATTCCTGGCGCACACTGACCTCCTCCCCTCCGTCCTTCTCCACCTCCTCCTTGCTTGGTGACCTGGACACATATTTGGTTTTGTTCACAGATTCCTCAACCACCTTTTTTTCAGACTCCTTCATTATTTCCAGAGACTCCTGTGTTGTGTTGCTGTTTGACATCTTCAGAGCCCTACAATGTAGCAATGGGCACCTGCCAGAAGAGGTGACAGAATGGGTAGAAGGGAGTCAGGGGATGGAGAGCGTTTCTATCTGGAACACAAACTCTTGCACATACAGGTTGTAACTTCATTGTAACTCATCTTGTGTACAAAGACCCCAAACCAAGCCCTCCAGTGACAGCCCACCCACTCACCCCCTTGGATGCAGCCCCTTGCAGCACCTGGCTTGAGGGGATCTTGCAGGAGCACCATGATTCTCACCAGGACTCTGGAGACACTAGCAGGGCTGAACAAAGCCTCTGAGATACACAGAGGTCCCCAGCGCAGGCACTCTCCCCTCTAACTTCTTTGATGCAAGGGAGAGACTGTGGGTAGTCCTAATGCTAGTGAACATCCAGAGGCAGGGAATTCAGTAGGTGAAATAAACTCAAGCAACCAGAGGAGGGGTGCTCTGCCCCAGGATAAACAACAAGAGGAAATCTGCATTTTTTCCCCAAATTCCAGTCCAGTCCTTCTTGTAATTAGCCAAATCTTCAGTGAGAAAACAGCCTCATACCCAAGACATTGCTCTGGTTCTTTCTGTAAAAGAAGGTAACCCCTGACATCTTTTCTCTAGCTGCCTATGGTTAGATACTTCAGGAAAAGTGGGAGTCAAACAAAACCAGTCAAAATTACAGATTAAGATGGAAAATGCTTCCTGACAAATTTGCGTTTAATTGCTTCCTTTTGATTAGCAAGAACACAGGCAGCCCACAGAGCCCCTGAAACCACCTCTGAATTAGAGCGGAACCTAGACAGGGCAGCAACATGTGTCTCAGTCTGCTGTCAGTCTTAAACAGGAGCGATGAACATGTAACATATCCATTCAAACTGTTAATTCCAAACCGATTGTCTAGAACTGAAACGTCAGCCCTCTCAGCTAACTCAAAGCAGGCCTCTTTGAGCTTGAGTGAGGGCTAAACCAGCCTACGTAGGACTGCAGAGGGATTCTGGTACCGAGAAACACATTTGTAGAGACACTGCCTGTGCAGAACCCGATGTTCGTCCTGATGACAGATAAGGAGGCTGGACAAAGGCAGGATAAAAGGCAGGCCCATTGAGACAAGTTTCCAAGAAGAAAAGGGGAAGCCTAAATTTGAGAGAGGCTCAAACAAAAGGTCTGGGCACTGGAAAACATAGCTGATGTTTAACAACTTGTTTTATTAATTACTTTGGCAGAACATAGCTGAAACAGAATCAGATCTCACAGAGATTTATTGACTCTGGTCTCTGCATGGGAACTGCTAATATTCATTAACTAATTCAGCCTCATTCCCCTTTAATCTGTGGGACTGCTGAACATAAAACATTTATTTGATGCTTATTGCAGCTACCAGAATCAGTTCCAGATACACAAAGTGCAAGAGTGCAACCAGCTGCACCCAGTTCATGGATTCCTACAGGGATTTGTAACAAACTTGTTAAGACATCCAGGGCAAATGCTCTGTTGTGAATGGAAAACGCTGAGTGTTACAGGCAAACTCCTGTGGCAGGGCTGCAGCCAGCGAAACCACAGTACCATGCAGCAAGGGTGCCTGGGAGACGCCAGCACTGCACCGGATCCACGCGAGAGGATGGGACAGGACGCTTACTGACAACAGGAGGAAGCTATGGTCACCTTAGCTTTCCTTCACACCTGTAGTCACCTTTTCTAGACTTCCGGTGAGCCTTCCCCCAGCACTAAGACTCACTGCTGTCAGCTCAGAGTCAGGTGGGAGAACGAGGAAAGGAAAAAAAGTTACTTAACCCAAGGCCTTGATGAGTCAGCGGCACCTTGAGGTTGTGTGGGAAATAATCCCGTTGACCCCAGAAGACTCACGCAAAAACGGTGCAGGGAAAGCAAAAAAAGCTGGCACATACGAAGCTGATGGGGCTGCATGGTCCAGTTTAGACACAGGAACCAGTATGTTTCAAGGCAGACGCATGTATCTGCAGGAGAGTGACTGTGGATGCTACGGGTTGATAGAGGCAAGCGGATACATCCCAGCACCGTATAAAAACAAGGTATTTGTCACTAGAGAGAACTGCTGGAAGATCCCAGCCACTGTTCATGCATGTTCATTCTGGACCAGGAAGGTTACAAGAAACCCACGGTTAATTCCATAAGCAACTTCCTACGTATCACACCTGAAAGTGTTAAGATGACACGAGGGGCAAGAAGGCTCTCTTCTCACCTGAGGGGCAACACTAAACAAACACAACTGGCCAAGATCCCCATGCCTGCTGCAGTGCTGAGCCAGGCTCCTTCAGCCCAGAATACTCACACTGTACCAAGCAGTCTGTCCCACAACCAAACCGGTGGCTTCTGGCAGAAAACAGCTGCCATCAATAGCTTGTTACAAAAAAGGAACCAGAGAGCAGTCTGCTGTTGATGTCAGCTTCGCAAGACAATTCTGCAAACACCTCTCCCTTCTGGCTGCTAACAATTTCCAAGCATGCGTGTGGTCTCAAATGCCAGGTGGAGGAGCGGGCGAGAGCACCTCAATCTGCTATTCTGAATGCTAATCAGTGCAGATTTTTGCACTGCATGGATCGCTTGCTACCCTACCACTTCGTGGCACAGGCCCACGAGACAATGTGCAGCACCACAGGTGATCCCACTGGCAGGCGTCTCCTGGAGCACCCCTGCAGGAAGCAGCTTCCCTTGGCATCACTGAGGCACCCATCTGCAGCAGCAAGGGTCTGTTCTTCATCCCTGCAGGCTGGGTACCCAGCAGTTGCCAACAGGAACTGCAATCGAGCTCCCAGGTTTATAGCAAGCATGCTGCATGGGGTGGTGAGCCCCCACACGAGGGAGTCGTGCTCTGCTGTGATGCCTCCAACAGGAACTAGGTCAGAAAAGGAAAAGGGAGCACTGGCTTGATTTGCACGCCAGCCTCCTTAGTGGGAGTCTGGATTATGCAGGGAGTGAAGCTGGTAAACTCTGCTGCCTCCCTCCCCAAAATGTTCCATGCTGTAGGAGACTGCTCCAGCCTCATGTCCAGGCCAGGGGCCTGGCTTTTAAACAAGCCAGGAGTATCTGTAGCAGATTTGGGGAAGGGATGCAGAAGGAGGCACCTGAACTGCACACACGACACTTACCTAAACAAGGAATTTCTGCACTAAAATAAAGGAGCAGGTTTTGTACAGCTCATTTTCTTTGCAACAGCCACCCTATAACAAGTTTTTACCCCCAAGTCAAGCACCTCAGTCAAATTTGAGAAGGGTAACGGGATCTTTTCTCATCATACTACAATGTAACTTTGGCATCACAACAAGGGGAATATCATCAGTTTTCCCTCTCACCTTCCAGGAAAGACGACTCAGAGCCACTGAATTGACATTTGTAGGCTGCCCCCTCCTGATAAAGCTTCTGTCCCTGACAGCAGTCCTCCAGGATACTTCCCTGCACCTAAAATTCAGAAAAGACGTGTGCACTGCTAGTGCTTCTCAATAGTGATGCTTTCGAGAAGGTTTCCTTTCTGTATGAATGAATCAGCCCTGCTCCCCCAGGACAGACGTGGGATGCAGCGAGGGGGTGGCCAACATGATCTGCTGTGACAGACAGCGGCTTGCAGAGAAAGTGGAAGTTCAGAGGACTTGGTGGAGTGGGTGGGACTGAGCTGTGCCTTGCCAGGGAGCTGAAAAGATTACATAGATGCAACATTAGGGAAGCCACAAAATCTGTGTCAGAAAAGAGAACAATGGAGCAACAGAAGGTGGGTGAGCTGCCACTGATTTTTTGGTTTGGGTCTGGAGGCTGGCAAAGTAAACAGGTCAGTCAAGGCAGTGACAGTGTGAACACTTTGTGCGTGCTGGCTGAGGGCCAGGTGAAGGGCTAGCCAGGACAGATTTACATCCTCCTCTTCACCCCGAAGGGGAACATTGAATTCCACCTCTGCTGCCTTCTTGCTACACGCATTTTACAGCTGCCAAGCCATGGCAACACAGGCAGCAGCTGGTCCTTGTTAGTCAGGGAATAAAAGCAAGAAACTTCTGCATTTACAGTTAGGATGGATCCAGCAGCAAACCTGGGAAAGGCAGGAAGCCTACTGCTAAATATACTCTCTTCCTGGCCTTGTTTCTCAGAGTACAGACACGCTCCTGTGAGCTAAATGAGGGTGCAAAGGAGACATATGGCTGCTTCGCTGCAGCTGCCTACATGCACGCTCCTGTTTTGCAATAGGACAGAAGTATCTGAGGTAGCTCGTCCCACCACGCAAGAGAATTAACCTACCTCTCAGTTTTCCGGGGGAAAGGAAACAAGTGTGAGTGGGCTCCACTTTCTCAGTCCCTGTGCAAGCCATGACCACAGGAGCAAATTTCCATGCTTACAGCCTTCTTGACCAGACTTCACACTTTGCTTCAAAGACAAGAATCTTGACTCACTTCCCCTCCATCTCCTCCCTTGGTTATTAACCAATTCTTTTTTTGCTTTCTGAGAGTCACTCCAAAAGGCATTCAACTGGGCAGAGTAAAAATCTTACCAGACTCAGCCCAGGTCAAAGTTAATGGAACAGTTTTCACTATAGAGAAGGCTGCAGAGCCTCGCTGCCAAGAAGAAACGCTGACATAGCCATAACAAGAGTGGCTTTCTCCATCCTCAGGCTGGTTATAAAATATAAAGACAGCATACTTAGAGACAAAACATATCCAATCACATGCTAAGAAGAGTTAAAAGCTCAGAAATAAACATCCCGAGGCTGGTGGTTCACTGGCGGGCAGGACAGTCCCCACCACATCGCTCTGATGGACAAAGTCAATTGTGAGCACTGGGAGGAGAACCAGGCAGGAGGAGCTGGCCCAGCCCACGGGAGGTTTGCTGGTGCAACTGGTAACTAAAACCTACAAACCAGCCTGTAGGAGGGAAGGGGAAAAGCAGTGGCCTTTTTCCAGCATCTGAGTCTTTCACTTCACCCCTCTGTGTAAGGCTTTAGTATTAGCATCATATACCACTGAGTAAGTACCTCCTGCAAGGTTAAATGATGATGCTCTCAATGAACAATTTGCTCATTGGCTTCCAGGTCAACCAATCGGAATCACAGCTCCATGGCAACAGGCTCTATCACTAGGAGCAACCAGACAAGTTTGGGGGGTGATTTAGATTCCCCCTCCTCGATCCCCTTCCCGAGCACAGTGTCTGCTGTAGAAAAAGGTTTTCACAGGAAAAAGTGGAGGCGGCGAGGTGGAGAGGGTGCTACAAATTCAAGGCATTAAAGCCTCCTTGGCTCTACTGACTAAGTCAGGCAGCACAGTGCTCCCTCTGCACCCAGGGATCTTCAAGAGAGGCTTTTGTCTTCTCCTTTTCTGCCAGGGCACAGCAGCTGGTAAAACTTTTGCTATATTAAAGTACACCTAACAGATGCAACAAGAGGCTGTAATGAAAGGCTTTGCCAGTAGGACCAACAAAGGCCATATAGCTCCTGAAACATCTCCCTGCTAGGCTCCATTTGGGCTCCCAGTCCGCTCTGCAAAATGTCAAGCTGCCTGCACCAACACTGCTGACGGGGGCATCCCCAGCATCCCATTAAAAGTCTGAAAACAAACAGGTAAAGAGCCTTTTGAGCACACTCCCTTTCCCTCCTGTTGGAGAAAACAGCTCCCCATCAGAGGTAACAGTTCTAGCTACAATGAGCACCCGGTCCACTGAGAAAACCCTGAAAACTTACTCAGGAACGCTCGTAAGATGCAACTGTCTCCGCCAATGAAGCAACCTGTCCCGAATTCTCTCCATTGCCTTTTTTATTATCAGTTGAAGAGAGGTGTTTAATTCCTCCCTACCATACAGTTCCTACAAAACCTAGCAAAACACCCGCAAAAAAACAGGAGGCCAGATGTATTTGACTGTGCAGTGCATAGGCTCCCAGTGCTTAGTCATTGCTTTAAATCTTAATCTCTACCCCCACATTACATCAGAGGTGAAATTATGATACAGATGGAAGAGTTTGACTTCAGGTGGAAAGGGGGGAATAACCTTCTATTAACAAGGAGACAGGCAATGCAGGTGAGATAGAAAGCCCTCTAAGTTAATTCTGCAGAATATCAGGAAGTCTCCAACATGTCCCTCCCAAATAATTCCAAGGAGGGTAAGACACCACCAGTTAAATTGCCTTCAACCACAGCTGAGGAAAGTCCCCATATCAAGCTCTACTTCACATTTGCTGAGCAAACGGCTGCAGCAGCTTAAGGTGCTGATGGCTCTCCTGGCTGTTCACATAACATCTGTGCTGTAAGGCAGGGCTGCTACAAGAGTCTCCCTTCAGAGGGACCCATCTCTGCACCTCAGCAGAGCCACTGCCCACTTGGTTTTGAGGGGCTTAAGCTCAGGGGCTACCGGGCCTGTTCCACTAACCATAACCCCTAGGAAGAGGCCAGTCTCTGCAACAGCCTAGCTGGGGTGGCCATGGTTAGCCTCTGCATCTCTGGTTGAATGTAGGAATTGGAGCCTGGAGAAGAGATGTAATCCTAGAACTCTTCTTCATTTCAAATACCTTTAAAAAGGCTGTTCACTAGTACAGGTGCAGTTAGCCCTGTTAAATGGCACAATAGCCAGTAGGTGTGTTATGGGAAACATAATAATGCATCCATTATCGACTGTTATGGCACCGTGCACTGGAATAGCTCCTATGTTCAAGTGACATGACAAGAAAAGGAGAACAGACTTCTGTTTGCAGTGCCTGCTCAACGTCGACAGCGGTGCCTCATCCGTCTCACCACTGAGGCACCTTGATACCAGCTCTCTGAAAGACAGTTTACTTGCATTTCAAGCCCTCTAGTGCCCTAGCTGGAAACACCAGACTCAATCGGCAACCCAGTACATTCTCTGCTGCTCTACAGCACTTCTGGGTACAAAAATCTCTTAAGCACTTTGAACTGGATGGATAAACTTTGCTTACACCTATTTTGCAGGCGTGGAAAAAGGAGACGCAGAGAATTCCTGCTAGAGTTATTAGATGCCCGCAGCTCTACATGCCTCCCAGAAGCTGACAGGTTGGACAGATAGGACAACACTGGGAGAAAGGAACCTATTGCACAAACACCACAGGAGGGTTTGCAAAGAGACAAAGTTCAAATGATACTGAAGAAAGTGGGTTTAAATAGCCTCAGGCTTAAAAGTTCTCTAAGCGTGAAGTTTACAGCAATAGCAGCCATCTTCAGTCCTTCTGCTCTGTTAGTCTAAGGGGATATTATTTGTTTGACATTAAAAACAAACAAATAAAACAGTGATGCTGTTCTTTGCTTTTCCTTTTATTTTGGGAGTTGCAGTGAAGCCAAGCAAGAACCCTCTCACCCCTTGTTTGCAAAATCTGGGGGAGAAAAAAAAAAAACAACCAGACAATAGTTAAAAAGTTAAAGGATCACAGAAGCCATCAATATAAACAGTTCTTGAGAAGGAAGGGCTTATGTTCAGTCCAAACATAGCGCTGTAAATTTTTGTGGACAGTTCCTCTGAGGGTCCCTAGGCAGAATGGTGGGAGAAAGAAAAGATAAATCTGAGAAGAGAATCTCCCCATCAGAGAGTTCCCTTCTCCATTTCACACCGATTTCCCTTTCCCCATCACGAGCTATTCCTGCATTCATTCAAAGACCAGGGAACTGCTCCTGTGACGTCAAAGCAGTTTCCCAGCAACAATTAATGAGGGCTGTCCACCACAGGGGTTTCCCGAAAAGCTAACAAGGAGTTATCCACCTAGTTTCCACAGTGTCAAGATGCAATAGGACAGCATTGAACAGGAACTTCTGTTAACCCTTCCACAGCTCAGAGGAAAACCCTGGCACAGTTCCCACTGACACATGTCCTAATTCTTTCAGAGAACCCCAAGCAGAATTCCTTCCACCTGAAGCACTCCATAATGAAATACTGCATCAGGTAGGAGACACCTGCAGATAACAGAGGTGGCAACCGGGCTCAGGAAAAATGCATGATATTAGAAATAGCTCTTATCCTCTTGCTGGCACACTTCTCTTGTGCCATGCCTGCGCCAGTGAGAAGCATAAGCACAAACATTAAAAAGCTGGCTGAGAGCGCAAGGTATTCCCCAGCCCAGCTTACCATTCCTGAGCTCACTTGGGCTGGCAGAGCAGATCCTCAAACTTTACTAATCAGACCCAAAGCATTCCAGCTCCCAACAAACCTCCTTGGGAGGAAGGCAAAAAGGAGGGCTGCTATCTTTATCCCCCTGTTTTCAAGGCTGATGCTCCTGAGTCCCACCATGCTGGCAGAGGATACTGAGCCACTTGACACACTAAGTAGCCAAGGGGTACACAGCAAATACAAGACACTGGGGATGTTTTCCAGGTGGGATCCAGAAATTGTTCTGATCATTGATCAAAGGGGGAGTGATGATTAAAAGAAAAAAGCCAACTTCATCTTTTGGCTGCCAGCTGCAAAAGTTGGACTTGACAGTGAAGGGGGAGTCTGAAGAGTGGGTAAGGTATTCCCCTTCCCACTTTCCCACAGCCTTCAGCAAGGTGAACTCAGCCTTCACCTGCTGAAGTGCTCACCATTCATTACAGCAGCTGTGGCTGCTCTCTGCAGATCCTCAAGCCACAGGTGATGCTTCCAGTTTAAATAAGCATTTTAAAGACATGAAGGGAAAGGAGACAGGTTCAATGCACCTGAAGGAAGATCCTACAGTATGGTAACTGGCTAATATCTCAAGCCCAAGAAAACCAGCTCCTAGCACTAAATCTCAAATGAAGGCAGTATAACTTCCAGTATCTTGTTTTTTAGGCAAGACTGGATGACAAACATGCATGAGGAGGAGGTAAAGGCAATCCAAACTCCTGATTCCACTAAAACCAAACCCAATTCAACAACAGGTTTAAAATAATTTTAAAATGGGGTTAATATAAGTGAGTACAAATGTAGTCCTACAAAACACCAAATTGCATAAGCTAACCTGAAAACGTCATATGGCACATAGCCAATTAACTAGTCAACATTTCTCATCAACTAGCCAGTTTCAAACAACTAAATCCTTTAAAGTATAACCCAGCAGAAGAGCAAGAAGTATTTTGTCTTTGCAAAATGAACAGAAACTACCCAGGAGCAAGCTGCATAAACACCAAGCTAAGACATAAGGAGAACCCCTGAGACTGTCATGGGGAACTCCTTAATGACATGGAAGAGTACAGTATGCTTATCGGGGATTCCCCTGTCGCCTGTAGGTGCATCCCCAGCATCACAAAAAGAGGAACGAGAAAGCTCATCTCATACTCTGAAGTCTTGAATGGGCTCACAGAGCCACATATGCATTTTAGTACAGCACCATTTTAAATTAACCCCATCAAGCAGCAGAAATCCTGTCACTTACTTACCAGAGACAAATGATGTCAGGTCCTCATCCTTGAAACACTCGCTTGCATTTATACCCATACTGTATTTTGCATGGTGGGGGGTACAGGGAGAGGAAAATAAAAGTCTCTGGTCAATCTTTCTCAAGCCCAAAATAATTGAAGACTTATTCTCAAAATAAACTCACCGCGGTGGTTTTGCACTCTCAGCAGGTCATCTGTTTCTCGATTTCAATGGAGACTTCATTGCCACAACCAGTTCAAGAGGAATTTTGCCAAGATAATATTGCTTCTTAGAAGCCCCCGCCAGCTCTCAACCCTGAATAAAATGCTAGCAATCTCTGCTGCTGCTACAGCAAGCTAATTGCTCTGACAAGCAGCTCTGAAGCAAAGCAGAGCCCAGCTGTTCAGAGGGATGTCATAGAGAGCTCTGCCAATAGCCACATGCACACCCCCCTCCTGCTCTCATTCAAATACTTCAATGGAACTGCCTCCGCACAGCCCCAAGAAGGCTTTAAAGACACAGCATCCTTCCCCCACCAGGCACTGGAGCAACACAAATGTAAGCGCAGGAGCAAGAGATACCACAGTAAACATCAGCATCTTCCAGAAGAATTCAAGTGCATGGACTACACTTTGCAGAACGCCCTACATGTGCTGAGGTAGGTTATAAGCAGCCTTGCTTCACTCCTATCATTGTTGCTGTAATGTTTCCAAGGGGTCAGCTTGCTAATAGTTTCATTTCAATTCAGTTATTTTTTTCTTGCTCATTTATTAGTGATTAAATACTGACATAGACAGGAAACAAGAAATGCAAATGGCCCTAGAGAGGTTTTAAACTGCTCACGTGCTTAAATTTTCCCAGAAAGGGGTTTTCCATCCCAGACCTGGCGACTCCACAGGCGCACAGGCTGCAATCAAGTCTCCTCTCCATATACTAAAGCTTACTCTCAAGCGCACAGGGCAGCCTTGCTGAGCATCGTGCACAGGCAGATGCCGTGATGGATCACAAGCACATCCTGTCCCTTGCCAGGCTCAGAAGTTGCTTCTTGTTGGATTACGGAGATCTTCCGACTACAGCTCTAAACACTGGTCAACAGCAGGGAGGCGTCATTCTTCTTCTGTGCCACTGGTTCCTGCTGGGCAGGAGCCCATCCTAGGCAAGGTGCAGCCAGAGATGAAGAGAATGCACTCTTGGGGGACCAGTACCGACTTCAAACACGATCAGCTCAGTCAGTATCTGGTCTCGAGAAGGCTCCTTGCTCAGGCTGAGCTCTGGCAGTACTGGCAGTAGAGCAAGGGGCAGCAGGGCTCACAGGGCAGCTGTCTAAAGACAAAAGCTTTGACGAGAAAGAAGATGAAGATGAGAAGGTAGGAACAGCCTTGGGCTCAAGGAGATGCAGAGGCTGAAGTGAGACAGTTGCAAAAAGGTTGAGATACACAGCTTTAACTGACAGCATCCACTGCAAATAGCATAGTGCTGTGCTGGTAAAGCCTCTTCAGGACTTGCCTTTACCACTTTTGCTAAGTTAATGCAGTTTCTTCTAAATGATCCCCTGCTACAGTAAAAGAAACAGCCCAATAAAGCTTTTAAAAAGCAAAAAGACAGACAACAGAAACCTGATACACTTCAGCTCCATGACAAACTGAGGTCCAAGTTTGTAAAGCAGCCTTGCTCTGCAAGGGTCTTAAGTTTAAATGTGTGCATGAGCTTCTGTGTTAACCTGCTTCAAAGCCTTCTGAATCAAGCTTGTCATGCCCACGCAGAAGGCAGGTGAATGTTCCTGGGCAGCTGTCCTCCTCTTCCTGCTGAAACTGCTGTGATCCTGGCTGCAGTAAACAGCTCCTTGCTTCTGCCTGCAGCAACATTGACATTTGAAGAGGGAGTCCCATGGCTAGGGAACCGGAGAGAAAGGAATGACAGAGGGGCAAGACAGACAGGGGGTAATATGACAAAAGTCACTTGCAATGCTGTACCACTGTTTTCACGTAGAGGTCCACAGTTAATTGACCCCCACGTCAGCTGAATGTGAAGGCTTCATGGATGTTATATGAGATTTCCCCATCAGAAGGTTCAAGGAAGACAGATCCAAAGGATTCGAGTTTCTTTTACACCTCATATTTCTGGCCACTTCAAGTTCTTTCCTCCCAACTCTGCAAGGAATTTCTAAAGTGAAGGTGCCTGTCCAAGGAAACTGAACCATGATTTCCCAAGCTCTTTGAGAAACGGTCACCATTGTCTGAGCAGTGCAAGCTTGCAGCATGAGGGCCTTCAGCTGAGCTCACAGGCTCTGCTGTGACAGCTTCTCAGTGCTGCACAGCGAACCCTGAGAGGCAGCAAGTGGCTGTGTTTGCAACAGCTCCATGGATTGCTCAGCAGTAAATCAGTCTGGACATTCATGTCCCCCTGGCAGAAAGCACGTGCTGAGAGTGACTCCCTGTGGCAGCTGAACCCAGCAAAGCTGCAAGATTCAGACAAAGATTAGGTTAACAACTCAGCATCAGGGTTTCCCCCCCTTTTTAGATCATCTATTTTGGGTTTGTTTATTCCTGTCACCTAGCATCCCAGCAGGCCCCTGGCGTTTCAAACCTGGAGTTCTGAGCTCTGAAGAAACTCCAGCAGCTACTTTGCAAATGAAGAAGCAACAGAAAGGGACAGAGGAGTTTGGGTCCAGGAGCAGTGCTCCAGCACGCCTGGCCCAGGCCAAGGATCCTTGCTCCACATAGACAGAGCCTTAAAATCTTCACAAAACCTAGCGAAACTAACAGAGCTTTATTTTGCTAAGGAGCATCTGTGGTCTGCTGCATTTCAACTCAGGGTCATTAACGACAGCTGCTGGCACCCTCTACTTTGGAGCCCTGCAGTGGCAAGATTAGTACTATAAAAGAAGGGAACTCTGGATGCTGTTCTTCCCTTCTATTGGGTCTTTCCATTTCCAAAGCAGCCCAGCTGGCAGAGCATGTTAAGCAAGCAAGAACATACAATCAACTTAGGACGCTCTGTTGAAACCCCACTGTCAGTTCTTAACATCGACATTAAAGCAGAAAGAAAAGAAGCTCCATAGCCTGAGCCTGCAAACCTGATCTCTAGCACTTACATGCCTGGCAGATGGCTCAGCAAGGACAGACTTCTGAGTGCAAAAGCCTTCCAAGCCCTAGGACACAAGCACCTGCCCTAAACAGCACAGATGCAGCCTCCTGCGGGCTTGTGCAGCTCTTTCAAAAACCACTGCCCATTATCACTGTGAGTCGGCAGCATTTCATCTTCATGAGGCACGTGTGTGTGAGAGGATTTCCTAAGCTGCATCCTTCTCCTTAGATGGGGAGACAGTAAATCCTGGGTGGGAGGAGGAGGAAGAGTGAGTCAGCCTCACCAGCAGCCTGGACAAAGCCCTACAGAGAGGGCTCCTGCCTTTCACACCCAAGAGCCATTTGCTTAGATGTAGCATGTGTGCACGCACACGCGTGTTCGTGCACACACACAATGAAACTAGGTCAGTGAAAGCGGGGCACAGAAAAGATGCAGCAGCTCTAGGTATTGTCTGTGCTCCCAGCTCGCAGGGAAGCTGCCTGTGCCCGACATGGTAATATTGCAAAGCAAACAAAGGAAAAAGCAACAAGACATGTTCCCTCCCTCCCTGGCAGAAATGTATCAAATGAGCCTAGGCTCTAATTTGCCCAGACCAGCTTCTTTGAGAGAAGACATGTCAATTAGGTAGTGGATATAATCCCATCAGAAGGGGAAAAAAAAGTCAAGACTTGTGATACCAAACTGGTGGGATGGCAATGGTGCAAACCCCCACCACGAGCCCAGGACTGGGCTCCCCCATGTGACAGACATGTACCAGGCAGCCTGCATCAGACACCTATAGCGGCTGGAAAGGAAGAGCATTACCAATGGACTTAAATATATTCATTTACCCACCCAGACCAGAAAACTCCCTCTGCCCTTAGAAAAGGGGAAAAAAAAAACCCAAACAAACAAAAGAGCCTGGGACAGACTCCTCATTGCAGGCATGTCAAACACCAGCACTCACTTCTGCCAGCCTCAGCCACCACAGCACCACGGAGGTGAGGGAGAGAAAGCAATCCTCAAGCTGCAAGCTATCATTAATTACTAAAGTGCACAGGTAGAAACACACCCTCCCGACAGCATACACTTCCAAGGACATTATGAGCATGCAGACTGCAGGGGAGATTTGGAGAGCTGGCTGCCTAGTGTGACTCAACTTCAGGGTGCTGCCAGGTATACACCAAGCATCTGAGCTAAGGGATCCGCTTGGACAGGGAACACTCTTAAGCAGACACTATAATAACCACCACACACAGCAAGTCAAAGATCTTTCCTAAGTGCTCCAGGCCACAGGCTTGTTTTGTTTTGCAGGAGTGTGTATGCAGCAAAAAGACTTCTTTGTGTTTGGAGTCAGGAGTGGGAAGGATGAGAACTGCAGCACATTGCTGCTGGGAGCTACCTACTCTAACACATCCCGTGAAAACAGCTCCATGAACATCAAGAACCAGAGCAGGCACCCATGGAAAAGCTGAAAGCAGGAGACCAGCAGCATCCCCACAGTTGGGGCTGAAGGAAGGATGTTCTAGTCTTACTCATCCTTTTCCACAGGGCACACAAATGGAAGAGAGGGAGAACAGCCAGGATTCCTCATTGAGACTATGACTACCTGAAAGATCTCTCCACATAAGTCCTAGAACCAGCATGTTTTTCTTATCAGGCCCAAGGTCTCCTCAGAAGAGGCCACAATAAAGGAACAAGGGGTAGATTGAAGGGGGGAAAAAAAAAAAAAAAAGTACCTGCACAGTGGAGACTCCACTCTCAAAAGTCACAAGTCAAGAGTCGTGAGAAGGCCGACATTCTGAGGACAGAGAGACCCAGGCCATCAAAAACTCTCTCTGAATGGCTTCTACTACCAGAAAAGAGACAAATTTGGCTTATGCCCAAGCAAGCAAGATCCAAGAATCAAGCCCCAGCCCGCCCTGTCCTCAGCTCACCCTGCTGCTGGGAATCAGTGTCACTCCAAGTGCTGCATGAACACACACAAAGGCACCTGCTACTCTCATACTCCCAGGACCTAAACCCAATGTGAGGACAGGGGTGGGGCTCCTGAAACCGAGAGAAACAATACGAGAACCCTTGAAGAAGCTTACTTGGCCTAAGAGAGAAGAATTTGGAAATCGGATCGTAAGGCAGAATTAGTACTTCACTTCAGAGCCTAGCAGGAAAAAAGCACACTGCCCTAGATTTGGGTTTCACTGGACTAAAGCATTTAGCTTAGCAGTAACCACAACTGCATTTTCACAGCACACTACAGAACATCGCACTGGTCAGCTGCTCAAAGCTATAGCACTCATAGCAAGCTTGCATCTACTGCACTTCAGCATTTAAAACCATGCAATGCCCAGTCCCTTGCTCCCCTACTACTGGGACTGCCTCGCCCTCTAAATTCTACCCCACTTCAGCCCTCCCCCCACTTTATGCCAAGGACATAAAGGCATAGTAAACCGCATGACACTAATGAGTCAGCACACAGGAAAGCACAGACGTGCTCCATGCCAGCAAGACGTTCCCAGTGTGGGAGCAGAACACGGCACCGAGTGACTTTTCTAGTTGCAGCCGTTTCTGGACTGACCCTGCAAGGGGAGGCAGGCAGAGTGGCGGCCTCTGCTCTCCCTGACACCTCCCCTAGCAGGAAAGCAACAGGGCAGCTCTTTCCTCCAGCCAGACCCTTCCCTCCTCCCATTTGACTGAAAGGACAGCAGTCTCCCCAGCTCCATTAGGAAGGAAGTCCAGAAGCAGCAGGGATGCAGAGTAGCTAAATCCATCAGATCAGAAGGACAAAACAAAGGCAAAAGAATACAGGAGAGCCAGAAGAAGAGGGGAAAAAAAGAAAGGGATAGCAGGAGAAAATACTAATGCTGAAAGGCACTCAAGGAAGAAAGGGGAGGGGCAAATTAAGTTTAGTGAGTAGCTGGAAAAACCCTTCAGAGATGAAACATCTTGCCCACCCGCTCCTTTTAAAGGCTGTGCTGCCACCTCTGATAGATAAGGGTGTTAGCACTGGATGTGGCAGGGAAGAACAGAGAAGGGTTATAAATTTAAAAGGAATTACCATTTTCTACTAAGTAAAAATTAAACACCCCCCCACCAAGGAGCTTTTAGTCAATCATCTCAGCCATGCCCACAGTCTCTGACGCTCTCTTCTCCTCTGCATGTGCATGCACACACACGTGCACGGAGGCGTCTTCTTCCTGGCTGAAGCCAGTCTCCAGGCAGCAAAAACAAATTTTATTTTCTTTTTTAGAAAGCGACCTTCCATTCAAATCATGGCAACCATCCCCTCCCTGTCTGCCCCAGCAAGGAGAGTATTAAACAATCACAGATCTCAATGATCCTGCACTGGCACAGGCTGCGACCAAGCCCCACCATCCCCTCTAGCCTCTCTCCAAGCTGAGGCTAGCGTGATTTGACATGAACCAAATCTGTCAATGGCTCAAGACAGACACGTGGGCAATAATGAGCAGTGGAAAAAACGTAGCACACTCCATTCAGCTCCAAACACTGATAAATTATTCAGGAAGAGAAATGCCGCAATACAGAGCACAGCACAGTTTAAAAATAGAACATGTGCCGATGCCAGAGGAATGGAGGGGAGGGAGAGAAAAGCAAGGAGAGGTGGCATGAACTAAAGCATGTGTGTCAACAAACCGGGCAGCTTGTGGATGCTGCAGCAACCCAGCTCTCTATTGATCCCAGCAGATGTTTATTGCTTACCCTTTAAATTGGGAATCCAAACCTATTATTATTATTATTAACATGGCAATAGCAACCAGGGCTGCCCCTTCTGGATCAGAGCCCTGCAGCAAGGCACATACCCAAAAAAAACCAGAAAGAGCCTCCACAATGATGAGCTTGCAGGCACATGGGTGGGAGTACGTACAGTGAAAGTGTACCTGCCCACCCTCCCTGCAAGTGCAGCAGCATGGGCACCAGCTGCCCGGTCTCCAGGGTCAGGTATCGTTCATTACCTGTGTGTCCTGCCCAGGTGGGGAGCACACATAACGCTCAGATAATGGAGGCCGAGCTTTGAGAACTTATTTGGTACAACCTGTTTTCTGTTGGAGGGAGAAGGTGAAATGAGCACCAGCGGTTGCTAATGGGAAGGTTAGAGCCTTTTTCTCTATTCAGCTGTTCTCTCCTAAATCCAGCTACCTTAAATTCAGACACTTCCACTCATCATTTGTAACATCAGTTGCTGGCCAACTGTCCCAACATTTATATCCCACAAAATATACATAATATACAAAAATATATAAATAGACTATACAGACATCACACCACCACCCTGTTAGACAAAAACCACAAAGAGCTCAGAAAACTGTTCTCTCTGGATTCCATTGCCCTTCCTGCATTAATAACTGCATGTTAAAAAAAAACCCCAAACAACCAAACAAACTTTGTGCTAACCTAAAATACTCAACTGTCTGAACAAGTCTGCAATATAGGTGTCACCTGTATTTTCATGGTGGGAATCAGGACACAGCAGAAGTGATGTAAGTAAGGTTAGAAAGGTCATTTTCAGATCCAAGAGTTCCTCCTTTCAGCTGTTGAGCCTAACACATTTCACATTTACTATTACTTATGAAGAAGCCTTGGTCACAGACACAGCCCCTTTATCCCAGTTTGCCATTGGACTGCTCTAAAAAAGATGGTCTTTCCAGGTTTTGCAGAAGCTGTGAAGCGGTTGTCAGACCGCTGCTTTTCTCTCTCCTTGCAGTTGCAAAAAATAACACCAGAAAGACACCAATCTTTCCCTGCTTCCTCGTGAAGATGAACAATACCAGCTTCCCAAGTACTTGTATCACAGGAAACTGCTGCTAATAAGAAAATAGAGTAAATTTTTGATAAGGAAAAATAAAATACTATCACATACAGTTAATTCAAAACCTAACAAATCTGTACACAGAAGAAGCTTTCCATAAATATTTTGGGTTTTCTCCCAGATATACAAAAAAATTATTGAAGACATGAGGAAATAAAACAAACGCAAAGAAAGTAAAAGGCCACTAAGAGGAAGTTCAATAGAAAGACTGATGTCTGCTTGTAAGGAACCTCAGTCAAAGAAGAAATCATAACCAAGTGGCTCCTTGGGTTTGGTTTCCGCAAAGATCTCCCAAAACATCTTTTCCGCTAAATTTGAGCAAAGGTGAACCAAACGGCGTTACTCAGTCTTAATCACTGGAACACTGCAAGGCAACATCCTTCTGCTTCTCCAAAGGGCAATTTTAATGGAAATTTTGCCCAAAACTGAGTATGTTGCCTTCCTACGTTTTCATGTGATCCCGTTACCTTACTCAACTACAAACGTAGTTTTAACTACATGATCACATTTAACCTCATATGTGAACTGCTGCTCAGAAGATGCTGAAAACAGGCTTTAAAGGGAGAGGAAAAAGAAACACAAACTTGTGCTATAACTGAAAAGCCTGCGCTTCAATCAGCCAGCTTCTTTGTGAGGAGGCACTCACTTGAGGGAGTTGAGAGGAGGAAGGAGCACTGGGCATCCAGCAAAGCCCCCTGCCTACTTCAGCTGCAGGCAGCCAGGAAGAGCCCATGTCGCTGCGGAATGTGCACCTGCATTTACAAAGCAAACCCACAACTGCCACATTAGGTCTAATTGTAGGATATTCCCTGCCTTGCCTCAAAGTTGAGGCTTTCACGGTCCCATTTACATGTTCCACAAGCAGGGGTCACACACTGGCTGGTGTCAGCCTGTTACCAGACTCTGTTGAGTAAACAGAACTTTCACGCCTGGCACCGAGTGGCCACAGAGTGAGTTATCCAGAGTGGGTGATGCTGTTTTACAGCCAGCTGCTATTTCTGGAAAGCATGTAATGTTACTTTACAGTACTAAAGGAAGACGTAATGAAAGTAGTCCAACCACTGTCTTGGGATCTAGTAATTTCACATACATTATCAGAATTGCAGTTATGAAAAGAATAAATCTCCCAACAGCCTCAGAATTTCTAATTTCAAAGTTTTGTACATTTAAAATATTGAAAAGCTCATAGTGGGCACCTGAAGTCAATCCCACGTACAATGGACTTTCACATGCTAAAAAGCCATTTATGTCTCAGCCCCTGATTACAGTATTGCTTGCTTGAGGTCACAGCAGATAGCAACTTCTCCTCCTAACCCTCCTCCTACACCCCCAGCAGAGAATTTTCCTGGATTACTTTTAGCCACCGACATTGCGCAAGGGTTTCTCTCTGCAATATCTAACCACACTATTCACGAACAAGTCGTTACAAAGATGCTTCCTCTCCAAAAATCACTCTGCATTTACTAGCCCATTGGATACAAACCTAAAAGTATCCTAGACAGTAAGCTTAAGAAACAGACCGTGGCTTATCAACGCAGAGGGCACGGCAGTGCTACAGGTTTCAGTTCTGGGAAGTTTTTAACTCTAGGCACGTGCTATGCCTGTATCGAAGGCTCCTTAGCCAAGGTTGACGTGATCAGCTAGGGACATGGTGTTACCAGGATACTTTCGGGGGGGTGGGAATAAAATTACAAAAAAAAAAAAAATCTAGGCTTATACAATTTGTGTGCATCTGTTACTTGTCCAACTAACATTTCAACACAGCAGCCACTGTGAGGGTACTCTGACAGAATAGTTAAAACCTCAAAAAGCGCCTTCTGATAAGCGACCACATAAAGAAAACCTATTAATGCCACCACCAATGGCAAGACAGAATCATGAGATCCATCCCTAGCACAGAATCCATCCATAAGACACTGATCATTAAGAAGCCAGGCTCACCAGTTCTGCCTCTCACTGAACAGTTCATTTATTCATATAATTATGCTGGTACAACCCTCAGCATAGAGTCAGTTGTAGGGCAGAGGTTTCACTATCCAAGTAGCTTGTTCCCGTAAGCAGCAGCTGTATCAGATGAAGCACACTTGTACCAACACAAACACGGCATCAGGCAAGAGGGCAGAATTGCTTTCACGCTACCAGCACAGCAAAGCCACGCTGCTTAGGCTGCTGAAGTCCCACAGATACACCACATGTGCAAAAGCTGAGATTTTTGCCAACACCACTGTCCCAGTTTTGGGGAGCTGTGCGCTGGTGAGACCATGTCTGAAAATGCACTCAACACAGAGGGCTTTGCGTACACCCAGCCAGTGCCAACGAGGTAGACTGCTGCTGTAAACCCCGTGTTCCTGTTTAAATGGGGCCAAACAATTTCAGTCCCAGCCTCAGCTGAAACTGATCTGGAGGACACATAGGGAAGGGCAGCCCCCCTGCTTTTGGGCTGTTGTAATTTTAAAGGGAGAAAGCAGCTTTGAGGATGGAGCAACCACACCCAGCTGTGGGAGCAGAACACAAGCACCTCTCTGCATTCTCCCCATGTTCTGGATCTTCATTCTCTTTTCTGTCTGTGCTCTCCCCCCTTTCCCTCCCAACATCAAATCACAATAGAAGGATTGGTCTCAAAGCACCTGTTCATTTTGTTTTGGACATGGGGAAGAAGGCAGGACAGAATCCTATTTCCTAACAGACAGTATGCCTAAAGCCTCCCAAAAGAGGTCAGTTTCTGAAATACAGCAAACACCTTCTGTAATAAAGTGGCTCTTGTGTTTAAACTCAGCTCAGGAGAAATTAGTTTCTCAAAGAAAAGGATGTCAAAGCAATATAAAAATTCTAAAACTTCATTAAAAAAAAATACAAGCGAGCTGCTATAAAGAGTAGGCTGCATCTGCCCACACTCAATAATCATCACCAAAATTCACTGGGATGCAGCAGTGACTCAGCCTGCAGTACGCAAAGACAGCTTGTGCTCCCAATACATCATGAAACTGGGCTTTATACAAAATCATAAATCCGCATGCGCCCCATTGACAACACACAGGCAGGGGAATCCCAGCACTGACAGACAGGCGGGGAATCATCAGCCCTTCCTCTTGCTGCTGCCCACACGCAGACACAAACACATCTCTGCAGGAGCACACCTCACCTTTGCTTCAGTCGGGAAGTAGGTCACATTGTCTTCCAGCGGGGTTTACTAGGACTCAAAAATCAAGAGAAGATTCAAAAAAAGATGGAGGAGAGCGTGATACATTTGAAGGGGGAGGGAAACTAACGCTGGTCCTCAACTACAACCCACTATCCTTTCAAATGTCACCTCCAGCTCTTAAAAAAAAAGAAAAAGAGAGAGAGAGATAAATCTGTGCATGGTTTTATTAAATCGCTCCATTGTGTTAAGGGATTAATCATACTTCCAGTAAAAACCTTAAGGCATACAATTACAGGTGACCTTAAGGTATACAAGGCAGTTCACCTCCTGCCCAATAGCCACAAGAAACATAGGGCTTTCTTAGAGATTGTACTGTTTGCTCCCATACTTATGCTGTCATATCACTTCAAAAATACGTTTCTCAGAGACACTGTCTGTCCTGGCCTCCAGAATGACTCCTTCATTCAGGCATCCTCAGCCTTTTTTTCAGAACAACCACTACGTCCTATGAAAACTAACTGGTACAGAAGGCCACTCAGCAAATGAAAAAAACTGTCCCATAGAATCAGGACTTCAGCAGCACAACACATTTGAGTTATAAACTCTTCTACCTGTTCACAGCAGGGCATGGCCCTGTGAGCCAGGGAAGTGCAGGGCTCCTGGGTTGTTACCCCAGCTCAGCTCTGCCTTTTGATGCTATCTCAGCCAAATAATTTCTTCTCCCTGTTCTTCAGATCATGCACCTGTAAAACAGGGATTACATGCACCTACTCACAGTGGGGTGGAAAGGATTAATATATTAGTGCTGCAAACCCCCTTTCTAAATCCCTCAATTTACAGTCATGGGCAGGGACAGGATGGGACAGGGAGGCAGGACCAAAACAGCTTTATTATTAGCCCCTGCTGTGGCACTGACAGGGAAGGCCTCCCTGAACATTGTCATGTTCCTTGTTCTATGTCCCAATGCTTCTCCAAGCAGCTCTGGCCACCAAAGCTCTTCGGATCTCTACAGGCTTCCTGCAGCATGCACTCACCTGATGCTCCAGAACAGGGAACACACAGGCCAGAGAAGCTGCCGTGAAACAACAGGCTTCTCTCTAGATTGCCTACACATAAATTTTACTTCATATAACACAGTGGGTATAGACCCTCTACTCATCTTTTTTTTTCCCCATACATGCACACTCCATATAAAGTCACTTAACTTTAAGTGCTGACACTGAGAGAGAGAGAAAAGATCAAAGTCTTCAGTAAAAGCCCTCCTGCTGCCCCATTGATTCCCGTGTGGGAGGCACCTTTCTGTCCTGAGCCCACCTAGAGCCTCACTTGCCAGGACTTGCTTCTGCACCTCGAGCTTCCAGTCTCTTCTGAGCTACAAAGCCTAGCAGACACAGCTTAACTCACTGCCATGCAGCTGCTCGGCAAACACTAGCAGTCTTTTTGTCCTCATTTGTTTTTCCCACACAAAGCCACCTGGTGCCACCATTCCAGTTCCAGGGATAGCTATATTTTTAAAGACATGTTGAAAGCAGCAGCTAAAAGAGGTGGGGGAGAGAGTTTTTAAAGCCAAGTAGGTGATCTAGAAAGGAGCGAGTCTCTCCTCCAGCAGGGTTCTGGCCTCACCACAGCATTGCCACATCTTGTTTATTTTGTCCACTGCTGTTCCATGTTCTGCCTGTACTTCCTGACATTATATTTCTCCAAATAGACGTATGCGAGAACATTTATGAATCTTCTTATGTCCCAAAACAGCAACAAACAACGAAGATATCCGAGAAGAAATCTGAGAGAACTAACTAGTTCCTTTAATTCCACTCTGCTGAATGGACCACCAGCCTAGAGACTTGACCTCCACAGGTCAGATGGCTGCAGCTCAAAGCAGCACTTGACTAACTAGCGTTATATATCTCTGAATGGAGAGAAACACAGCTACACCACAGAATATAACTTCTCAGTTTTGATCCCAGGAAGGTCTAAACAAACAAAGCTACTAAGACTCAGCCAAAGAGGAGGACAATGCTACAAACCATTGTCCGATATTGTTAAATCACTCCAGGTTTCATCTTGTTCGTGCTACGCAGATAGCTCAAACTGTCCCTTGGGAACCACTCAGGGAAAACTGCAATGCCTCTTAACTAAGGGGTCAATTGGCTCCATATCCTACTCACCTCTAGGGCACCAGTCCCCAGTCAGTCCTCACTCATGAGCAGGGAGAGAGATAAGAGAACAGGACCATATCCAAGTCATGTTTCTCCTTCACAACTGGCAGGAGTTGATTTGGGGGTCTTAATCCAGCTCCTCAAAAGCCAAGTGGCTGTCTCCAGCAAAGCATCATCATTGCAAGCAACCTGTTGAGATCCATCCTCACTTGTGCAATCCCTGGAGTCTGGAGTAATGGTTTACTATCCAGTGAAGCTGCCATCAAACATCACACTTCGCCATCTTGGTGGACAGGGAAGAAAAAAAATCAGTCTAATGTCTTTTCTCATCATCTAGTTTGTTCCATTAAAAAAAAACAAACCAAACACCTTATATTTGTAAATACACACTGGAATAAGTTTCCAAAGTTTCCAAACTTTTCTATGCAGATACAATCTGTCCTTGTATTCCAAAGAAACAGGAATGAACAGGGGCAAATTTTTACCAATATATGTTTAACAGCTCATTGAAAATACAAAGAGCTGTGGATGAAGAAGTGAGACCCTAAGAGAACATCTACTGGGGGGGGAAAAAAAAAAAAAAAAAAAAAAAGATTTACACAAATCACCTGTTAACTCCTGAATTGTCATTTAATCAGGAAGGTTTATCTGAGATACAAAACTGGAAACAAATGTGGAGGAATTTTAAACTCCCCAAGAGGTCACAAGTCAAAGTGTTCAGGAACGAACAGCAAGGATTCTGGTAACACTCCTTTCCACTTTTTTATTATTATTAACTTTTTATTAGGAGCAGGGAGTTACCTCACAAGGAACACTTCACAGTGCAGGGGGCTACTGTGTGCAGCACTGCTGAAGGGCAGAAAAGAACAAGAACGTAAACCTTATGTCCAAATTAAAATTGAAGGCAACATCTAGAATGGGTCTGTACAGCCAGCCCTGATGTCCTGACCACTGCATCTTCATTGCTTTTGATAGATAAGCTAACTGGAGAACAGGTAGCCAGGCTCACCAACATGTAGCACAGTCACACTACAGTCAATCTGAGGCTGGTGAAGACAGGCAGAAAAGGACATATCCTGAGACAGAGTGAAATAAGAGGGATCTTACATCAAACCCTGTGCAGGACAAGTAACTCGGAGTAAGTCAAAAGGACACAGCTGTAGCAGAAGCAAGTGCAGACCCTAGAGAGAAGAGAGGCAAATAAGGACTTTTCCAACAAGTTCAGAACCTCTGTGGCCTAACAAAGAGCTGGAATGGCTGCTCATTTAATGAACAAATGATAATAAAAGAGACAGCAGAAAACCATCAGGGTCTGCAAATCACCCTCAATGAGCCAGTTATGAACTGGCTAGAGCCTCACCTACCACTTACAGAGCTCGCAGTCTTTGCACAGCACTGTCCCAGATCTGTGGTGCCCTTTTGAAAGGCAAACACCCTCCTATAAGCACTTTCTGAAAGACAGCATCACCAAGCCCTTTATAAAACCAGAGGCCAGTGAAGCAGCCTAGGCCTGGGCTCAGCTTTCTTGCCCATCTCAAAACAAAAAGAAAGAGACCAGAAAGAACAATGTCTGGAAACCAGAAACGGTTGCCATCCACGAAAGAGACAATCTAGCTCAAATTCCAAAGGAAATAAGGGAAGGGATTTAAAAAGATTCACACAATGAGTGACACAAGAGAGTAAACAATCCACCAGCTGCATCTATTTACGCTCAGGAGCTCAGAAGGACAACTTCTACCAGATCGTTTCAAACAGAGCAGAGGAAGACTTTAAGTAGTATCAACTTACCTGTGAAACTTGCTGCCAGAATACCTCACTGGCCTAAGTCAGAGGAAACTCTGACAGTCAGGTAGACAGCCCAAACACCTACTGGTACCCAAAAAAAGCCCTGTGAGGCTTTAAATGTATCACAGGGCAGAGAACACCGAGTAACAAGAAAACAACCCTGGCATGTATCCCATTAGTGGCCTACGCAGATCCTCTGAAATCCCTCCTGAACGCACTCCAACCAAGCCAGAAGACAAACTAAACTCTACAACATTTTCACTCCTGTTGTTACATACAGCAGGGCCCCAGAAGTCAGAAATATTTTCAGGAAAGCTTTTCAAAGCAAAGACGTCTGTGAGGATAACAGAAAACCTTCATGCGCTTCCCAAGCACTAGAATGGATGCCTGGCCATCAGCAACGTGAGGCCTCCTCTCCCACCTGTTGCTCCCCTTCCTCCTTAGCCTCTTGCAAGTGCTGCACCGCATGCAGAGAGCTGGGGAGGGAGGCAGCCACAGCAAGCTCAGACACTTTCGGATCGCACAGGGATGCCCCTTGTACCCGGGCCAGCCAGAGATGCACGGTGCAGGGGAGCACCCACTCTGCAAACCTGCCGAAGCAAGGGGCCCGCTGCAAGCTCCTCCCCGCGCCGACACTACAGCGAGCCTCGCAAGCCCCGACGGCCAGCAGCGCCCGGAGATGGCGGAGACCCAGCCGGACACGGCCACCGAGCGCTCCCCCGAGAGGGGCAGTCCGGGAGTCCAACACCGCCTCCGGGCGCGCCCCACCGACGCGCTGGCCCGTGGCGGCAGGAGCCCCGGGGACACGCCAGAGCCAGGACCGCGGCCGTCGCCGGGACGGGGGAAGGAACGGGAACGCGCGGAGGACATCGCAGGCGAGTTCCCCGCGGGCGGCGCGTACGCGCCCAGCCCGGGGGCATCGCCGACCGCCCTGCCGGCCCCAAACCCCAGGCCCGGCCCGGCTCGGGCTCCGACGCCGGCCCCGACCCGCCACCGCGCCCGGCCCCCGCCCCCAGCGGCGCGCACTTACCGGGCCGGGCCAGGCCCTGCGCCGCGGGGCCGCCGCCGCCGCCGCCGCCGCCACCACCCCGGGCCGGGCCGGGCCTGGGCCAGCGCGGGCCTCCCGGGCGGGGCGGCGGAGACGGCGGAGACGGCGGGTGGGGGGACAGGACGGGGAGGGGGGGGGGGGACGACGGCCGGAACGGGGAGAAAAGGGGAAAGAAACAGAAAAAAAAAGGGGGGGAAAGAAGTGGCGGGCCCCTCCCCCGGCGGGCGTGCGCGCTGCGTCACTGCTCCGTGCGCGCTGCGTCACCATATCGCGCCCGCCGTGCGCCTGTTGTCGTAGCAACCTGCTGGACGCGGCGCCGTGGAAGGCGGGAGGAACGCGGCAGCGTCCCCTGGCGCGGCGGAGGGCGCAGCAGGGAGCAGAGGGCCATTCGGGGCCGGAGCCAGCCCACGGCACCGCCTTCAGAGGGCGGGGCGACCCCGGGGGCGGGGCAGCCTCCGCGGCGCCAGTCTCCACCCTCCCCGTGGCCCCGCCCCCCAGCGCGCAGCACGCGGGGCGACGGCCCTGCCCGGGGGGGCACCCCCGCCCCGGGGGTTCCACGTCTCCCGGGGTCCCCGCGCCGCAGCATGGGGGGGCCCACACTGCGCCCGGGGCACCCCCGGCCGCCCCGGGGGTCCACGCCGTACGTGGGAATCCGTGCCATCTGCCTGGGCGCCCAGCGCTGGGGTGGGCAGCGGGGTGGGACCGGGGTGGCCGGAGCAGGTTGCCCGGGGCCGAGCCCCAGCCCCCAGGCAGCCTCTGCCGAGGGGGCAGCCCCACGCCGAGCCCCCCGAGCGGGAGCGCCATCCGCCTGGGTCCACCTTAACCCGGGGCGAGCTGTGCCGCGGCTGCCCCGTGCCCGGGAGAGGCTCCTGTGGGATCACAGGGGCGTTTATCTTGCCCGGGATCAGCCAATATTTGTGGCCACGTCAGGAGAACGAGCCCTTCCTCGCTCTCTGCTCCTGGGGAGTCCAGCACTGCTGTCCTGCCTCCACACTCTGCTCTCCCGGCCTCAGCATTGCTGTCCCGGTTTGACTTCAGCTTATTGGACGGTTGGAGGAACGCTAATTGCTCAGATCCCTAGGCTGTCACCTCCTGGCACCCGACATGACAGCCACGGTGGCTTTCCTGCTCCTGAGCCTTCTGAGGATGGCGGCTCTCAAGGAAGTGTGGTGCCCAGCCTGCGGGCTAGCGGCCCTGACCCCCACCACGCAGCGGGACGTCCTCATTGCACTGGCAAAGCAGAGCATCCTCTCCAAGCTCCATTTGCCAGACCGGCCCAACATCACTCAGCCCATGTCCAGGGGGGCCCTGCTGACTGCTCTCCGCAGGATGCGTGCGCTGCGTGTGGACACGGCCATCTCCCCAGGGACGCCCCATGACGGCAGCACCCCACACCTGCGTCCTGGGATGGGCGTGCAGGAATACGAGATCTTGAGCTTTGCCGAGTCAGGTCTGTACAGACCCCACATCCCATGGGCATCCCATGGGATGGGCCCTGAGGTGGGGGGCACAGAGGGAAGGAAGGTCTTGCCTGGGGAAAGGTGATGAGAGGTTTCTTCCTCTGCACAGGCATTTCAAAAGCTCTGCATAGGGGCATCACGCTCCTGCAAGAAATGCCAGGCTATGCACTGGGCCGCTGGGCACACTGCTGCTGGAAGGTGCCATATCCAGAACCTTTGCATCCACGTCCCAAGCTTACCCCAACCAGCCGCCCCTTGCCATGGGCAGGGGAAGCACTACCGAGGCTCTGGGGCCCCTTTCATTTACATATGGGATATGTTTGGGCAAGGGGGTGGGTGCAGGAGCAAAGATGGACTGCTGAATCATGTGAATTTCTTGTCCATTTCTGTTGAACCCTCCCCACTTGGGCTAGAGGTGGAGGGGTCAGATGCTTATGTTTTTCAAACATGATTCTAAGCCTAGATTCTTCATCAGCTCACGGTGCGTGGACTTAGGTCTCCAAAGCCCATCAGCTCCTTGCACTCAGCTGTGTCTCCATTTCCAACCCAAAGTGGTGGGCTGCCATATCTCACTCCAGAATCAGCTGTGTTCCTGGGAGGAGAGAGCTCCCCAAAATGTGCTCAGGGGTCCTGACAACTATCATCACTGGAAAAACAGGGGAAAACCTCCCACTTCTCACAGGCAAATGCAGCCTTCTTCGGAAAGAAGCAGAATTGCCACTCCATCCTGCAGAGCATCCTTCTGCATTGTCACTTTGCCCAGCCCAAACTGCTGCTTGTTGAGGTGTCGGGGGCACACGCTTCCCTTGCAGGCCTTAGTGTGGTTTGCATGGCTCCTGTGGGATAGCAAGGGCTTGCCGTGTCCTCGAAGACGTCTGGGAACAATGCTGCTCCACAGTACGTTGTGTTCCCATACATGAGGACAATGGGGAATTGTCTCCTGGCTCAGTGGAGTGTTTGCTGGAAGCAGAAGAGCCGGGTTGAGCCGCGTGGCTCAGCCCAGCCTCTTGTCCTGCTGCGCTTTGCCAGACCACAGAGGAGGGGGGTTGTGTCATCACAGGCAGAGCTGTGCCAAGGAGCCCAGCGCTGCTCTCACGGTCCCCGCCAGCCCTTCCTTCGCGAGAAGGAGAGGCAGCTCTGCAGCCTCAGCAGCAGCAAGGGTGGGACGTACTGGAACAATGTTAGGTGATGGTTGCAGCCATGGAAAGCAGAGGTAATCCTGGAGGTGCAGATCAGTGTGACTGCCTTAAATCCAAGGCTGGTTTACACCGCCAGATAACCTACTCCAAAATCCTCCAGCAGCTTCACTGACAAGGGCGTATCAGGTCAGAGAAGGTGGAACCAAGCTGGGTTGTTGCATTCCGCACCAGGCTGAGATGCTGCTCCTTTAGAGCAGCATAAGAAGGAGGAGCAGCAGCAGGGCAGGGAAGCGATGCCTGTATGTGCTGCACCCTGCCCCTGGTTTGGATACACCCCCCATTTGCTCTGACTCAGTGGCCCCTGGCTGGGGGAGCCCCCCACCTCCTCCTTTCACCTCCTGACTCCGCTTTTGGTTCTGTGCACAGGGTCCTCCACCTCCCGTAGTGTTCGCCTGCATTTCCGCTTCACCCAGGAGCTCGCTGGGAGCACCGAGATCCTGCAAGCCACCCTCTACCTGTTCTGGGCAGTCCCTGGCCCTGGGACGCACCCTGTCACCGTCAGACTCTTGCAGCCAGACCCAGCGGGGCTGAACATGACCGTGACCAGCGAGACACGGCTGGAGGTGCAGAGAGACGGCTGGGCCACGCTGGACGTGGGCCAATCTGTCCAGAGCCTCTTCGGCCAAGGGAGCCAGAGGCTCACTGTGGAGCTGGAGGTGGCAGAGGACTCGGGGTCTCCCCTCCTGGCTGGCCACAGGGGCTCCCACTGGCCATTTGTGGCAGCCCAGGCCCGGGCCAGGATGCCCCACCGGGTCCAGCGGCGCGGCATTGATTGCAGTGGCGACTCTCGCATGTGCTGCCGCAAGGAATTCTTTGTGGACTTCAAGGAGATCGGCTGGGAGGACTGGATCATCCAGCCGGAGGGATATCACATGAACTACTGCGCAGGGCTCTGCCCCCTGCACATGGCTGGCATCCCTGGCCTCGCCGCCTCCTTCCACACGGCTGTCCTCAACCTCATCAAAGCCAACAACGCAGACGCGGCCGTGGACTCCTGCTGCGTGCCCACACAGCGTCGTCCCCTCTCTCTGCTCTACTATGACCGGGACAGCAACATCGTCAAGACTGACATCCCCGACATGATTGTCGATGCTTGTGGTTGTACCTGACCGGCTGTCTGAGGAGGCAGGAGGGCAGGACCTGTGCTGTGCAGCGCTCCCCTCCTCCCGGCCCCTCTCTGGCAGTGCGAGACCTGGCGAGCTGCTGAGATGGGAACCTTGCCAAGGTGTTTTCTCCTCCTGAGGTTCAAGCATCAAGGGTGACGCTGAATCTGCAAGTCTTCTCCTCCCTCACCTCCCACACGGCTCTTTTCCCCCTTCGGATCTGCCCATGGATTCCTCTCTGCCCATGAGCCACGGCCTCTGAGACAGGCTCCTGATGGACCCCAGACCCTTCTACCTGCAGGACTCTGCAAAGAACAGCTCCCCACGCGACTCAGGGCAGCCCTGGCTCGCCCTGCTGCTGGTCCCAGGCCAAGGCCATGGTGCAGCCCTCAGTGCTGCAACATGAACACATGCCCTTCAGGTAACGGGTCCCAGCAGCAGCCACTTCAGGCTGCTTGGGGGAGATAGAAGCTGAAAAGATGCTGGGGGATGGCTAGGCCAGAGGGGAGAGGGCCATCGACGGGGCCTCACTCCTCAGCTGGACATGAGGTTGAGGGGGTTGAGGAAGGGGAAATTGATCCCAGTTGGAGGAAAGTGTCTCCCGCTGCAATTGTCCCAGCTACCTGGTATTCAATAAAAGACTCCCAGCCGTAGTGTGTGCACATGTATGTATACACATATGTGTACCCTGTCATTAGCCAGCACACCTTCCACCTCTCCCCCAGGTGCACAGTGGTGGATGTGCCCTAGCACAGGCAGCCCCAAGATAGCACAGAACTGACCCACTCTGCCATGCGCAGTCCTCTTCTAACCAACAGCTTGGTTATAAAACCCAGGCAGCGGGGTTGGGCATCTACCACCAGGACACACTGTGCCCAAAGGCTGCGATGCTGCTGGCCCGCACAGCTCTCATGCTCTCTGCCCCTTGGCTGCCTTTCCTGGGGCGGGGGGGCGATGCAGAACCCCTGACTTGTCTCAACTAGATCCAGGGCATGGTATGGGAGCCTCCGGACACAGGAGGTTTGTGATTCCCACTGGGGAAGGCACCATTCCTTGGTTGGGCCAAATTTTCCATTCCACCAAAACAATCTGTATTTGGCCATTCTCGTCCCAAGTCAGGACGAATCTGAGCAACTCTTCTCCCTTTTAAAGTGGACAGAAACTACCGGGCAAGACTGACAAAGCTACAGTGCCCAGGAGACCCACCCTTGCCTACAACCCCATGCCAGCTCCCTCACTGGGGAGCAACCTCTTGGCATGTCTCTGGCCTGCGGCCCGGAGCAGCTGCCCCCTTCGCTGGCCCTCGCCAGCCTGGCTGGCGGCAAAGTGGGACATGTCAGTGCCGTGAGAGCTGGGGCCAAAGGGCGGCTCTGACACATCAGCCTCATTACGTAATCTTGTGTTAGGGTTTCTCCACTGCTTCCCACGTGTCCCCCATGTGTGAGGGCTGAGACAGCAGGGAGAGGGTGCTGGGGATGGGAGAGGGAGATTCACAAGGGGAGCTCCTGGGATGGTCCCCTGAGGTGCATGCCGCTGGCTGGGGTGGAGCTGGGTGACTGCAGTCCTGTGGTCCACCCTGCAAGCACTGACAACCCCACCTCAGAGGCTAGAAACAGCTGAACCAGGTGGGAAGAGGGTCTGCAGAGGGAGGAGGGTGGTGTCAGATCCTCTCACCATCTGGCTTGAAGGATGGCTTTGCATCTGCTGTCCCACTCCAGGATCAGGCCAGGGTGGTCGGAGCCATGAGCAGCTCTGGCTGGAGCAGGAGCCAGGATGTGTATTGCCCTGGAGGACCTGTGACACCTTGAACAGGGATGGAACAGCCACTAGCAGGAGACAGTGTTTGCCCACGTTGCATGCGTCCCGAGGCAGGCGCTCCCAGCGAGCTCGGCTGGAGCAGGGACCTGCATCTCCCCATCAGGTCGCAGCAGGCACCATGCTGAGACCCAGGCTTCCAGGCCCTGGTGCCTCCAGGACTCAGACCTGAAAGGTTCCTGCTGACCTAGCTGCTGCACAGGCAGGGTGGAAACCTCAGGGATCAATACTGTCTGGGACCCAAGGCCACTTGCGCAAACCCAGAAAGGGTTTGGTGTTTGTTATTTTCTGTTTTTTCCCCTTCTTTTTCCAATGCCTCTTTTCACTGTCTATATTTATCAAACAAACAGCTTTCCTGTGACCAGCGCTGAGCTCTCTAGGCTGCGGTGGGCATGGGCAGAAAGGGGCTGAGTGAAGGGGCAGAGGAGCTGTTGGCTGGGCCCTGTGGCCCTACAGATGCCTCAGCTCGGGGATGCACAAGCCCAAGACCCTGAGCTGAGGCATCTGCAAGTGCTGCAAGCCCTCAAGTGGGGCTGCGATGCCCCCAGTTCCCCTTCCTGACCCCGCAGCGCTCCTGCTGGGCGCTTCCCTCACTCCCCACGGGGCTCAGAGCAAAGCAGGGCAGGCTGCAGGGCACAAGTGCCCTGCCTGAAACAGCCCCCTCTTGCTACCTGCCCTCTAAACCCCAGCTCTGCCCTTTGCTGGGCTGCACGTGTACTCTCTGGACACCACAGGATACACAAGCAGGCTCTGCTTGCCAGTCCTGCAGGGATGCTGCCCCTTGCCCTCAGGCACAGGGATGAGGAGCATCTCCCAGTCCAGATCTCGCTGGACCTATATGAGTTGTCACAATGTTGCCTTCTGTCTACCGGGCTGGGATATAGCCAGCCCAAGCCCCACAGGGCAGCTGCATCCCAATGGACATGAAGGTCCTGCTGACTTGGGGTGCCTGGGTTAGCAGCAGCTCCCCCAAGAGGGGTCCCAGTCTCTGAGGTCCCTCCCTGTCCCTGACAGCTTGAGATTAGGGCAGAACACATTGTCCTGGGGGTTTGCCAACCACCTGAAAATGTGCCTTTTCTGGTGCCTTCAGGTCAGAGGCTCCCCAGACGAGCAGGGTCCGAGGTCCCGCAACACAGGCCCTCCTCTCCATGCATGCGGCTTGCCCCGGGAAACAGGACATCTGGGTGCAGCCTACAGCCCCTTCCCCACTCGCAGCGTTGGGCAAGAGTGACCGAGGCTCAAGAATCCCACGATGGCACTCCCACCTGGGGAACACTGCAGGGTGAGGAGGGTGCAGTCAAGGAAAGGTGATCCACTAGAGCCAGGCGCAGTCCCCTCCCTCTCTGCCTGCTGTAGGCTGGCACAAGGCAGGGGCCCATGGCAGGTAGGGGCCCCCAGCACACACAAGGAGCTGCTCAGCCCCCACAACTGGTAGCCCCAGCAGGAGCTGTGTATTTATAGCCCTAACAAGCTCCACATGGAAAAGTGACTCTCTGGGCTCCACCACAGCCCTGGCTTATTTTGCAAGTCTTCGCCCTCATCAGCGAAAGTAACCTTGGTGTAAGCATGAAGGCAGCGTACAGAGTGAGGCTCTTCAGGGAGCAGAACAGAAAACCTGAGAGCAGCAAGGTGCAGCTTCCTGCTGGGCATCCGCTCCTCCTTCACTGGTGGGAAAAGGGAGGGCATGAGGGCAGTGTTCACCTTACAGTGTCCCCTTTTGCCCTGAGGGAAGAGTGTGTGACACCGCACTTGTGCTGGGGTCCCCTGTTCACTCAGGGGGCTTTGTAGGTGGTTTCTTAGACAGGTATGCCCAGCTGCCATGAGATACTGCTGCACTGGCCCCACTGGGACCAGTAAGTCTGGTGGGGAGCCCGCCCCGCAGCCCGCCCAGCATGGCCCAGCGTGGGAGATGCCATGCAGACAGCATAGACCCAGCACTTGGGCTATGCCGGATCTGACACAGAGGGGAACACAGGGCTCTGCAAGGTGCTGTCCCCTTGGCCTCTGCTCAGGGAGGGGACAGGAACGTGCAGCTGCTGCCGGTGGCTCCTGGAAGGAGACTTTGCCAGTGTCAACAGACTCTGAAGCAAAGGTCCAAGCGCAGTGTGCCAGGGTGTCCCTTGGCAGGGCCTGGCTCTCAGGGGAGGGGTGGGAATTCCTGAAAGCCCCTGATGTTGCCTTGAAACGGGTTAATTTTTAATTTTCAGTCTCGCTGGCAGTTTCTAGCCAGGAGCCACCAGCTCGGAGGCACCCGGCGATCCGCGCTGGGCATCTTCGGCTCGGCTAGTGCGAAGTGCCCGTCCCGCACCGCCGGCCCCTGCTGAGCGACCGGGGGGGGGGAGCTCCGGGCACAGCCGGCGCTCATCGCCCCCGGCGCCCCATCCCGAAGGGCCGCCCGGCGCCTGCCGGCCCCGGCCCGCGCGGCCCCTTGGCGGAGCTGGGCGGCCCCCCTGAAGCCCGCGGGACCGGGAGCGGCTTTGCCCCGCGCCGCCGGGCGGCGACCGCGGGCCGCGAGAGGCGCCGCGGCTCGGGGACGCGCCCGGCCGGGCCGGGGCTGGCCGCGGGGCCCGGGGCAGGCCGCTCCCTCGCCCCTCTTCCCTTGGCGGGCGCCGGGGGAGGCAGCCCGGCGCGCTGCAGCGGGGCGAGGAGCGCTGGCGCCGAGGGAAGCGGGGCCGCCGACCGTCCTGCCGTGACCGCGAGCCCTGGCCTCGTTCCCTTCCCAAGGCTGGACTCCGGGCTGCGCAGACCCGCCAGCCCAGCGCCTCCAGCCCTCCAGCAGTCCTTGCCCGGCCTCCCTCTCTGTGCTGTCCCCTCGGCCCCAGGGACACGGGCTGTCCCCCCAGCACTGCCCCTGCGGAAGCCTTCAGCGCCTGCTCCAGCGCTTGCTGCTCCGCCAGCCCTGTCCGCTGTTCCCCCAAGCCCAGGTACTCCTCCAGCCTGCGGCCTTCAGCACTTGCTCCAGGGAAGAGGAGCCTGTGGGGACGAAGCTTTTCAGTGCTGGAGCCTGGCATATGCTGTGGCCCCCAGGTGAGGGTCACAGCTGGCTTTGGCACTTCCTCGGCTGACATTGGTGGCAGAGCCGCACAGAAATGGGTGTTCTGGCAGGAGCCATGCTCAGGTGCTGATGCATGAGCTCTTGGAGGGGGTCCCTGCTTAACCCAGTCCATTGGCACCTCTAGGTCAGGTCGTCAGGTGCCACGCTTGTCCCACCAGACACGAGGTCAGAGACCCAGAAGCCATGGGTGCAGCAAGTGCTGGGCCTGGGTGGACCCAGGGAGGGTATTTTGGTCAGGCCAGTCCCTGGGCTTTGCTTTCTGGGAACCGCTTAATCAACAACACACTTATGCAATGGGTGCAAGAACCACTCACAGCTGCGTGCTGACCCCTGGCCTAGATCTGGTGGGCCAGAGTGCGTGGGGGGGCGGGGGGGCAAGCAGATCAGATGGTCCTGCTAAGCTGGAGGTGAAATGGGGGTTCATGGCAGCAGCCGTGGGGTGCTGGCCAGTGCAGAGGGATCCAGGCAGGTTCGAAGGGATTAATCCCTTTGGGGACACCCTGCTCCCCAGGCTGGAAAGGATGGTGGATTAGAGAGTTATTCACCCTTTTTGCCACAACTATTTGCCTCCTCTGTTTCATGCTGTGACCAGCCCAGATTCTGGCTCGGTGGATCTGGCAGGGAAGGAGGAATTCAGCATGGCATTGTGCCTCAGTTTCCCTTTCCTGCATGTGTGAAGCTGTGGTGTGGCTGCTAGGAGGTGGTGGTGACACAGAGGTTTTTAACGACCCCCCCTGGCCTGGCACCCAGGCCAGTGCCACTCAGCGATGCAGCTTGGGACTCCCTCCGGCTTACTGCATGTCAGGAGAGTGTCAGGCAGAGGAACCTGGTTCCCTCCACGGGTTGAAGGCAGGAGCAGCCCTGCCCTGTGGGGAATTCAACCTGCCCTGAGAGCCAGAAAGGAAACACTCCATTTCCAGTACAGAAACATGGAATAAAAGGCAGGGGAATGGGCACGCGGTGCACGTGTGAGCATGTCCACAAATGGAGCGTGTATCCAAGTATTTGGGATGGAGAACTGAACACGTGTTTGCAAGGGAGTGTGCAGATGTGTATGTACCACTGAGCATCTGTGCAAGGGAGTGCATGTGCACTGTGAGCGTGCACAGTGCACCTGTGCCTGGATGAAAGTGCCACCTGCTCAGTCCTGCTGGTGCCTAGGCAGTGCTGCCTGCATGCTGCCTGCAGCCGGGCTCACAGGCCCTGTGGGAGCTGTGCTCCCAGGCCAGGCCGTGCCCACTCTTTCCTCCCTGTTGACACTCCTGGGCTATTCTGGGAGCTGCCAGCAGGCCCAGCCAGCTGAGAACTTTGCCCCTTGCACTATGGTTGCATCATCTCCGGTGGGTGCTTTTTCCCAGACAGCCCACTCTGTTTACACGTCACCTCTGTGCTTGGCCAGAGGCAGGGGCTCTGTGTGGTCAAGACCTTGGAGTCAGTGCTGCACAGCACGGTGGGCACAGGACATGCCTGAAGGGCTGGCTGGGCTTCAGGTTCCCACTGCGCTCTGTGGGTTCCCTGCTCTGTCACAAGAGCGCTGTGCTCTCCTGCTCCCCCAACAACATGGCACCTTGCACCACTTTCAGGAGATTTCTACAGGACCCTTCCCTGGCTCAGGCTGTGCGCCATGCTCTAGGCACAGCATCTGGGGCTACGAATCTGAAGAACATCTTCAGGTTGACGTGACACTGGCTGCCACCTCATGAGTCGCCAGTACATACAAACATCGATTTTAATTTGTGGGGAGATGGGGCATAGTATACACCTTCGCTGACCCTGCCCAGCTCTGTCCTGGGGTGAGACTGGACCAGGCAGTCCAAAGGATTGGCTCAGACCCCCAAACTCATCACATGGTAGGAGTGACAAAAGCCCAGAGATGTGAACATCCCAGGGAGCTGCAGGGGTCATCCTGGGAACAGCCCCTGAACCCTGCTGGGTTCTCTGTCAGCAATAAACTGACTGCTAGGATGGCTAAGGGGGTGCACAGCCTGCCGTGTGCCCCTCCCACTCGTGCCCAGCCCTCCCGGTTCCCTCCGCGGGTGCAGGCCGAGCCGGGGCCGGAGGCAGGTGCTCAGCCCCCCTCGAGGCCCGAGTCTGGCTGGGGGACCCCTCCCGCGGGGACCCAACAGCCTCGCATGAAGGGGGAGCGGGGGGGGGGGGGTGGGCGGGCAATAGCGCCCCGCTGCTCGCGGAGCCCCTTCCCTCGGGACGGCGGGGCGCCGTCCGCCCCTCGCCGCGGGGGGGGGCTAATCCCGGTAATCCCCCGCCCCGGCCGCGGCCCGACGGGACGGGACAGGCAGGTGAGCCGGCCAATGGCGGGGGGGGCGCCGGGCCCGCCCCCGGCCGCAGGTGCCCAAAGCGGGCGGGCCGCGCCGCGCCACTCCCGGTGCCGGCCCGGTCCGTCCCGTCGGTGCTGATGGCAGCGCGAGGCGCGGGCCCGTGGCTGCTGCTGGCGGCGGTGCTGTGCGCGGCGGCGGAGCCGCGCTGCCCGTCGTGCGCGGCGGGCGCGGAGCGGCGGCTGCTGGAGGAGGCGGCCAAGCGGCAGCTGCTGGAGAAGCTGCGGCTCCGCGAGCGGCCGAGGCTCGCCCACGCCGTGCCCCGCGCCGCCGTGGCCCGCGCCCTGCGGCGGCTGCAGGCGGGCGGCACCCGCCGGGGCCCCGACGACGACGACGAGCGGGGCTACGAGATCATCAGCTTCGCGGAGCCAGGTGGGTGCGCGGGGCCCGTGCTCGCCCCCGCGGCCCCCAAGGGCTGGGGCCCCCGACGGGGCTCGGGTGAGCTGGGCTGTGCCCAGTGGCGGACTGCGGGAGACCCAGGGCAAGCCCGTGCTGGACGGGCCCCTGGGGCAGCGTCTCCCTGCCCTGGGCTGGTGGGAACCCGCAAGGATGCGCAGCCCCTGAACGTCGGGGCACTGCAGCACCGCTGGGGCCAGGGTCCTGGCCATCTGCCTCATCACGGCGGGGTGAGGGTGCCTGGAGCTATGCAGGCTGTGATTAAATCATTAGTTAATGCACCTGCTGTTCACTGGTGGCCTCCCAGCGCTGCTGATGCTGGAAGGCTCAGCCTGGGAGAAGGAGAGATGGCCCCTCTTTTGCTCCTGCATTGGCCAGCTGGAACTCTCCACCCGAAGTGCTGTGATACCTGTCCCCTTCCTGAAAGGTGGGGGCAACCCAGGGTACCTGGGACTTCCAGTAGTTGGACTTGGGAACTGCAAGGACTAGCTCAGGGGTGGGTGGGTGTGTGTGTGCTGGAAACACTTTCCAGCCTTGCACTGTGCAGCAAAGGGAAAGGGCCAGGTGAGAGCAGGTGTCCCTTGCCTTATTCTGCCAGGCAGAGTGGGACAGTCCCCCATTCCAATGCAGCCCCCCTCCTGGTAGCATTTCCAAGGAAGGGAGGGGGACAGACTGAGGGCCCTGTGGAGGGAGGGAGGTTTGTAGGTGTTTTCTGAGAAGAAGATGAAAGAGATTGGCCTTGATGAGCAGGATGGTGGTGCAGCCTTACCTTCCCTAGCATCCTGCAGCATTCAGCTCCTCATCCCTTTCTCCTCTCAGAGCCCACGTCTCCCTCTGGCTTGGGGCTGCAGTTCCAGTTCAGCCGTACGCAAGACCAGGACGTTCACATCCTGCAGGCTCAGCTTTGGCTCTACCTTCGAGTTCCTGGAGACCTGGTAGCCAGCCTTACCCTGAGAATCTTCCTTACTGGTGGGGAAGGTGATTTGGTGGGGGGCAATCGCACGTTGCTGAGTGAGAGGCGACTGAGCGCTAAGGGCAGTGGCTGGCGTGCCTTCACCCTTATGCCTGCCCTGCAGAGTTTCTTTGAGGGGGAGCGCAGGACCCTGCGGCTGGAACTGGAAAGCCATGGGGATGGGGGTGATATCATGGCAATAGTCAATGCCAGCCAGTCCCACCAGCCCTTCTTGGTGGCTGAGGCAAAGGTGCGGGAGCCTGGACACCACGTGGCCAAGCGCAGCCTCCGCTGCAGCCAGAATTCCAACCTCTGCTGCCGCAAGGACTACTACGTGGATTTCCGCGATATCGGTTGGAATGACTGGATCATTAAGCCTGAGGGCTACCAGATAAACTACTGTGTGGGCCAGTGTCCTCTACA
This sequence comes from Nyctibius grandis, assembly GCF_013368605.1. Classification (NCBI taxonomy): domain Eukaryota; kingdom Metazoa; phylum Chordata; class Aves; order Nyctibiiformes; family Nyctibiidae; genus Nyctibius; species Nyctibius grandis. The sequence goes on along the minus strand of NC_090668.1, from coordinate 36,834 downwards.
TGTGGCAGGCAGCCCTGGGATGGCCTCTTCTTTCCACACAGCTGTCTTCAACCTTGTCAAAGCTAACAACATCCAGGCATCGGGGCACTCGTGCTGTGTGCCCACGCGACGCCGGCCGCTCTCTGTCCTCTACTTTGATCGCAATAGCAATATTGTCAAGACCGACATCCCTGACATGATTGTCGATGCCTGTGGCTGCAGCTAGGGTTGGGGGAGCTGTGCTGAGTACCCCCTTTCTCCAGGACTGTCTCTCTGGTGGCAGGGGGAAGCTGGAGAGCTCTGTTGAGCTGGAGTCAGACTGTGGTGCAATGGACCCCTTTGGAAAGGTTGGGAGGGAGGGAGAGGGTCTCATCAGAAGGAGCACGGGTTGTCTCCAGAGAGTACCTGGGGCAGGGGTCTGAGCCATGGGTGGTTGGTGACTCTGGGCATCCATGCCCTGACTGGCAGCATCCCTCTGGTCCCAAGCTGATCCTACATTTCTGGTGGTTGTGTTCCCCTCTGTATGTGGGGTGAGGGGGCCCTGCTTTGCTCATATCCAGAGTGTGTGGTGACAGTTTGGGACTTGGCCTCCTTGAGAGCAGAGTGGGATGTGGGAACGGGTCTGTTTCCTCCAAGTGGGAAACTGGAGGACAAGAGGCAGTCCCACTTTTCTTCCCTACTGCAACAAATCTTCCTACATCAAATTTGGCCATTATTGTTGGGGACAGGTGGAATGAGGCACAAATAACAGGCCTGGAAGATGAGGATGAAGGGTATGACTTTGTCAAGAACCCCAAAACTGCAATGACTAGACACAGTCCTCTGCTCCCAGGAGGGCATGGAGCTGTGAAGGATGGCCTTGCTTCCTGGCCAGGTCCTGTGTATTTCCCCTTTCATTTTCCTGGGTTTTGTGCTTTTCTTCCCTGCTGTTCACCTTACCAGTCAGGTCTCTTCCAGCCCAGTGCCTCCTTACAAGGAGGTCTAACTCAGACTTTGCCTTTAAGACCATACTAAAGGTACAGATTTTTTTGTACCTCTAGTTTTGCAGCTGTTACTACTTTTATGGTAGAGGTTTCTGCAGCTGTTGGGACTCCCTGGTGCTCCATCCAATCTACCCACCTCTCTACTGAAGATCCCACTCTGCCTTTGCCTTCCTGATACTAATGTATGCAATGTACCCACATGACCTGTGCTTTTAATTTATTTTTAATACTTTGGTGCAGCTTCCCCAATAAATGGGTGGAAATGCAACATCCAGGCTCTGACTGCTTTCTCCTGGCACCACCTGCATGAATGGGGTGGGGGAAATAGTCCTGCTTGGCCAGAAGGTCCTGCTCCTCGCCCAGGCCTGTCAGGCTCTGGCTGTGACGATGCTGGGCTCTGGGGCTGGAGCAGCACCAGTACAGGAGCACTGCAGTGAGGGGAGCTGTGGTGCTCTGGGGCTCCCTGGGTGCCATGGGGTGTTGCACACTGAGACCTTGTGTGAGCAGGGCTATGCAGGGGGCTCTTACCTGTGGATGGGGGACCCAGGGACAGGGCAGGGGCTGGGAACCAGGTATCATCTCACTGGGGGCTGGAGGGGGGTGGCCTGTAATGTGAGCATCAAAGCAGCTGTTTCCCAGCAGGGAAGATACTGCTGGGGGGCATAGCCCAACCTGAAGATGCTGTTCTCCACCTGGATCAGTCCTGAACAGAGATCAAAATACCACAGCTCTGGGGACTCTGGCTCGGCATGGGGGGGGGGGGGGGGGGGATGTGTGACCTCAAAGGATGAGTGACAGCCCACCCCCAAATCCTGTGCTCCCACTGCAAATACCAGAGATTGTACCCTAATCGTGTCTCACCGACTTCCCCAATTCCCTCCTACAGGCTCCCCTAAACACCACCCAATAACCGTAGCCTTAACCCCATAGCAGCCAGTCATAGAGTCTGGCAATGCCCAGGATGGTGGGTGATGGGGAGTGTCCTGTGGAAATAGGGGTAGAATGCTTCTGGGGTGGGAGGCAATGCCCCCTGCTCATCCCTCTGGGATCCCACATGGATGGCCTGGGTCCTTGTTGTGCAAGCGCTCGCTCAAATCTTGCTTTGGGGCCATTTTATCTGGGGACAAACCCACTCGCTTTCCCAGCTTGGCCCTGTGCTGCACCCTGCAAGCGGACAAAGGGCAGCTTTCATCAGCCGGCCGCAGCGGGCATCCCCCCAGGCTGCAGGAGCAGCATGGCCATCATCCACACTCCCCAAAAGATCACTGGTGGGGAAAAGCCGACTGCACCTGCAGGATGCCTCAGGCTTCTGGGCACGCCCACAGCCCCGGCACAGGCACTGCTGACGCAACGGGGCACCGTGTCAGTGTCCATGCCCCCAGGAGCGTGGGCTGCCATACCTGTGCCGAGAGTTGCCGGTGTGGATTTCAGGTAAGCGCACAGGGATGTGCATGGTGTCTTTGCAGTCTTCCTGCTCCCTCCCCGTATCGGCACTCTTGCTCTAGCCAGCGCAACTGGGGTGGGCAGGGAGGCATCCCACAAAGATGCCAGATACCACGTTTCCCTTTGCCAGCAACACAGCATCTTCCCTGTCACAGTGAATGTGTGTTCCTGTGTGTGGGGAGGGGAGGCTGTCCACATGCGTGTGTGTGATGTGCTGACTCACTGACACACTGACACACTGACCCACCAGCCCAGAGCCGAGATGCTGAGCTGGCTGTGGTGGTACTGTTAAGTCTTTAATCTGGGTGATCATCTGGCCCTGCTCTGAGCCGCTTTAACTTTCCTAAACAGGAGGCCAAGATTAACCGTGGCGTGGGGGACGCAGCAGGGTTGGGGGTCTGGTGGTTGAGAGCTGCTGGCGGGGGGGGAGCTGCCCAAGCGTTGTTTCCACCCAGGGGGCTCAAAGCTAGTGTCAAAACAGACCTGGGCCTGTCTGGCCATGCAGATGGCCCCTTGGGAAGAGGTGGGTGGTCTTGGGGCAAGTCCCCAGACCCTGGGAGGCCAGCCTGGCCGGGCCGTGGCGGTGTGGGCGGCAGGACTGGCCCCGCACAGTGCCCAGTGCCCAGGCAGGCCTTTCCTCGCAGCTTAGCCAGGGTCACACTCAGCTCAGGAGTAAATCTGCTGAGCTGCTTATGCCTATTACAAAACTGGCATGCAGGCATCTCCTCTCACCTGCACCCATCACCTTGGCCCTGCCTTGGGGATGATGCTGTGGGACTCGATCCACTGCAGCAGTCTGAGGGCACCCCAGGACACAGCTAGCTGTTTTCCCCTCGTGCCAGAGGAAGGGGGGTGACTGTGCAGGCATTGCCACCTCCCCTGTATGCTGGGGCCTCCCTGGGGAGCAGAGACACCCCTCCTCACCCATTGCTGTGTTGGGGTTGGCTGGGAGGGGAAGGAACTGATCTCAGGCTAGGACAGGGGGGAGGGAAACTGAGGCAGGGAACAGTCTTTTGCAGGCCATGTCTGGGAGCTGAGGTGTCTCCTGAAATCCTTCTCATACTGTAATCCCCATGTTGTCCCTCTGCTCTGGGGGTCCTGTGCAGTCAGTGGAGAGGGCGTTTCCCAGAGCTGTGGCATGGGTCATGCCGTAAAGCTACTCCAGTGGTGCACTGAACACCTGCGGTGCGTGATGACATGCAGGGGCACTGGGAGGACAGGCTAATGCTGAGGAAGGCAGAGTGCCCACAGCAGGGGTAATCCTGCTAAGAGGCTCTGAGGTCAGGCTGGGTGTGTGGCACAGCTCCCATCACCTTTGAGGCTCACGCTAGACATGGGCAGCACCATCCCAGAGAGCAAGATGGAGCTGGGAGCAGCTGAGCAATGGGGCAGGGTGAGAATGCACATGCCCCCACGAAAAGTGCATCTGGGGTCACATGGGGAGTTGAGCATGCACAAGGTGGGGCATGTGCTCGCTCCAAGTGGGCTGTCCTCCCACAGAAGGCCCCGGGAACAGCCCTTTGCCAAGCCCCACTTGTGGTCCAGCCCCACTCCAGCCCTGCTGGTCCCGTTGCTCTGTTTGCTCTGGGCTGCAAGGCTTCACTAGGCCACCATCTCAGGCCCAGAGCTCCTGTGTGGGCTGTCCAGGCAGGGCGTTTGTACCTTCTGATTCACTTTCCCAGCAGCCATGGTGTGAGGACTAGGCAAAAATGCAGGGGGAGACAGAGCTGCAGGAAGGAGCAGGGTCCCCAGGCCTCAGCAGGTCTTGGGGAGGTCATCCTGCCTCCCTACTCTGCCCTGCTGGCATTGACACATGCTGTCACGTTCTGGCTAGGGTCAGGTGGGCAAAGGCCACTTTCCCTGAAATAGTTGCTTGCACCCGGGGCCAGCCTGGCTCTTCCCCTACATTTAGTCACTGTGGCATATGGGAGGGAACTGACCTTCATTGTAAAAAACAAACAACACGGAAAAGCAGCACTGCTGGATGAGAAATTAATTTCCTTCTACCCCCCACCCCATCCCTGGAGCTCCCAGGCCCCATTTTCCACTCTCACTCAGACACCCACTTTCTCTCCTGCCTCCCTTGGTGCAGGTAGCACCATTGCCCTGCTTTTTCTTCACATGTGACAGGATCTAGCTACTTGCAGACCCTGTGAGCTGGACAAGGCCAGGGTGTTTTAGTGAAAGGGGGTTGCCTGTGCAGACTCTTTGGGGCATAGGATCCATTTGGGGAAGGGAGCAGAATGCTCTGCACTCTGAGCTGCTGCAGCCCCAGCTCTCTGCTTGCCTTCTGTACAGTGACATAAATGCAACATGGGACTTCATTTTTGCCCCCCCGGGATGTGCAGCTGAGGAGCATCAGGCTGTATGCAAATGACAGTCACTGTTAGGCCCTTGAGATGGTCTCAGGCCCTGCAGCACGTGTTATCCTCTCCCCCTCCACCACTGGTAGCCCTGGAACTGTTGATGCAGTTGAGAAATGTCTGGACGGTAAGTAGGAAGCTGAACTGCAGGCACTGGTGCCACACTGGAACATGGCTGGGAGAACTGCTGGGACAGCAGTCAGGCTATGGGGCAAGCAGCCAGGGGAGCTTTTGGGGTGGGATAAGGCTTTTTGAGCCACCAACATTGTGGCTGAACAAGGAGGCACCTGGGGGACCCATTCAGGCAGCCCCAGGAGGATTGCTGGACACCTTGGTGGCTTGTAGGATGGGGAGGCAGGAGGATTTCCAGGTGGAAATGAGTGGGCTCATCTCCTTAAGCAGCTGAATGGGATCACCTGCAAGGATATGAGGGCTAGTTTAGGGCAGAAGGTGTTGTAGAGCATGCCCACTGGGGGCAAGATCACCTTAGGGACACAGCCCGCACCTGGCATCTCTGGTTCTTTGGGGAGACACATGGGGTGCAGCTGCCCTCGGGAGACCTGAGAAGAAAGGCGCAGTCCCCACCTCCATCTAGCTGCCCCATTGTAGTGGGACCCCTGTGGGCAGGGTAGCGCGGGGGCACTGCAACCCTGGGAGTGCCCCAGCTCTGGCCTCATGAAGTGTGTGAAGATGGATGTGCATTCCCAGATGGAGAAAGAGCCACTGCCCCACTTGCTGAACCCTGTGCACCCCCAGACAGGGGCCATGGCAGCCCCCAGGCCTGCACCCTCCCCAGCCCCCCGAGGGGCCAGGGAAGCCCCCTGCTCCAGCTCTCTCTCGGGGTAGCGCCCGAAATCCTGCTCTCTCCTCATCATTTGAAGGCGGGATGATGTGAAGAGAGCGATGTCCCCTCCACGCCCGGGCCCGCGGCGCTGGGCAAGGGCCCCACCGGCCCGTGGGGCGAGGGGGAAAACGGCCCCACCGGGCCCTGGGACCGGCACGGCGCCCGCGGGTGCCGGCTGGGAGGCGGCTCCGCCCGTCGCCACCAGGGGGCGCTGCCCCGCGGTCCGCCGTGCCCTCCCGCGGGCCCGGGCGCCCAGCCCCGTACACCGCCCCCCGCCCCGGCACACCGGCAGCACAGCCAAGGCGCCCAGTGGCTTGGCCGGGGACCTCACGGGGTGTTGGGGTGAGGGGGGCTGTGGACACTCTGGGGGGTGGCCATCATCACGCTGGTCCCAGCGGCCGAGGCTGCTGCCGGCGCCGGCTCTCCTCTGCCCGGCTGTGCTGCCGCCCGTCCCGTAGCAGTGCCCCGGAGGGAGGTGGGGACCCACGCGGCACTTTCCTGTTCAGAATCCTGCCCTGCGGTGTCACTGCCACGAGCCTCTGCCAGGCCACGGTGGCCCTTCCAGACCACGGACAACGTGCAGAGTTTCCTGTCAATCTCAATCCCCCCTCCCGGCAGTTCCCCCCCAAACCACAAGCCAGCTCAGGGTTTCCTTGGCAGCACCCTGGGCAGAAAGGCTCACTGAAGCCACTGGCTCCCTTTGTCCTTGCCAGGGGTCTCACGAGGGAGATGGGTTTGCTCCTGCTGGGTGGCAGGTCCAGTGCTGGGGAAGGTGGTCTCTGCTCAGTGATGCCCAGGGCACTGGCACAGGCTCCGTGCGGATCCCCGGTGGTGTCTGGGCTACCCAACGTGCTGAGCCCGTGCTGCCCTGCTGGGAGGTGTCAGCCTGAGACATCCCACTCCCTCCTTGCAGCTGCACCGGGACACCTGCACAGGGCGCTTTGGCCGCTCCCAGCTGGGGTAGTGGGAGGCGCTGGCACCTTGGTCGCCAGGCTGCCTCAGTGGGACCAGGCTGGGCATTAGGCGTGTTGGCTGGTGGTTGTACGTCTTGCGTGTGCGCATGCTGTAATTGTGCTCTACACACAGGTGTGCACTGTGCTTGCGGGGGGTGTGACCGTGTGTCTGTTCACATGTGCACAAACGCATGTGTGCGTGCTTCTGTGCATGAGTGTACACAGATGCGTGTGTGCAGGTGTATCTGTGCGCCTACCTGCTGTCTTCACCCTGTGTGCTCACGCACAGGTGCATGCACATGTGCCCACCTCTGTATATGCGTGATGTGTGCAGATGTCGCATGTGCACACATGAAGGCATGCGGGTACCTGCGCCCACGTGTGGGACCTGTGCGTGGGCACGGGTGCACGCGGGTGCAGCTGTGAGTGTGAAGGACGGCCCGCGTGCGGGACCTATGCACGCGCACGGCCCGTGTGTGTGGGGTGCGCGTGAGCCCCGCGCGTGTGCCGGGCCGTGGCGGGCGCGCGTGCCCCGCGTGCGCGCGTGTGCAGGATCCAGCCCGGGTTTTCGGAGTGGCTGGAGCCGGCGGCGCTCCCGGCCGGGGTCTCCGTCCCGAGCGCGCTCGGCGCCGCCGCCGCCCAAGTTGGCGGAGCGGGACCCGCCGCCCCGCGGCTCCGCCAGCGTTGCCGGGACGCACCGCCCCCGCAGGGCTCCGGCAACTTTCTCTGGGCGCCTGGGGCGGGCCGGGGAAGTGCGGGGGGCGCCGCGCCGTCCCGCCCCGACCGCCAGGGTCCCCCTGGATGTGCCGCTTCTCGCCCGGACCGAGCCGCAGCTGCAGCCGGGGGAAGGGGGAGCGCGGCAACGCGGGGACCCGCCGCCCCGCCCGGGGCCGCTCGGAGCCGCTCGGAGGTAGGAGCCGTCGGGCGAGTCGGGGCCGCGAGCAGGGACTCGGGGCGCTCGCGGGCCCCCCGCTCCCCGGAGGAGTCGGGATGGCGCCAGACCCTCCGCTGGGCCGCGCCGGGGCCGTCCCGCTCCCGCGTCCCGTCGGCGCCGGGGAGGGAACCTCGACCGGGGCTCCCGGCGGGGCGCGGGCCAGGAGCGCAGTCGGACCGCGCGGTGCGGCTGGGGGCCGTCCTGGGTATGACGGGGCGAGTGTGCTCGGGGGGACCGTCAGCGCGAGGCGGGCAGAGCGCCCCGGCCCCGCCGCGCTCCCCGTCACGTACACTCGCGCTCACACCCACTCCCACGCCCTCACGCTCCCGCCGCGCTTCGTGCGCCGGGTGGGTGGGCTGCTCCGGCCGCGCCGCTGCTGTGCCCGCCCGTGAAGCCCTTCGCAGCCCGAGGAGGCGGGGGCTGGGCTGGAGCAGGGTCCTCCAGGCTCCTGGGCGGGCAGCCCCGGCTCCGGGCAGCTCCACTGCTGCCCGGATGGGGAGTGTTGGACCGGGAGCAGCGACCGGGTGGAAGTTACTGCCCTGGCCCGAGTGACGCAGCAGCTGCAGGACTGTCCCCTGGCTCACATCAGCGGTGAGCAGTGCTGTCCCGCCACTGCTGGTGCAGGCTCCTGGCCTTCCTGAGCCCTCTTACCCTGGGCCAGTCGTGCTGTATGCGGGGCTCTGCCAGCCGTCTCGTGGGCCTCTGCACCCAGCTGCTTTGGCAGGGCACAGAGCTCACTGGCCCAGCCCGTGCGCCCCGCAGCCGGAGCAGACGGCGGTATCCCCACCAACAGTACTCACCGTTCCCGGAGCCCTGGGCAAGGCTCCGAGGGGAGGAGGGTTGGGCACTGGGACAGTGGGTTCCCCTGCTCCCCTGTCAGCCTGCGAGGCCATGTAGGCAAGCATCTGGCAGGAGTGAGGCTCAGGGAGATTCTGCACACCCCAAGGAGCCTCCCAGAAAGTGCAGCGAAGTGCCCAGGTCTTGGCGCACCTCAGCTTCCCATCCTATGGGCCCTGGGGCTGCGCTTCTTCCCTCCCCGTATGTGCTGTAGTGGAGGCTGCCACAGATGTGTCCCACACCTGGGAATCCTACAGTCATAGAACAGCCCAGGTTGGAAGGCACCTGGAAAGGTCATCTGGTCCAACAGTTTGTGGGAAAGGGAGCCCAGATGAGTTTATCAAACCTCTCTGGTTTTGAAGGGAGGGCAGAGCTGCTTTTTCACATCACTTGTGGAGCACCTTGAGTCCTTGCCTGTGCCAGTTCTGAGCGTCCATCAGTTCTCCTGCACGCTAGCACAAGGACTGCTGCTGGCTTTAGTACTCGGAGAGCTGGCGCTGGGGCCAGGTGGGTTGGGTGAGGGAGCTCAGCCTTGAGTCCCTCTACAGCTGAGACCAGGCTTGACCTCTCTGGCAGATGGCTCCAAGTGCCTCCTGTGCTCTACTGGATGCTGACCCTTTGGCCGCCTTTCTAAAGCCTCCAGGACCGCTGGGTTCAGGTGTTGGCTCTGTGTCACTCTCTGACATGAGGAGTCTGGGGCCGGCGGAGCAGGCTGGCCAGGGTCCGGCATGGCGCAGAGCAGGAGGGAACTGGCATTGCCAGCGTGAGAAGCCCCTGAGCAGGGCATTGTGAGACCTGGTCAGCTCAGCTTGCAGCTGAGCATGAGCTAACCGAGCCTATGTGGGCACAGGCCACCCTTTTTGGGGTCTGACCAGAACTGCCTTCAAGGTACCCCCAAACTGCACCAAGCCCTCAGTGAGCCAGGCAGGCAGAAAGGCTAAAGGCAGAGGAAGTGTCTCTCTGGAGAATTACCCTCTATGTGTCCTGGTGGCTGGAGCCAGGCCCTGTGCACACATGTGAAGTCCGGATGGTCCCTAACCAGAATGGGGGTTACTCAGCACTGTGGTGACAGCCTGAGGGCTGCACCTTTCCAATGAGAATGGAGAGGCAGGCAGCTGGGTCTGAGCGGAGCTGGTTGGCTGTGGCATTTGCAACGCTGTGTTTGGGGACTGGGAAACTAGTAGATACTCTAACCGCAGCTAGGGTCCCGTGCCCAGCCCTGGAAGGGATGTGGGGGCCCAGCAGATGCTGCTGGATACCTAGATACCTGAGTTTTACCCCACTCTGCTCTGTAGACTACGTGTGGCAAACCTGAGCTGATGGATGTGGCATCCTGAGGGTGGTCATTGTATTTTGGTGCAGGGGCAGGTTGCAGGGAAGGGAAGAGGAAGCAGCTGGATGAATTTTCTCCTTCAGAAATTCAGACCTAGGAAAACTTCCCAGTGTGGCTGGGTCTGCTGTGCCCAGCCGAGGCAGAAACTGCCCCTGTGGGAGACAGCGGATGGCAAAGGCATCTGTGCTGTTGTGGGCCTTTGAAGCTGGTTTATTGATGCACGTGTCTCTGCATAGCGCGAGCTGGGTTGGTCCATGCCCTCCCTTGAGCCTTTCCCCAGCATGGTGGAGGTTACTGTTACTCAGCAAGGCTCTTTGAGGGCAAGGGGGTCTGCTGGAAATGGAGACCCTGGAGCAGATCCACACCAAAACTCCCTATGCTTGGTAGGACCCCCAAATTCCCCAGCTACCAAGGATCCCAGCATCTCTGAGGAGACTGGCACGTACTGACCTGAGCCCACCAGCGTGCATCCTCATGCATCTGCCAGCCCAGCTGCCGCTGTGTCCATGCATGAGCTCCCAGTAATGTTTTTGAGTGGACTTGTGAGGCCTTCCAGGCATCTGCTTGTAGCCAAGTCACTGGTTGCTTGTGTGTGTGTGGGTCCTCATCTCCCCCATGTTCCAGGACCTTTTCTATCTCAAAGACAAGCACAAAATCAGGAGCAGGTTGGGCGCGGAAGGTCGCCAGGCCCCTGTGGCTGGTCAAGTGGGAGGCGGTGGAACAAACTCAGTACTGCGTTCCCCTCGCAGTGCTGGAGCTGGCTGAGCTGCGAGAATCTCTCTGGAGCAGGGAAGTTTCCATCCGGGGGAGTGAGTCAGCGCGGACACCTTGTGACGCGTGCTGTCGTGTCAGGGCAGCCTGAGGAGGGGTGGGTATTGAGCCTAGGCTTGGAGGGGGATTTGCGGCTCACTGTCCAGAATGTGTGAAGGGTGGGTGGGCGTATGGGCTGGAAGACATGAAGGCCCTTCTTCCAGTGCAACTGCGGGATGCTGTTAATGACATACTGCAGCTCCGGACTCCAGCTGCAGTGCTGGAGAGGCTGGCCAGCCCGTAGTCCCTGAGGAATACCATTCTCTCCACCACTCCGACATGCTGTACGAGGGTGCACACCCTTGCACATCCATGCATATGCATGCACTCTCATGTACACTCATGTAGACATGTTCACATACACACACACACATATGCACACCTATACATGCGCATACCCATGTGTGACATGGCTTTTGCAAAAGCATATTTGTGGTGTTGGCTTTCCTTCCTTCTACAGGCCACTGGGCCTGTTCTTGTCCATCTGTACTGACGTACTAGAAGAGGGAAACCTTGAGCGTCTGGTAGTTGGTCAGAAGGGAGAGCAATCCTCCTACACCCAGGGTGTCCCCCAGGAGCACGTATGTGCATGCATAGCTATGGTCATGTATACAGAGGGACCTGTTTGTGTGTGTATGTACATACCTGTATGCATATGTGCACAATTATCTACCTAGCTGATGTCTTGCATCTGTGGTACTGGAGTCTCTCTGTGTGCTTCAGTTTCTTTCAGTATCTTCTCCTGGTGTTTAGCAGTCTCAATGAAGTGATAAATAAAAAAGGTCCATTGGATGGGTCCTTGGTGAGACTGAGGGGATTCTTCTACAGAAATCCTCGCAGGAACACAGCTAGTGTACCCACCCCAATCCTTATAACACATCAAAACCCTTCAGAAGCTGCAGAATAACAAGGTGAACAGCTGATAAAATAGCTGCTCAGAGTGGGAACAAGCAGCAAAAACACAGAGTCGGGTTTCAGCTCTGCTGCATCCAGGTCTGAGGCTGGGACCGGTTGGGGAGGATGTTTCCAGATGTGGCGCAGCCCCACTGGCAAACTCTCACCCCTGATCTAGGGGGAGCAAAGCCCTGGCTGGTGCCCCCCATGGTAGCAGGGAACGTGGCCGTAAGTGATAGGGTTGTTGTGTGTATGGACAGAGCAGGTCTCCATTCAAGGAACAGGAAAGCAGGCGTCTGTGCCACCCATCTCCACCAGCGGCAGATACTTCGGGAGAGAAATGTGTGTCCCGGCTCCGTCCCCCCCCCCCACCTCTCAGCAGGCAGAAGGCGTCTCCTGCCCCAAAGGAGGAGCAATTTATGCTTCCTAAATCCCCAAGTGCTGTGTGTACCTTGCTCCATGCTCAGCATGTCAAGAGACAGGCAGTTCCACAGATTAAAAGGGATTGCTATTGTATATCTAATCCTTTAATGACTGCTGAGGTCCCTGCCAGGTCCTGCACATCCTCCTGCTCCCTTCTGAGGAATCCTGCAGGATGGAGCTGTTAGGGTGGGAACAGGCTCAGTGTGAGCTACTCTGACTGCAGCGGGGGGATAGATGACACTGCAGCCCACTGCCTGCTGTGTCCTACCTTTGCTCCCGCTGGACGGCAGGATTTCCTGCATTGCAGACCCTGTTCTCAGGGTGTCCCTCCATGTAACACACGAGCATGTTGAGTTGGGGGTGATGCCTTGATGCCATGCGTAGGAGCTGTGCCTGGCAGGGGCTCCCACAGCCATGACTCAGAGCTGGGCTTTTATGGGTCCCACATGTTCAGTTTTGCTGTTTCCCTCCAGCACTGGGAAGGAAAGGGGAAGCATAAAAATTCCTTATAGCAGCTGCTGCCATGTGTGCACCCCCCCTTACCCTCACCCCAGAACCTTGCCCCCACCCAGACTCCAGCCCAATGAAGGTAGGGGCCAGGGAAGTGGCTTTACGTGAGCCATTTTCAGGGGTAGTGTGTGCTGGGGGCCAAAGCAAACAACATGCAAGCCCGTGACAATCGCCTGCCTGCCCTGGGACCACCTATCAAGCACCACCACTCATGCCCGGCTTGCCACGGCTTCCGGAGTGGCTCAGCTTGTGGTTGAGGGCCGGCGGTCCCGGCTTTACAGGAGGAGCAGGCGCAGGGAGCGGGGAGCTGTGAGCTCCCACCCTGCAGCCCTCCTCCATGCGCTGTTTGTGCCCTGGGATACACTGGAGACCGGGCAGCCAGGGCTGCACCCCAGGCTGGCCTGCCTTCCCCTCTTCCCAAAGCACACGTGTGTTAGCGTGTGTTAACGTGTCTAGAGGCATGTCAGTGCATGGTCATGAGTGGGTGTGGATGCATGTGGGAGCGAGGGGCTGGATTGTTTTGCCCCCTGCTGAGATGCAGAGCATGGGTGGTGTTGTACTGTGGCTTGCATAAGGCTGTGCTGCTGGAGGGATGGGTGGGCTGGGGAGGGACCTCTGGTCCTTACTGGAAGTGGTGCGAAGGGCAGAGAAGAATTTTGGCATGGGGTGGGGAATGAGGATGTGTTACGTTTTCTGAAGGTGGCAGCCGGGGCTGGAGAAGGGAGGCAGGGAGGGAGAACTGAGTGGAGGATGTCCTGAATCTGTCCTGGCATGGATGTCTCTGCCCCTTTCCCTCCACACACGTGTAAACTTTCCCCGAAGCTGGTTCTTCTCTGCCTCATCTTTTCCAGGCAAGGGACCACCTTGGAACAAGCTTGGCAGCCCGCACCAGCATGGGATCATGACCCAGAATCGTCCCCTTTCAGACCCCCTGAACCTGAAGCAATGTGCTTTGTGGCAGCTGCAGTCCTGGGCAGATTAGCTGCCCCATGCAGAGGAACTTGGGCTCGCCCTAAAGGCCTGGCCTGACAGTGGGGTCAGAGCATAGCAAGGCAGCTGGGCGGGAGGTCTGCACATCAGTTCTGCTGGAGGCAGAGATGAGAAAGCACGTGGGGTCAGGGGAAGCAGCTCCCCAGCAGAGACTGGCCTGGTCCCAACTTGGTCCCAGGGCAGGGAAGAGGGTCTTCTTCCAGGGGGGAATTTCGACGTCTTTGCCCCACTGTCGCTGGCCTTTCCCCACCCTCAGCAGGTGCCAGCTGTGGCGCCTGGGGAGGCTGTACAGCGTGCAGGGAGACAGCAGAGCTGGGGAGGAGTGTGGTGACACTGCCAGACCCCACCTGCCCTGGGAGGCAGCTAGGATGTGTCCCCTTGATCCTGGACAGTCGCTGGCACGAGGGAGCGTTGGCTCCTCGGCAGCTCTTTTCCAGCCTTGCTCCTTGCACCTACGTGCCGCAGCTCAGCCTGGTCCTCTGCCGTGTGCCTGGTCTGCGTCTGCAGAACTGCCCCGGCTGTGGCTCTGTCTGAGCTGCTCCCCCAGTGCGCAAAGGCAGATCTTAAGCCAGATCAATGTTTTTCCTAAGGCCCTGTAGGGTTAAACCAATTGGGTGTGTGGCTGACCTTGGGTCACAAGACGGCTGAGGCAAGGGCTGCAGCAGTGTCGGCAGGGCTCCGTGCCTGTGGCGGGCTCAGGGGTTTGCGTACCCCAGGGCTTGAGCCCACCCTTCCTCCGGGGGAAAAAAGATACGCAGTCGTGGCCTTCTGGGGTGTCTCCTCACCCTAGCCCCTGCCGCACCGCTGGACCCTGCTCTCTGTCTGCCTCTTCCCTCTGCTCTGGCCCTCCGTTGCTCCCTTAGCGAGTAAGGGTTTGGGGTGACTGGGCCTGCAAACATATAGTAGCTCCCTCTTAGCTACTGTTGTAGCTCCCAACATGCACGTGTAGACATGCACGTATGCACATTCCACACATATGTAGACATGCACAAGCACGCGTGCAAACACATACATCTGTGAGTACATACACACAAGCACCCCCCCAAAACATACTCACACATAAACACAAATCCCTCTCCACACATGCAAACACATATGGCCCAAACTTGTGCATTCACACACATGCGCTTACAGAAACGCAGATGCCCCCATGCATGCACACACAGAGCCCTCCCCCAGGCCCCCCACGCTGGGGGCTGTGCTGGGCGGGTTGATGGATTGTGCCACACACAGATCAGCGCTGCTTGTCTGTCGGCTGGGATCTCGGCCGCATGGGCTAATCCAGCCCTGACATCACATTCCTCCACAGCGGGACTCCAGGGCGGTTAACCCTGCCGGGGCTGGGCCTGGGGCGAGAGATGATGGGGACAATGCCGAGGTGCAGACAGGGACCCCCACCACCCCTGCGTGCTGGGCTGGATGGCGGCCACCCTGCTGCAGCACGCTGCACCCACCGCTGCGGGCTGGCCGGCCCTGGGGCTGTCAGAGCTGGTCGGGAGCAGGGAGCGTTCCTGGTGCGTGGCAGGAGCTGGGGTGGGGGTCTGCCCTGTCGCAGGGTGCGGTGGGGTGCAGCTCGCCGCTTCCTCCTCTTACAGCCGGGTCTCCTGAGGGCATGCATGTTCCCTGCCTACGTCTGTGTCTCTCCTTCCTTCCTGCTGTCTCTGGTCCACCACCCGTCAGCGTAGGCATCCCGACCGTCGTCCTGCGGTACGAGCTCACTGCATCTCCTTTCCCTCTCTGCCTCTCGCGCCTTCTCCTCTGTCTCCTTCCCTTTTCCACCCCATTCCCCAGTGTCCTCAGGAAACTGGAGCCAGATGACAGATTTTAGATGTGTTTGCAGGAAATAAAAGGCAAGGAGCTGGGGGGGAGGGGGATGGCCAGTCCTGACCCCCTCCTGTGCGGCGTTCTGGCGTCTGGAGCCAGCCCTGCTTCAACTGCTCCTGCCGCTGGCTGCGCTCCTTGTTTTCTTGGCAGAGAGGAGGAGGAATGTGTTTCAGTTTGAGTTTCTTGGCAGGAGGAGACCGAGGGAAGATTCCCCTCAATCCCGGCTGCGCCTGGCTCTCAAATTTATGCCCATAGGCTGCGACTTGGGTGGGCCGCGGCGGTGTGCGGCAGGCGGGGGAGGCGAGCGCGGCGGTGGGGGAGCCGCGGGCCAGTTCCCATTGGCTCCCTGCGTCCCCGGCCCCCTCCAGCTTCCCCTGCTCAGGGGGCCGCCAGGGTCCAGGGAGCCCCAGCGGACCCCGTGGGCTGGGGGGAGCATCCTGCATCTGGGACCTGTGGGCCCTGGGCACTTTCTGCCTTGCATAGCCACCCTCATATGCTGGTGCTCAGCAGGAGGGACATGCGGCATCGGAGAGAGCTGTGTCACTGCCGTCATGCCCGTCTGGTACCCGCCTGCCTCCAGGCTGCCGCAGCGGGGAGACCCGGCCCTTGTCAGGCTGGGTCTGCTCGCCAAACTTCTTCCCTCTGCCTGGACCCAAGAAGGAGAGGCTGTCTTGGCGCAGCGGGACCCTGGCCCTCCTGCTGTACCTGGGTGGCCGGGGACTAAGGCTGGTGGGGACCAGAGCCCCACTGAGCTGCCCCCAGTCCTGCATGGTGCGTGCCGGAGGGGGCACAGAGGCGATGCCATCCGAGGCAGGGAGACGGTGCCCAGGGCTGGGGAGTCGTGAGACGGAGTGGTGTGCCTTATGCTACACACCTGTGTGTTCCCCGTGTGTGGTGGTATGCTGTTGCACGTGTGTGTGCTCTGTGTGCTCGCATGTGCTCCATGCATGTTTACGTAAACCTGTGCACATGCATGTGTTGTGCGCATGTGTGCTGTATGAATGCACATGCAGCTTTGGACATACGTGTTCTCTGGTGTGCAAAAGTATGTGCACGCTGCATGTTACACAGGTGCTGTGTGCATGCACATGGAGTTTGTGTGGTGGTCACTGCAGGTGTGTGTACGTGTGCTCTGTGAATGTGTGTGTGTGTATGTGTGTGCAGGGATATAGCAGATGGTGGGCACGGCAGGGGCTGGCACAGGTGTGCATAGCAAGGTGAATGGGGCTAACAGTGGGCAAGGCAGAGGGGACATCACAAAGGCTATAGGTGAATTAACACTTTTCATGGAAGTGGTAGATGCCCCACAGATGGTGCCCCATCTGCTTGGAACTCAGGGCAGCAAGTCCCCAGTCCAGGTCAGGGTGGGGAGCTATAGGCAGATGGGAGCTAGCTGGGCCCCAGGCAGGGCCCATCGTCCCATTGCTGCTGCAGCAGGTCGGTGCACCTATCTGGACAGGCACAGACCCACTCCCCTTTGGGCTGCAGTGGCCACATATGGCTACTGCACTGCATGGTAACAACCTACCTGCTCTCATATAGAGCAAGGAGCTGGTGGGCTAAGACTGTGGGTCTAGAGCAGCCTGGGGGAGCTCAGGTGACGGTTCTCGGGAGGAAGAGACAGGGGGCTTTGGCTTTGCTGAACTCCAAGACCCCCCATCATCTCCCAGCTGCACATGTGCCTCTCCAGATATGTGCTGATGTATGTTCATGCATCTGTGCGTGTGTCTGCGCAGATGTGAAGCTGTGTGCACAAAGGGCTGGGGGGGGGTGCTGTGGTTGACTCCACAACTAGACAAACTTTTGTGTGGGGCTTGCAAATCCTCTCTTCGTTAGATGTTGTGGCTGGGGTAGGGGGCAGATGGGAGGCTTCCGCTGGAGCTAATCCCCCAATCTTTGCTTCAAGGCCCAGGTCCAGCAGGCAGGTAAGAGGCCGCTCCTCTGCCCCTCTCCCCTCGTTTCCTACTCATCTCTCTTTCCCTTGCCTGCCCCCAGCGCCACCACCTTCCCGGGTACCTCCCTCCCCCTTTGCCTGCCCTGCTGCCCCCCCCCCTCCATTCTTCCTGGCTGACACTCTCACAAAGCCCCGAGACAAGCTTTCAAAGGGGCAACTCATGCGGAAGAATTGCTGCCCCCCTCACCCACCCTGTGCTCCAAACGCAACCCAGCACTTTCCCAGCGGGGTGAGGGGCTCCCACTCCCCTAGACCCCTTGTTTGGGGCAATTCCCTTGGTCTCTCAAAGCGGAAGGCTGAGGGAGCGGGAGGCCTTGTTCCCAGCGCCACCCACATGTGCCTCTCACCCTGTGGTTGTTTCTCCTTCCAGAGCCTCTGTCCTTCACGTAAGCTTCGGGCGTCTTGGGGCAGTACAGTGACCGCGGGTGGGGATGGAGCTGAGGGCCAGGACCTGGGTGCAGAGGCTGAAGGCACGGACACAGCTGGAGATCTGACCACGGGTAGGGCCAGGCAGAGCGGCAGGTGGAAATGAGACCCAGGTACACGGCAGGAACCTGCAGGCAGGGTTGCGATAGTGGGCTGGGCTGAGCCCTACGGGCAGAGGTGCGATGTGTGGGTGGAACAGGGCAGGGTTTTGACCTGCAGGCAGGGTGGGGACCCATGGGCAAGGCAGGGTGGGTGGGACCTGCAGATGCTGCAAGGACCCACGATGAGGGCAGAGCAGGGTGCCAGCTCGGGTCCTTTTACCAAGAATGGTTCTAACCATCCGTGCGTTAGTTTCCCCTTTCAGCAGTTAGCGCTCACAGTTTTGACATCTATGCGTGTGCTTGAGTGCGGATGTTTGTGTGGGTGTCTGGGTGCACACGTGTTTATTTCATCCCCCCTGCAACAGAGGCGGCAGTTGGCTTGGGACTCTTGCTGGCACAGGACCCTCTTAGTACAGTGCCAAGCGTGAGAGCACCTTGCTAAGTCAGTATGCGGGGATGCTTGTGATGGGGTGACCGCAGAGTGCCCTGTAGCAGTGTCACTGCATGTGCCAAGTTATCAGAGGTGGCCTTGAACTGGGCAATGGTCTGATCTGTACTACAGTCCTTGTGCTTAGGGTGTGGTAGCTCCCCCACGCTGGTGCCACAAGGGGCCTGGGGGCCTGCCAGGCACTGTGGGCATGGGGACAGACATACTTGCTTTGGAGGGGGTGGTGGATGGGCTCCATGTTTGGCCAGGTGGCTGTGGTGACACAGAGCTGCCATGGCTTGTGCCTCCTGCCCCCATCTAGCCCGCTGGAGGCGTGCAGTTTTCCGCATGGTTTATGTCTCTGCAATGTCAGCAAGGGAGGAGGGGGATGTGGGGGGCTGCACCCTGGTCCCGCAGGCATCTCCTCTTGCACCAGCTTGTTTTCCCTTCCAGGTACATATGGGCCTGTGCTCCAGGCGGGGAAGAGCCCCCAGCTCCAGGGAGAAAGTGGGAGCCCTTAGGGCAGGGGGGGCCACCCTGATGGGAAGGGAGCACTAGGATCTGTACGTGTGGGAGGGGGCAAGGGAAAATGCCAGGGGCCACCATGGCAGGGTGGGGGTCCCCAGAGTTTTTGGGTATGTGGAGATATTCATTGGTGGTTGCTGCTGAGTCAGATGCCCTCTAGCCCAGTTCCTCTGCCTAGGACCCTCGTTGTTCGAGTTTGTGCCCCAAAATGGGGGGCACAGGGTTTCCCCCTTTGTCACCTGCCCTTCCCGCCTTGGCAGAGCCCCCGGGACGTCGCTTTTCCGTGGGCTCGGGACAGAGGTCTGTGCTGGGGGCTGCCGTGAAGCGGCAGCACGGAGGGGTTGTGCGTCGCGGGTGGGTGGGTGCGGGTCCCCGGCGTGGGGGGTTCAGGCCATGGGCAGCGCGGGGGTGGACGTGCGATGCGGGGAGGCGCAGGGCGGGGGCCCTGGGAGACCCTCCGGGCCGGGGGGCTCCAGCCGCGGCGGGGGCGGCCCGGGCGGACCCGCTGCCCGCGACTGTGCTGTACTGCGGCGCCCCCTGGCGGGCACGGGACAGCGCCGGCCGCCACCGGGCGCGGGGCTCGCGGGCGGGCGCGCAGCCCACCCTTGTCCTCCTCAGGCCCCGACCGGCTCCAGCCCCTCAGCGAGGACCAGATGTGCTCCTGCGCCTGGCCAGGCCCCACCGCGACATGTTCAACCCCGTCAGCCCCCCGGCCACCGGCTACGCTGAGCACTGCTGCCTGCGCCCACCCCACGGACCAGCCCCGGTTGCCCCAGGGCCACAAGGTCGGTCGTAGCCCCCTCATCCTGGCCAGTGCCTGGGCCCGAGCAGTGCCTGGCACGGGCGCGAGGGGCACCCGACTTCAGATCCAGTCCTCGGGTTCAGGGATGCTCTGGGGATTTCCTCTCCCCCTTGTGCCACCCACCCTAATACGTCTTCCTGTCTTCTCCCCTCTGCCAGGTTTTGATTTTCCCTTATGCCATCAGTCAAACCTCATGAGCAGTCACCGTGGTTATGGGTTGGTGCCAGGAACCGAGCACCCAGGCAGTGGTGATGGTAAGTCTCCAGTCTTGGGAGGGCGTGGGGCAGGTAGGGGTTCTACAAGGGGCTCAGGCATCTCCTGGGGATTGTGTTGGTTGTGTCAGGAGCGTAGGCGTGTGTGCTGAGAGGGTCGGGCAGTACTGGGGGCAGTGGCGCCTGTGATGAGAGAGGAGACTGCTGGGGCTTCAGGTATCTTTCCTGGAACAGTGATGACTGTGTAAACAGGAGGATTTGTGTCGGCAGTGGCCAAGGGGATCAGGCACTTTTCTTGGGATGATACCAGCTGTAGCAGGGAGTATGTGTGTGTCAAGGGGTTCAGGTACCCCCCAGGAACATTGATGGCTGTGGTAGGGGGGGACACGGCGCTTTTGAGCCTTGCCACAGTCCAAAGCCAGCAACAAGTATGAACTGGGAGACCAGTGACTGGAGAGGAGCCCTGCAGAAAGGGACCTGGGGGTGCTGGCTGACAGCAGGCTCGATAGGAGCCAGCAGTATGCCCTGGCAGCCAAGAGGGCAAACCTCATCCTGGGCGGCATCAAACACAATATAACCAGCTGGTCAAACGGGGTGATTGTCCCGCTGTATTCAGCGTTGGTGTGGCCTCACCTTGAGTACTGTGTGCAGTGCTGGGCCCCACCATTTTAGAAGGATGTTAAGGTATTCGAATGCATCCAGAGGAGGGCAACAAAGCTGGTGAAAGGGCTGGAAGGCATGTCCTGTGAGGAGCGGCTAAGGACTTTGGGTATGTCTAGTTTGGAGAAAAGGAGGCTGAGGGGCGACCTCATAGCTCTCTACAGCTTCCTGAGGAGGGGAGGTAGAGATGGAGGTGCTGATCTCCCTGGGATCCAGCGATAGGACGTGTGGGAATGGTTCCGAGCTGCGCCACGGGAGGTTTAGACTGGACATTAGAAAGCATTTCTTTACCGAGAGGGTGGTCAAACACTGGAACAGGGTTCCTAGAGAGGTGATCGATGCCCCATGGCTGTCAGTGTTTAAGAGGCATTTGGACAATGCTCTTAATATCGTGCTTTAACTTTTGGTCAGCCCCAAATTGGTCAGGCAGTTGGACTAGATGATCGTTCTAAGTCCCTTCAAACTGAAATATTCTATTCTATTCTATTCTATTCTATTCTATTCTATTCTATTCTATTCTATTCTATTCTATTCTAATCAGAAGCTAAGTGGCACACTCGGGGTACTCCTCCAGGCTCCGAAGCACCAGGCTTGTGTCCTTGGGGGTTTCTTCAGCCTCCTAGGACCCATGCTGAGAGGAGTGCCCCCCACTCTCTACTGCCATCCCAGGCTCACGGTTCTCAACGCCCCGTGGTGCAGGCAAACTGGGCAAGAAGCGGGCACTGTCCATCTCACCCCTGTCGGACTCTAGCATTGACCTGCAGACGGTAATCCGCACCTCACCCAACTCCCTTGTTGCGTTCATCAACTCCCGCTGCGCCTCTGCCAGCGGCTCCTATGGCCACCTCTCCATCAGCACCATCAGGTGGGCACCGGACTTCAGCCTCGCTGGCATGCATGCAACCTGTCAGTCTGGGAGCCTGAATGCCGATTGCCAATTTGGTGTGCCTGGGTGTGCCGAGTGCCTGGGGTGAGGGCTAGGGAAGGCGGGAGCAGAGTGGAACGGTGGGTTAGGGGAGGAGTGGCTGGGAGTTCAGACACCTGGGATCCATGGCTCGGAAGACCTAAATTTCTGTCCTCTGATGGTGTCATCTGCTCGTCCCTCTGGCTCTTTGCAGTCCATCACTGGGGTACCAGAGTCCACCAGGTCAGCAGAAGGGCCCAGGCCATCTGTACAGCCACACCCCGCCCCCACCACCATGTAGCTCCCACGAACGCCTGTCCACCCACCCAGAGCTCCTGCACCATGCCCCGGCTCGTGGGACCCTCAAACATTGCCAGGTAAGGGGGCCTTGCATCCACATAAGCGGTGCATCCCGTATAAGCGGTGGTCCAATGGGCGTCTCAGTGCTGACTGCTTTCTGCTTTCCCCCTGCCCCGATAGCAGCTAAAGTTGGAGTGGAGCCTGAGCAGCCCTCTGACTGTCAAATACGCAGAGGAGAGATCTGAGGGCGACATCTCCAGTCCAGCTTCCACAGGCACCCAGGTACTCCCTAGGCCTTGAGACACGCACCTCCCCCCCGCCCACATCTTCCCCAGGGCTCTACGCTCCTCCCTGGCCCCACTCGCAGTAACAGGGGGCACGAGGGGTCGTACCTGGGAGGGCTCATCTGGCTGCGCTCCCCCAGGACCCCTTGCTGGGGATGCTTGATGTTCGGGAAGATCTGGAGAAGGAGGATGGGAAACCTGAGTCTGAGACTGTGTATGAAACCAATTGCTACTGGGACGGCTGTGCCAAGGAGTTCGATACGCAGGAGCAGCTGGTGCATGTGAGTTAGGTCCTGCCTGGGTACACCCAGTCCCAGAACCTGCCCTCAGGCTGCTGGTTGACATCCCCCTGTGTCAACCCACAACTGTCCTATACTGGGCCTCTCCTCTCCCCGCCCCGCCCTGAGAACTCGCCACACAGGTGCACGATGTTGGAAGTTGCCCCTAGGAAGGGAGGGACACGCTTCCTCCACTTCTCGTGGGCAAGTTCTTCGTGACCCTCTCGTTCCATGTCCCTAAGGGGAACACACAGTCTGGACTTCCTCACCCCTAGGGCAGTTCTCCTGAACCACTGGTGGATCCAGACTTTCTCCTTTGCTCTTTGTCTCCCTCCAGACACTCCAGCTCTCCTATATCCCCTTGACTACCCCTCAGACCACCTTGACCCCTATGTCTTCTCTTGGTCCTCCCAAAATAGCCCCCTAGCTGTCTCCTGTATCCCCTGCCTCCTCCAGACACCGACCACTCTATTTTCCCCTAACCTCTGGTGTCTCCACCCACCGTCCCAGTGCCTCTACGTCCACTTCTCCCATGATATTTTCTTAAGACGCCTGTATCTTCCTGACCCTCGGCGCCCTCCCCTGTGCCACCAGTGATGCCCCTCTCTCCTCAGCACATCAACAATGAGCATATCCACGGGGAGAAGAAGGAGTTTGTGTGCCACTGGGCAGCATGTTCCCGGGAGCAAAGGCCCTTCAAGGCTCAGTACATGTTGGTGGTGCATATGCGACGTCACACAGGCGAGAAACCTCACAAATGCACGGTGAGCTGGCACGAGCCTTTGCAAAGCCTCGGCTAAGCTGTGATGCCTCACACCAGGCAGAGCTCAGGGCAGGGTGCGAGATGGCCCATCTGGTGCATGGCATTGAGGGGGACATGTGGTGGGGAAAGTGAGGTGGGAGAGACAGGGTGGTCAGGAGCGTGGTCGTGCATGATATAGAGTGGGGTTCACGTGTGGCAGGCCAGAGCCCGTGTGATCAATGGCATGATAGAGATGCACAGGAGGTAAAGAGGTACGTAGCAGGCTGCGTACAGCACGGCCGTGCGGCCGGTGCACAGAGAGGTGGCATGACATAGGCCAGAAGGGTAAAGGGCTGTGCAGCGGTGTGAGGACACGCAGCCGAAGGAGGGCAGGCGTGTTGTGCGTTGGTTGGGACGTGTGATACGTGCCCGTGGCAGATGTGCCATGGGTATGTAGTGTGGGGGTGATGCGGTACAGTGTCTGTTGAAGCTGCGTGGCACGTTTTGCCCTGCTTGCCTGCGCAGTTCGAGGGCTGTAACAAAGCCTACTCACGCCTGGAGAACCTCAAGACGCATCTGCGCTCACACACGGGTGAAAAACCCTACGTATGTGAACACGAAGGTTGCAACAAGGCCTTCTCCAATGCTTCTGACCGGGCCAAGCATCAAAACCGCACTCACTCCAATGAGGTACAGACCCATCTGGGGCTCTTTGCACCCCTTTGGGCTCCCCATATGCCTCCTGATTAGTCCTGTACTCTCTAAACTCCCTGCATCCCTGTTTTTTTTTTTCCTGTGTGCCCCTACTCCCTCCTCGCCTGCTCTAATAAAGCATGGCCCCCTGCTCCCTTCCTCGGTCACTTGCATTCCCACCAAGGTCCCTTTACCCCCTGCCCCACACCTGTGGAGCACCGTCCTTGCATTCTTCCTCTGGCTCCCTATGACCTCCTCCAAGGCCCTGCTGTAGCACCTAACGTCCATTTCAAGGGGACTCAGCCTCTTTGATCCCTTTCCACCCTCAGTTCCCTCGGTTCTCGAGCCTACTTGAGAGGGAGGGGAGGGGGATTTATTTCATGTCCAGCTGGTACTTTGTCAGGAGGGGTCTCTAGTCAGAGCTAACACCCTCCCTCCGCCACGCCTACCTTGTCCCTGACAGAAGCCCTACGTGTGCAAGATTCCGGGCTGCACCAAGCGCTACACAGACCCCAGTTCCCTGCGCAAACACGTGAAGACGGTGCATGGCCCCGATGCCCACGTCACCAAGAAGCACCGAGGGGACGTGGTGCCAGGCCGTGCACTGCCCACCCCCAGTGGCCCCCCAGACATGAAGCAGGAGAAAGACACAAATGGCGCCACTGAGGCCCGGAAGGATGACAGCAAACTCTTGGTGCCTGACTTGGCCTTGGTAAGGAGCTGGGGGTGCAATGACAGAGGGGGGCCTGGCCAGGCCTGTCGGAGGAGTCATCTCAACATCTGGCAGGGTGCAGGCTTGCAAGTTGCATGAGGTGTGTAGTGGATATCTGACCCCCCCTTTTCCTTGGTTAATGTTTTGGGTACCCCCTAGAAGCCGCAGCCCAGCCCAGGCGGGCAGTCGTCCTGCAGCAGCGACCACTCCCCACTCGGCAGCACCACCAACAACGACAGCGGGGTGGAGATGGCGGGCAACGCAGGTGGGAGCTACGAGGATCTGTCCACACTGGAGGATGTCGTGCCCGGTGAGCCCATGGGCACCTCAGGGCTCATGGCCCTCCACAAGCTAGAAAATCTTCGCATTGACAAACTGAAGCAGAGGAGGAAGCCATCAGCTACCAAGGGCCTGAATTTGCCAGCCATCCCCGGAGCCGGTGAGACTGTGGTTCCCTCCCACCCGGATGCGTGGCCAGTCACACGGGCACTGTGTCAAGAGAGGTCTGGTTTGCAGCCAGAGAGGTTTCCGCATCTTCCTTTCGCTAGTGGTGGACCCCCACGTCTGGGCTGTACCCCATCTTCGGACTCAGTTGTCTTAAGGGTCTTTTCAAACCTAAATGATTCTAAATGATCTTCTGCCCCCTCTTTGTTGCAACCACTTGAATCTGCTTCCTGTCCTAGCAGGCACTAACCACGGAAGAGGCTGCATCCTGGTACCGGAGGTGGCTGCCCGTTCGTCCTCTGATGGCTGGTGCCATGCTGTGTCCTGCATGCCCTGGTATAACTCCTCCTTTTCTTTCCTCAGGCCTGCCTGGGGAGGCGCCTGGGATCTCCGTGCTGCCGCCAGCTGCCTCGAACCGGCGCATCGTGGAGCTGTCAGCAGCAGAGACGGGCATGCCACCGAACGAGCGCCGGAGCAGCGCCACCAGTACCGTAAGCTCAGCCTACACCGTGAGCCGGCGCTCATCCCTGGTGTCCCCATACCTGGCCGGGCCACGTCTGGGTGGCGAGGCAGGGGCGACGTCCGCCGGGACGGGCCTGGCAGACGGCTACGACCCCATCTCTCCGGACAAGTCGCGACGCTCCAGCGATGCCAGCCACTGTGGAGGGCTGCCAGGCGTGGGCAGCCTTACCCCGGCCCAGCGCTACCGGCTCAAGGCCAAGTACGCTGCAGCCACAGGCGGCCCACCCCCAACCCCGCTGCCCAACATGGCGCGGGTGGTGGGCACAGGTGGCCACAGCAGCTTACCTGGGGACTACCTCGGGCCGGCCGAACCCCGCTTCCTTGCAAACGGCTTGCTGCGAAGGCACAGTTCCAATGACTACCCTGGCTATGCAGGCAGCGTTCCCCCTCACCCGGTGCCTCGGAACGGTGTGCGGCGGGCCAGTGACCCTGCCCGGACGGTGGCCAACCCTCACGCTGCGCCCAAGGTGCATCGTTTTAAGAGCATGGGTAACGTGAATGTGCTGGGAGCGGGCAGAACTGCTCTGCAGCCCTTGGGCGGTCCTGATGCCAACCTTCAGCGCCACGTCTTCTCCCCACGCCCACCCAGCATTAGTGAAAATGTCTTTCTGGAGAGCGTGAGCACAGAGGGCCAGGGCCCAGGCACGGCGTCCAGCTTGCTAGAGATGGAACGGTACTTGAACTGCTCTGAGGAAAGCTTCCCGTGCCAGGGGACAGGTGTGGAGCGGCAGTGTGAAGGCCTCTATGGCAGCACTCACCGGACCACGGAGGGTATGCAACTGAACCCGGGAGGGCACAGGAACACAGAGGAGGGGTTGCTTCAGTCCGAGTTCTCCCTCCCTCAATGCCAGATGAACCAGCACTTTGTGAGTATGCATGCTGGCAACAGGACCATGCCACCTCCTTGGGATGAAGCTCCCCAAGGCAATCTGGAGATGAGCTCTGGGCAGTCGAGTGTCAGTGCTTCTGCTGTTGCTGTGTCTGGGCCACACTGTCACCATCAAAGTACTGAGTACCCACTACCCAGTTCTTGCGGGCAGCAACCTGAACTTGTGAGCTCATGCCAGGACAGTGGATTTTCTCGGGGGCACCAGCTTAACCGACTACAGATCAAATCTGAGCAGCATTACCCAGCACCTGCCCCAGCACTTGCTCCCTGCCAGAACGCCAAGCTTGCTGGGCCCACGCAGCCTCCTCCATCATTTGGCCAAGCCATGAATGTAGGGTCTGGTGGTTACCAGTCCGAGGAACAGGCATCTGTCAGTTACGTGGGCATGTTGAGCCCGGGTGCTAGAAGAGCTCAGACCCCCACCATGCAGACCAAAGAAGTGATGGTCCGTAGCTATGTGCAGGCCCAGCAGGCTCTGATGTGGGGCGACCAACTAGCCTCCAAGGGAGGGGAGGCTGGCATGGGGCTGGGCAGTGAACCTGGGCAGTGCCAAGCCATGCAAGCACCGCTGTACCTCAGCCCCAAGTACTCCAGTTACCAAGCCAAACCAGATCACTTGCAGGGTCTGGCAGAGACCCAGCACCTCCTGAATGCCCCATGCTTCAACCCAGAGATGGTGCCACACCCACCGTGTGGCCCTAAACCACCTGGTCACCAAAACAGTCTGAACTATGTGGGCAACTTGGCTCAGCCAAGTCATTCCTATGAGGGTGTGCAAGCGAGTTCCCGACGTGTACTTCGCTTTCCTCTCGCCTGCCCCACGCCTGAGGGGCCCAGTAATGCCCTGCTGTATTACCCAGGCCAGGGCACACATGTGCAAGTGGGCAAAAGCGGGCATAAGCTGCCGGGCCAAATGGCAGCAAGCTGTGGGGATCCCAGGCATTACGGTGGGAGCTTGGAAGGGCTCAAAGGCAGCTCATATTATTACCTAGATTCGGGGGAGCAGGTGGCCAACAGCCTGGACTCCCTGGACCTGGAGAATACGCACCTTGACTTTGCTGCCATTGTGGAAGATCCAGAGACGCCTGCACTGCTGCCTGGGCCCCCGAGCCCTGGCGGTGGCCTCCTGCTTCCTGCATCCGGTGGTGCGAACATGGCTGTGGGTGACATGAACTCCATGTTGAGCACTCTGGCAGGGGAGAGCCATTTCCTCAACTCCCTGTCCTAACTAGGAGGTACCAGCCATCGGGTGGGCATGTCTGCAACCAGGGCGAGTGGTCCAAACCACATTTAGGCAGAGGCGTGAAATCCCTTCTCACATGCAGATTTATGCCTGGTGCAAGGCGGGGAAGGGAGGTGAAACGCCCCTGGAGTCTCCCCTTCTCCAGTCTCTGAGTGTCAGGCTCTTTCAGGGGAGGGACATCGCTGGGTCCCAGACACAGCCACAACCCTGATCGGGCGCTTCGGGTCATCTCGTGTGGGGTGAACTGGTTTTACTGAGCACTTCCATTCCAGTGCCTGGAACCTTTCCCTGCCTCCCTCTGCCCTCTGGACAAGGTGGCCCTGGGCAGTCCTAATGTCAAAACCAAAGAGTTCCACCCTCCCCAGCCCTGTGGGCAGGCCCCATCCCTATGTTCCCACTGTCCCCCCCCCCCGCCGCCCTCCACCTTAAATCCCAGTGTTTGTCATAACTGCGGTCACTCCTTGCTTGGCAAGCCCACCCCCTGCTCCCCTCCAGGTTGCTCAAGGAGGGAGAAGGGGGGAGGCAGTTCACCACAGGGATGGTGGCAGGGGGCTTGAGATGCCTGGCACTGCCTGTGTTGCTCTCTGCATAGCGTGCATATGTGTGTGTATGTCTCTCGTGTGGGTGTTATCCCGGTCTTCCTTTTGTTTGAAAGAAACAGCAGTGCCTCCCCTCCCCATTAAACCCTTTCTCAGGGGAGTGTGAGATGTGTGCCTTTTTATCCCTGCAGATGGGCTCCAAGCTGGACCCCTGTGCCAGGTGCTGTACAGCCCCCCCGCCCCCTCCCTCTTTCCCTCATCAGGGACCAAGACCTGCAGAAGCACCCCTCTCCGTTTGGATTTGGGATCCAGCCATAGCACGTGCCGCGCAGGCCAACCACACGCCGATTCCCTCTGCAGGGGTGGGGGAGGAAAGGGCAGTGCTGCCCCTGCGTTGCAGACCTGGCAGCGCCGAACAAAAGCACCAGCAGAAGCACACCGAGACCCGCGTACGCTTGGAGGCATAGTTTCAGGATATGGCTCAGTGCCTCTGGGGCTATGCCTGGATCTGAGGCTTTTCCTTCAGGCCATCCTGTCATCTCTGGGGACTACTCTAGGCTCTTCCTCAGACATTAGGGCACCACCTTGGCACCTCTAGGGCTGCTCTGAGTGCTGGGCACTCCGTACGGTCTCTGGGACTGTCTAGGTGTGTTTGGGGCTGCTCTGGGGCTTTTCTGGGGGCTCTGTGTGGCCTTTTGATGGGGCTGAGCTGCTACGTGTTCTCTAGTGTTTTGAGGGCTGCCTTGCTGCTTCTGCAAGCTGTCTGGGCTTCCCAAGGCCCCTAAGGGCACGCTCTGTGTCTTCAGGGCAGCGCTAGGCATTTCAAACCTATAAATGGGGCCATCCTGGTGTCTCCAGGACTCTTTCCAGGCTGTTAGTACGTTGCTGGGGGTGTTGTCCAGGTCTCTGGATGTCTTTGTGCTGCTCGAACTGCTCCAGGAGTGCTGGGGCATTCCCAGTTATTCCAAGGCTCCTGCAGATTCTTTGGGCTTTTGCAGAACCTCCAAGTCATGCGCAAGAGCGTCTTTCCTGGTCCCTGAGCCTGTTCTCAGACCAGCTGGGGTTCTTTCAGGGTCTGAAGGTGTCCTGCCAGAGTCTCGGGGGCTTTCTGGGACCTTCCAGGTGCTGTGGGGTCTCTATGGGCGCGGTGGGTTCCCACGGGCCGCGGGCTCCCGGCCTTTCCCGAGCGCGGGGGATTTCCTCAGGGCCCCGAGGCCCGTCCTGCCCCGCAGGGCTGCACCTCAGGCCCGCGGGGAGCGGCCAGGGTCTCCAGGGGCTGCTGCCGCTCCTCCTCCGCGGCCCGCGGGTCCGTTTTCGGGCGGTTAAGAGGGTCCCTGCGCGTCTCCGCGGGCCGGCGCCGGGAACCGGCGTTTCCATGGCTGCGGCTCGGCGTCAGCCCGCAGCGAGGGGGCGGGGAAAGCCCCGCGCGGGGCCGCCCCCGCACGGAGCCAGCTCGGTCTCCACCCGCGGTGCCGACCTCCGCATGAGCGGCCTGCCCGAGGACGCGGGGCAGGAGATGGAGCAGCTCTTCTCCCAGTACGGCAGCCTTATCACCGCCCGCATCCTCGCGGACCAGGTCACAGAGGCGCCGGGACGCCCCTGGGGGAGGGGGGCTGCCCGGATGCCTGGCTTCCCAGGAGCGTCTCTGGGGCAGGGGGGCGGTTCCTGGATGCCGTGGGTGGGCGGTAAGGTGTCTAGGGCGGGATTCCTCGGGCACCCGGGTCCCACAGAAGGGTCTGTGGCGGGGATTTCCCAGATACCTGGGTCCTGCAGGCGTGCAGCAGAGTCTCAGGGCTCTGCCCCCCGGACTCCCAGCACGCTCCCAGTGGCTCGCAGGGGGTGGGCTTCGTCTGCGTTGACAAGCGCGTGGAGGCGGAGGAGGCCGTCCAGGAGCTGCACAGGCAGAAGCCACCGTGTGCTGCCGAGCCCATCGTCGTCAAGTTCGCCAACCGTCTGGGCCAGCTGCGGCTCATTTTCTCCCCAGGCTGGTGCCAAGTGGGGACTGCGCCCCCCTCCCCTCTGACCCAGGAGTCCGGAGGGGGTGTGTCTGCTCTCTCTCCCCTTTTTTTCCCATTTGTTTTTTAAAAAAAATCTCTCCCTTACTCTGCTTTTCTTTCTGTCCCTATTTTTCCCCTCTCTCTATCCCAGTCTCCCTAGTATTTATTGCTCCATCTTCATCCTGCTCTCTGTCCCTTTCTCTTGCTCCATCTCTCCGTCGTTCTCCCTGTCACTCATTCTCTCTCTGTCCCAGTCCCTCTCTTGTTCTCTGAATCCCATTTTCTGGCTCCCCGTGCCTCACGAGTTTTCTATATAGCTCTGACTGTCTTCCTGTCCTTCTTTTCCCTTCTCTCCCCCTCTGTTCTGCTGCCCATTGCTGATTTTTCTTCCTCTTTCTATGTGTCCTGGTCCTGTCACTCTCTTTGTCTGTCCCTGTACCGGTTTTACCTGGGATGGAGTTAATTTCTTCATCATAGCTCGTATGGGGCTATGTTTTGGATTTGCGATGAAAAGCGTCGATAACGCAGGGCCGCGTTAGTTATTGCTGAACGGCACTTACGCATCATCGAGGCCGCCTCTGTTTCTCACACTGCCCCGCGGGCGAGCAGGCTGGGGGTGGGCAACAAGTTGGGGGGGGACACGGCCGGAACAGCTGACCCCAACTGACCGAAGGGATATCCCAGACCATACGACATCACGCTCAGCAGTAAAAGCTGGGGGAAGGAGGGGACGTTTGGAGCGATGGCGTTTGTCTTCACGAGTCACCGTTACGTGTGACGGAGCCCTGCTTTCCCGGAGGTGGCTGAACACCCGCCTGCTGATGGGAAGTGAATGAATTCCTTATCTTGCTTTGCCTGTGCATGCAGCTTCTGCTTTACCTATTGAACTGTCTTTATCTCAACCCAAAATTTTTCTAACTTATGCCCTTCCCATTCTCTCCCCCATTCCACTGAGGCGGGGAGCAAGCGAGCGGCTGGCTGGTGCTCAGTGGCCTACCGGGATTAAACTGCAACAGTCCCTCTGTCCCTAATGCTTCTTTCTTTCTCTCTGTCCAGCTCCCTCTCCCTTTTTTCCTCTCATTGTCCCTCTGCCCTGCTTCTTGTCCCCATCTTTTTTAGCTCTCTCTCTCTCTGTCCTGCTGCCTGTCTCATAGTTTCTCGCCGTATCCCCCCATCCAGCTAGCTGTCTTGTGTATCCTCTGTCCCGATCCTCAGACCTTTTCTCTTCCTGCATTTCCATCCCTCAGCCCATCACTTTTTCCTTTTCCATCTTTGTCCTGATCTGCCTCCCTTTCTTTTTTTCTCAGTCTCTCTGGCTTGTTCCCTGTCCTCCTTTTTTCTCTCTGTATGTACTGCTCCCTGTCCCAGTCTCTCTCCCCGCTTCCTTCTTCCCCGTCTCCCTTTCTCTCCCTCCCTCTGTCCTGCTCCCCATCCCTCTTTTTCTCTTTCTCTCTATCCCTAAACCATATCCTTAGTTACTGACCTACTAAGATTCTAGTCTCATAGTGGATTTTCCCTCATCTAGAGAATTTATGGTTTGTCTGAATGTATAAAAGCATGTAAACCTAAAGATAAGGTGGGATTTATCCTCAGTGCTTCTTCACGATTTTATGTTCTCAATAAACACCAAAAGCACAAAGTAAACTTACGTTTCAATCTGCTTTGACAGGCGGTACCAGGAAGGGACAGTGCAGAACTGCCCTCCCGGTGCGGCATACAGGGATGTACTCAGGGAAATGCAGACAGCACCATGACTGCCGAAGGACCCCCAAAACCACCTAAAAGACTCTGGGCCTTCTACCCCGTCTTGGACCACCCCTCTTTTGGTCTTTGAGCTCCTCTAGGACCTCTGTGCTGTACACAGAAACTGTTCTGAGGTCCTGTTGTTCCCTGTGAGCCTTTTCCTGCCTGTATAGTCCTTCTAGGACCTCTCTAGTGTCATCCCAACCCCTCCTGCATCCCTCATTGTGTCCCAGAGATTTCTTTTGTCTCTCTCACTCTCTTTGGACCCCTTTAGTCTCCTCGGGACCCCTCCCGAGGCCTCCTTTGTGCCGCAGAGCACGGAGAGCCAACGTCCACAGATTGCTCCACAACAAAGTGGAGGTCTTTGGTCTCGCTAGAAACAAAGTCTAAACCCACAGCATTTTGTTTTTTTCACAGTGCCCTGGTTTTGTGCAGATAAAATTTATAGAATCACTTTTCTGTTTCATTTTGTTTCAGTTTGTGGCCAGCTGTGGGACAGTGATCAAGGCCATTAGCAGTTAGATCCAGGGCAGCTGCCCCAGGCTGGCCCACAGGTGTATTCTGTAACATTAACCTCAGGTTCACTATAAAAGGGAAAGCTTGCTGGGGAAGAGCGGGGCTCTTTTTGCTCTGCTCCCCTCCCTCAACAATGGCTATCTTCAGAGGAACTTGCCATCGCTCTGCGGGCTAAGTATAGTTTTGTGTGTTTTGTATTAGCATCGATATCGGTTTTAAATTGTAACCCACAAATCTCCCTCCTTTTCCCAAACCCCTTTCTCGGTCCTGGAAGGGCCATCGAGTGATAGAAGAGCTGCTTATTTTTTAGTCCCAGGTGCGGGCTAAATGAAGACACAGAGGAAGGTGAACTATGTAATTTTTGATGCTCATATTGTTGTTGCATCTAATGACCTACTTTCTTACGTAGCTTAGTATGCTATCAATCTTTTTCTACCTACGCTCTAGAAAATCTAAGTTTAATTAACTATCCGGTCACATCGCCGATACAATAGACGTAGCCGCGGTGAAAGAGCAGGCATCGTCATTTCCACTAAGGCTCGCTTCGTCCATTCCAAGCTCACGCACCATAAACTTAAGGCAGAGGCAAACACCTGCTGCCATTCCTCCGGCCGCTTTTATACCTTTTCTGGGTTCACCCCTCCCCTTTGCAGGGGATTGTGGGAAGGGTGGTGGGCGGTGCCCCGGGTATATGAGCCGCAGCCTCTCGTCAGGGAGCTTATTCTGCTCCTGGGCTTTACTAGTGTTAGTGCTCAGCTGCTCCTTGAGTCAGTTGTAGCCTTTGAGCTAGTCAAGCTATTTGGGCAGATGTATTTTGACACTGAGAGAAGCAGCAGTGTCTGTTTGAGGTAAGAGCTTTGGGAGCAGGTAAGGTTAAGCAGCATGTATAGTAGAAAGGGTGCTTGATTGTAGCTTGTTGTTTGTTTTTTTTTTTTTTTTTTAGGTCAGTAATTTAGTAGATTATAACCATTGGCAATCTACTTATTCTGTAAGCCTGTAGGAGAGCCTCGAGTCCATGGGAAAACAGAAGATAGGAGGGGCTCACAGAACACCGGTCGGAAAATCAGCTCCCGAGGAGCGGCCGACTCGGGGGGGTTCAGGGGCGTGAATATAGGGCTCGAGCTGTTAGGAGGAGTCAAGGTTTCCTTCCTGACACTTCAGGAGAACAAAAGGGGCTTCTAAAGTTTTGGCACTGGGGGATGGTTGGGAAAGGGAGATGGGTTCATTAGCCTTTCTCAGATTGGTTTTGCCATTGGATTTGGTGTCAGTGAACTCTGTTTTGTTGTAGTCTCTCTGCAGATGATGGGAGCTATGACAAAGTCACAAGTGATGGTAATGAGGAGGATCAGGGGGGTGGTGACGTATCACAAGGATAATAGTAATTTTGTGTCTCTCGGTATCTCAGGTATCTCAAGCAACAACGGCCGCAGCGTCCGACTCTGGGACGAGCAAGCGAGCGGAACACCACGGCGCTTATGAGGAGGGGGTTGCAGCGGGAGAGTTTAGTATCGGCCAATGTGAAGCTTCCAGCTGGCACTGTTGGTTTGTTTGTGTTTTTTTTTGTTTTGTTTTTTTTTTTTTTTTCAGATAACGTTGAGGAATGTGGCGACTGCAGAAAGGACCCGGATAGCCAATGTGGGTTTTGCTGAGGATGGACTGAGGCCCCCAGCCCTCTGAAAGCTAAGCTGGGGGACCAGGGCTGGGGAGGGACTGGGAGGACGGGACCAAGTTGGGAATTCCCAGGAGGGGTTGTAAAGTTAGACTAGGGGAGAAGCCTGCCCAGGAACAGTTCCCTTTGGGCCACCTGAGGGAGCGGTTACTTCTCAGCACAATGGTAGTGTGTGCCAGGCAGGGCAGTTCCAGACCGTGTCTGTTTGTTTTGTAGTTTGTGTGGTGCATCTTCTGTGTCTTAGACCTTTGTCGGGTCTCGATGCCTTGTCTGTGCTCAAGGAGGACACCATCGAGGAGGAGCCTCGGCTACCATCCGTAGAGTCTTGAACACCTGTACTCATGAGTACAGTAGCCATCAGGAGCTTCTTTTCTTGTGTAAGAGCCTATAGCACGGTTCGACCTTCCATCTTGCAAGTTTCCGGACGGTCCTCTTCTGCGGCGTCGTTCCCTGCCGCACGAGCGGCTCCTCTTTCCGGGCGTCCTTTTGGACGGACCGGGCTTTCTTCCCGGCATCCTTGAGTGGTGAGGTCTTGAAGCCAGGCTTCCTTGCGCGTACATCCTCTCTGTTTTGAGAGTCACTTCTTGTCACGGGCCGTGATGTTCTGGTCTCTTTCTGGGGCGGCCATAGAGCCTCCTCACGTCCCCGTCACGGTGCCTCAGGCGGTCTTGCCCCGCAGCGTCTTCTCTCGGGGCGTCACGCTTCTCGCCGAGAGTTTTCTCTCCTCTTTGAGGTGCGTCATTTGCAGCGTTCCGTGTAACGTCGGTCTGTGTGTGTGTGGCTCGGAGCTGCCCTGCCTGGGGGTGTAGAGTCAGGGGCAGGTGGAATAGCAATAAGAGTCTCGGGTTAATATGTTGGTCTGCCTAGAACTTTGGGATAAAGGTTGTACAGTCATCTCGGGTCGAGCAGCCATCGGCAGGGTGTGTGGATGGCCATTTCCATAGTGTGTCTATGGAGATGATAGGAGCTGTGTGGGAGGGGCTGTTCAGCAGTAGCGAACCAGCTTGAGTCTCAAGGGTGTTACAGCTTGTATGTGTGGGGCCTAAATTTGCTGTGTTTGTAATGTTTTCATGGCAGGAGATAGTTGTTCTGCAGATAGTAATCCTAAATGGAAACAAGAGGTGTGGAATTGTTCAGCTATTGCTTGATCACCGAGTGACTTGTTCGGTCTGGCTTTTGCAGATGCAGAGGGACGAGCTGCGCACCAAAAGGCGACAGAGGAGAGGCGAACGGAGCCCCGTAAGAAGGTGGGTCGTCACGATGTGTCGGTGGGATGATGCGTCCGGTGGCTATTTGACTAGCTTATAAGGCTTGGTTTATTTTTTTTTTTTATGTTGAAGGTGGGAAGCGACGAGCGAAGCAGGATATCTGCACTAGAGGCTGTGACTCGGGCCAGGTGAGCAGCATCCGCCGGGCCGAAGCAGCGGTCGTTTTGCGCAGGTGCGGTATTGTCGGTGAACTTACCCGCCTCCCTTGTCTGTTACGCTTTACAGGTGGCACGTGAGGATCGGCGTTGCACCCCGTAAGCTCCAGAGGCAGGATAGGCGAGCGGTCAAGGTAAAAGAGCAGGAGGTAGGGATGGGTGCGGGCAGGACGTGGTTTTGGCCGGTATCTCAGCTCGTGCCTTTTTGTTTGTGTTTTTGCAGGTGCTGCCCAGAGGCTCCAGGGGGCCGATGCCATGTTCCAAGGAGCAGTCTGAGAAGGTGAGGCGGTTGTGGGCCATGCTGGTGTCTAATAGCAAAGTATTAAATGTCACCATGGTTAAGCATTTGCCTTCTGTTTTTGCAGGTGCTGTGCAGGGTGCCTTAGGAAGCTGACGAGCATTTGAGGTGAGCCGGGGTGGTAGCGAGGAGGATCACGGGGGTGGTGACTTCTCCCAAGCATGATGGTAATTTTGTGTCTCTAGGTACCTCGGTTCCTGGAAGCAAAGGCGGCCGCAGCGTCCGAGCCTGGGATGAGCGGGTGAGCGGAACACCACAGTGCTTCTGAGGAGGGAAGTGTTGTGGAATGGGATGGTATTGGCCAGTGTGATGCTGACAGTGTGGTGTGTTTATTTTTTGCAGATGTTGTTGAGGAACCTGGCAACTGCAGAAAGGACCCAGTTATCCGTTGTGGGTTTTACTGAGGATGGATTGAGGCCCCTGGCTGTCTGAAAGCTAAGTTGGGGGACCAGGACTGGGGAGTGGCTGGGAGGAGGTGATGAAGTTGGCTGTTACAGGGAGTGGGCTTTAAAGCTAGTTTAAGGGAGAGGGTTGTCCGGGACCCATCCCCTTTGGCCAGATGAAGAGAGCGGGTGCCTTTTCAGGACAATGGTAGTGTGTGCCAGGCAGGGTGCTTCCAGCCTGTGTCTATATTGCTGTGTAGTTTCTGTAGTCAGTATCTCAGCATGTGCCTTTCGGTTTTGGCAGGTGCCCCACGGAGCCTTGGAGGGGTAAAGCCGCACTCCAATGTTTGGCCCGAGAAGGTGAGTTTGTTGTTGGCCGGGTTGGTGAGTAGTAGCAAAGTGTTATAGAGCACCTCTGTTAAACCTTTGTTTGGCTTTGCAGGCGCCGTGCAGGCCGGGCTCCTTTGGAACCGGATGAGCACCCGAGGTGAGCCGGGGTGGTAGCGAGGAAGATCACGGGGTGGCGATATCTCCAGCACAATAGTAATTTTGTGTCTCTCGGTGTCCTAGGCACCCGAAGGGATGACAGCCAAAGCATCCACCTACGGAATCTATGCGGAGCAGGTGAGCGGAATGCCGTGGAGCTGTTGAGGAGGGGGATGTTGTGGCATCGGTTGGCATCGAGCAGCGTGACTGCTAGCACTGTTTTGTGTTTTGTTTGTTGTTACCTGCAGGTGAAGAAGAGGAAGCTGGCAACAGCAGAAACATCCCCGTTAACCAATGTGTTTTTTTCTTGAGGATGGATTCGGGCCCCTGGCTGTCTGAAAGCTAAGTTGAGGGACCAGGGCTGGGGAGGGGCTGGGAGGAGGGGACCAAGGTGGGAATTGCCAGGAGGGGATGTAAAGTTAGTGTAGGGGACCGGGCTGCCCGTGAGCAGCCCCTCTTGGGCCAACTGAGGTAGCACAATGGTAGTGCGTGCCAGGCAGGGCAGTTCCAGCCTGTGTGTATTTGGTGTGTAGTTTGTGTGG